>NC_138046.1:97928976-98528976 GCF_964194185.1 Rhinolophus hipposideros
ATAAACCCAGATTTCCATGTACCTTTTTTCCCCTCGTTATATCAGCAAATAAAAATGGAAAGAAATTCCTTGAAGTAGTAAGTCATTTATATTTATTCCTTCTCCCAATTAAGTTATAAAATTAACATAATTGTAAAAATGATAAACGTATTTTGTTGTTGTTGGTCAGAGATGTTTTCCCCGTTTTTATAGAATATCTATTATCATTCACAGTAAGATTGTCCTTAAAATAGAAAAACAATAAATTCAAGGCATTATTCTATGTCATCATTCAAACCCAGCCTTAATGAGGAAATCACCATACAAACTGCAACTTCAGTTTTAAGTATAAAACTGACATAAATGAAATATGGTGTTCTGCTGGTGCTTCCCTATAGGAAAGAAGCAGCAGGGCCTTTAGTGTGAAGGATCTGGCCCATTATCATTACGGTGTAATGCAATGCAGTTTAACTGAGTGAATTTAAAAACAGCACCTCACCTAAAAAGAATATGGGCTGGAATAATTAGCATGCACCCCAAAATAAATAGAGCTACATTTTCCAAAAACAATTTCCAAATATTACTAAGTCTAATGGATAAGGAGGGGAAAGAAACACACCACGACTCTCCTTTGTATGATGGAAATAATGTTGATCCTTATGTAAAGTCTTAAAATTAAAATAGAATCAAACAGCAGGAAGGACTTTCAATGAAATATTAAGTCATGCTAATACACAATATCAAATTGCTTTTTTTTCATCTGGAAGCTAAGAGGCTTGGAACCACATTTTGTGTATCTCAGCTCTGAGATCATGGGTCCAATATCTCCTTGAAATAAATCAGCTGCATTAGAATGAGAGACTCCTTGTTGACAGAAGGGAGCTGTTTGTTGCTTGTTTTGTTTTTATGTTTTCTTTTCTTTGTCCCCCAAGAAGACAATGACCCATTTACAATTTTCTGGAAATCCATGTTTTTTGGTGTTGAAACCTTTCCTATAGCTGAGAAGTTATCTCTTCAAAGCATCAACTTTTTTCTTTCTTTTAATGAAGTTAAAATATTTTACTGTAAAAATTGAAAAACGTAGAGAGGTATATGATAAAGGAGAAAATTACCTACTTTTCCATATTTTTCAGGAGAAAATTAAAATCACTCATATCTCCACCATCCAGAAATTACATTCCTAACAAGTTGGTATATTTCCTTGAGCCGAGGTTTATATGTGCCATCCTATTTTTATGCACAACATTGTATCATTAACTTGTCTTAGGCCACTCTTAGTATTTAGAAACATTTTAAATGGTAATACCATTTCAATACCATTTTAAATGATATTATCATTGACCTAGACGGCTAGTTAGGTTGTGTTTTTAAATTGTGCCAAGACGACCAACTTGTCTTAATTTAAGATGGAACAACTGATAAAATGTACTCCACACTCCTCTGCCTTCTTCCCTTTCAGAGTGTAAGGGAACGTAATTCACTCACCTCCATTTCTAAGAAGCCTTGTGAATGTGGTCTAGGATCTCATTTTCCTCATCTCTAAAATGGGGACAATTATATCTACTTCATGATGAGGACTGAATGAACTGAGGCACATAAGCACCTACCAAACCATCTAGCACAAGAAGCATTTGAGAAATGTCAGTTCCCCTTTCTCTGTCAGTTTACTTAAACATCACCAGCAATGAGTTTTATTCTCACAGATGAGGTTCAAAAATGATGAGTGCACTGCCCAAAGTCAGATCACGTTGATTCTACTAGGTGTCAATACAATTAGGAAATTGTGGCCTACTTGAATAGGGACGACTCTCTCCTCACTAAATGGCTCCAGGATGCAGGACTTTTAAAATTCCCCATTCCCTTTCTCTCCTTCTCTCTCTCCCTCTCTTATTCTCTCTCTACTTCTCACTCACCCCCCCCTTCCCGAACTCTTCCCTTGCTCTCAAGATGTCAGTAGCAACTCCTTACTTCCGCCAGTGTACCTTTCTCTTCCTTTCTAGAATTCTGCAGCTTGTGGAAGATTTGTTCACCAAGTTTGTCCTGACTGTGTGTAAACTACATGTTGGTGTTCTGAGTGTCACCTGGGATGACAACTGTCTTTAATATGAAATGCAAAGTTTTATAACAGGGCCCTATAAAACCCATCTTACTACTGGACTTTGTGTTTTGTGTTTTGGAGATATTTCCTGGTAGGAAAGGTCCCTGGCTAGCTGAATTTTCTGGCAGCTGAGGTGCATCTCTGGCTTTGCTATACCTTCCAATTCCTCCATCATCTATGTCTAAAGTTTAGTATTATACATTTATTTCTAATCCAGATGGAAAGCCTTTGTTTTGCTTTTCGTACAGAGATGAAAGATATTGAAACAACACATTTTTAAACTCTCTTCATGTGCCTGGATAAGCCAAAGTCTACTACATTACCATGTACTTGTCTTGCTTTGTGTTAATGAAAATTAATTTCCCGCAATGAGTTTTTATTTTCTTAACACACTGCAAGTTTTTGTCTTCATGGCACATTGTGTTCCAGCTTCAAGGACTAGGTTTATAAGTGAGGCAGGGCCAGAAGACGTTTCTACAACCCACGTACAATAAAAGGCTGATGCGTGGATTTCTAGTTATGTATGACAACTGAATAGATTAGTATTTGTAAAGCGCTCAGAACAGTACCTGGAACACAGTCAACTCAGCGTATTTCATAAATTAATCTGTCCCCGCTCTCGCTCTCACAGTGACACACTTCCCAAGGGTTTGTAATGACACAAGCCAATCCTGCCAGAGCCCACCTGACCACAAACAAATCTTGGATGTCAGGGGATCGAACAACCTGAAATTGCCATTTGTGTCGCTCAAATTCTGTTGAACGTTGGCAATTTCATAGGCAAGAACCTAACAGGAACGCGATACGCCCAGCTTTATTGCCACTATCCTAGGATTCTGTCGCATTCCTGGGACTGGAACGGTGGGGCTGAGGGGCAGGGCGGGCCGGCGTGGGCCCGGTCCGGGTCCAGCCACCTGTCCCTCCCGGAAGGCCGCCCTCCTTGGCCAGGGTGGGTTAGGGTGGTGGCCCGGGTCTGCGGCCTGGGGCCCGGGGTCCCACACGCACCTGAACAGGGGCCCGAGCTGCAGCAGGTGCAGCAGCAGCACTAGCGGCCGGTCGCGGCTGAAATCGCGGTGCACGAAGAGGAGTGTGAGCTGCACCAGCGTGCAGGGCAGCAGCGAGAAAAGCAGCGTCAGTGCCTGCCACATGCCGTCCCCGCCCGAGCGGTAGGTGCTGCTCAGGTACAGCGCCGCCGTCGTCTCGGCCACGAACAGGAACACGGACGCCAGCACCGAGCCCGGGAATTTCATCTCCGCGCGTCAGCTGCGCTCACCGCTGGCGGACGCAGTGGCGGCAGCAGCGGCCCGAGGGCCTCCCGGCATGCCCGGCCGCGCCGGCTCCCGCGCTCTGCGCTGCCCGCCGAGGGCACGGGGCCCAGGCGCTGGAGCTGGGCCTGGGGGCAACCGACCCGACTGCGACGGGGCGGGGAGCGCAGCCTGGCTGAGACACGCCCACGCGCACCGTGCGCCGCCCGCGCGCCAGAATGTCTGCGGCGTCTCGGCGGCGACGGTCCCCGGGCGGGCCGCGAACTCGCGTCTTACGACAGCCCGCGCAGGAGCCCCAAAGGCTTCGGCGGCTCTGCTGGCCCCGCGCGCTTCCGCTGGGTCCTAGAGCCCCTTGTCCGGATCGCGTTAGAAACGGTTCACATCCCTTTGAAAAACTGCAAACGATGGGCCCTAGAGTGAGGGTCTGGATGCCTTTAAAGCCCAATCCCTATTTTCTGGGCCTAAGGAACGCCCAGTTCCTCAAAGGGCCAGCTTTTCCGGTCATTTAAAAATAACCTGACCATAGAGATGCTTTTCAAAGTACAAGTGTATTCTCATGCACCCAGGATTTACCTTTTTACTGGGCCAAGTAAGCTTGCCTCTCAGCCTTCTAAATACAGTGGTCTGAAGTATTGCTTCCAATGACGAAAGAGCAGCAGAGATAATCCTTAGAAGCCAGTTCCATCCCTCCCAGAAAAAACTGCTTACAAAATTTATTCCTCTACAACTGTGACTAACTCAGACAGGGTAAAGATCAGGGCCTAATAAGGAAATGGTTTTCTAGCCTAGGACATAACCTCTGCTTGCTGGTGTGTGCCAGTCCCAAGACTAACACAATTCCTTTTCACTCACTGAATATGTGACAACGTTCTGGACATCAAGATGAGCTCAGCCCACCTTGTCCATTAGAGCTTGAGCAGGCCACTAAATATCTCAAAAATTCAGGTCCTAACCTGTCCCATAAGGGATTGGACTTTAATAATGACACGATCCCTTTTCCTTATGAAATTAGGTGATTCCATCAATCTGCAGGCATCTCTGGCATTTTTCTATTTAGAAAAATGACGTCAACACAAATAGAACGTGAAGATTCGATAGGAATCCAGACAAAAGTTGTAAAGGGCGAGAACATGAAGGGCTGTTTTTCTTCATTCTTGCGTGGCTCGGGAAAATCTATAAGGGTTAGGAGAGGATTCAGCAGACAGCTGAGAGGTGCCAGGCCCATTCTCTGAAAGGATTACTAATGTCTATTTATAGAACTTGCAGGCCACCATGTCCAGGATCAAGATACACACACTGTCACAAATAAAGAATAGGCAGCAACACTCCACAGAGTATTTTTGTAATATTTTATTTGACACGGTCTTAAGCTTTAAAGGAAAAATATGTAGCTTAGAATTATTAATTAAAGCACACTCAATATTTAGCATTAGATTTTATTTTAAGGCAAAGGATTATCACAGGTTTTATATTATTAAATAGACTGTACATAAATTGGGGGAGGGGCGAGAAGCCAACAAATAACATCACTTTAAACGCTACAGAGTCCAGTTTATGGCAAATTATTTTCTACAATACAAAACTAATACAGAAAACATCTGGAAAGATCACAGTGTTTAGAACGTTGTGACAGCACTTTTAAAAACAGTAAGGTACATATATCTCTAAGCGTCTGACTCAATCCTGCTTTTAAAGAGATTTCATTATACCATGCATTGACTGTGAGCAAACGGCACTCCACTCGGAAAGAGGCAACATCAACTGGCCAGCACTTCCGCCTTCAGGAACAACCAATAACAAAAGCTAAAATCTGATGAGCATTTGCGAGTTGATCCTTCTCAGTCTGCATACCAGCTAGTAACTTGCCCCACTGACTATGTCTTTGAGACATATGCCTTTTTGAGACTTTTTGAGACTATGCCTTTTTGTCCTTGAGAAAAATGTATACATTCGAGCCTATGATTGCTAGTTTCCCTGTCAAATACCTAAATGGATTTTTACTAAAGATCAATTTAATGTCACGTATTGCATTATACTTTCTTGCTAGGACTGAAATACTCATTATTTTTAAAAATATGTACACAATAATAGACTTATAGAAAGTGGGTTTTTTGGTATAATCATATGTAAGACCAGAATACTTGAGAATTTGGTTTTATTATAAAATACAGTACTACAACATTTTGTGATATAGTAAAATATCTGACAGAATGTTCTGCTCTAAATTTAGACCTAGCTGCTATAGATATGTCTTTGAAAGCGCCTCACGGTACCACTAAAGAAATATATAATAATTATCAAGAGGTCAGAGAACCTGTTTTTGGCAAAAAGGCATTTTTGAAGAAGCTTCTTGTTTTCTGTGCAGGACTTTCAAAATTTTAGTTATGTAATACAGATAACTGGCGTTGGATTTAATGCTAATGGAAATTAGTAGGATTTTAAAGTAGTAATAACTACTCTATTATTTGGTTAATTTTTCATAATTTTATGTTTTTAACTGCATTTGTGCTGAGATAAATCTATTAATATACTAATTGATTGAGCAGTTCTTCACAATTCAATACTACTTTAAATAATAGTGTGTATTCTTTCCTATATATAATTAGGAACAAGCAATTATAGTCTATTGACAAATATTCTTTTATATCTCCCAAAATAATTAAGGAATTGCACTAGTTTACTATTGAGTATGAAATGTATCATTAGGAAGGTGAGCTTTATTCTTCCAATGATACAATCATATTTCTGTAAGTATTGTGAATTGTGCAAAAAATCTTTTTGGTAAATTCTATTCGCTTGGGAAATGCACATTCCAAAACTAACATGTGGTGCTTGACTATTCCCGCATATGGCTTTGCAAAGTGTTTCCCCTAATAACTGGATTCTACAAAATCCATTTTTGAAATGTGTGTTAATTTAGCGCCACTAAATCCATGAAATTAAAATTCAGACTTCCTTTCCAAGTAGAGCTCCCCCAGATGTTCAAAGTTGGGAAAGCTGTCACCTTTTTAGAGAATGGGCTGCCCTTTCTTATTAGGATTCTAAAACCAAACTTTTGCACTTAGAATGTCCCACTCCCATTCCTGGACAGTCTATATAAAACTCATGGTATATTTTGCATTTTCAAAAGCAAAGGGATTCTACTGCAGCTACAGTCTCCAGATGACATCTCTAATATTGAAAAACTAAAGTCCTAAAAAACAGACAAAACTGATCATTTAAGTCAATCTTCTTATTTGAATACATCTACATATAAAGATTACTAGAGTCAACTTGGGCCAAATTCAGTGACTGAAGTTATTTCTAATTGGTAATTCCCATGTAAGCACAGATCATAAAACTTATGCGGGCAGCATCAGAGGTCCCACTAAAAGAAAAGCAAAAATATCATTTGGTAAAGATTGACAGCTGCCAAGTATAGTCTATATCTTCTTTAAACTGATTAAGTCACAGCTACTTTACACACTTTACAAAAACAGTACACAGTAAAGCATGTAAATTAACACAACACACAAAATATAAAAAGAAAGCATCAGCAGGACCGGTATTACTACTTAGGAAACTGTATTCTGTTTCCTAAGAATACATATATGTATATACATCGAGATGTTTCTCCCCTCATCTTTTTAGAGTGCTCATAATTTCTGGAAGAATAAGAAGGTGTGTATTTAGGTACTTTCTGAAGATCTATGTCCATGTGCAAGGCATTAAGCCATCAGCTGGTTTCAATTTACTAGGTGGTTCCAGAACAAGAAGATACATCTTGGCTCTGAGGTGATTCTGAATACAAAGAATAAGTAGAGATACGCTCCCAAAAGAGTGGAGGAGGGAAAGACACAAAGTTTTTCTTATATAGAGATACTTGTGGCAATTTCTGGAATTCTCGTCCCCAAAAGTGTAGTAAAGAAAGACCTCAGGTTTCTGTGAGTGCGAGATAATAGGGAATAATACTCTGGGACAGAACCATTGTTCTAGTATCTTTAATGGGGGGCGGGGGCGTCGAGTGAGGGGAGGGGTGTTAAAACTCCTCTGTAGAAAAAAAAATATATAAGCATACCAGAAATGTACCATGCCAGACACTAACCATGTTTTTACAGCAGTGGCTGGGCAATAGGGACGATCAGAGGGTTGAACTTTACCGACACAGAACTCAACAACTTCAAACTGGTTTCTTTACCCAAGGAGAGTTTTCTCAGAGTCTCTCATACATTAATCCACCATGTAAATCTCCAAAAGGGGGTAAAAGAATAGAACTTTCCTAACTTACTTAATCATGGAATACATTTTTCCACAGGGCAGCTCTTGGTACTAGTGCTCTGCGTTTGAGGAAACACCTCAGTAATCAAGTAACATGCCGTGTTTTGTTGCCCTTTTCTCTTCTAACAACAGAAACGTACATAAGCTGTAGAAAGAAGACCTTATCGTTACTATGAAACCTGCACTCTTCAATACAGAGGCCAAGCCACATGTGGCTCTTGAGCACTTGAAATGTGACTAGTCCGATTTGAAATGTGTGGTAAGTGCAGATTTTGAAGATTCAGTACCAAAAGAAATGTAAAATATCTTAATAATTTTGTACTGATTACATGTTGAAATGATATTTTGGATATACTGAGTTAAATACAACATTAAAATTATTAATTTCACTTTTTTGTCTTCACTTTTTTAATCTGGCTACTGAGAAAAATTTTAATTTACATGTATGGCTCACATTTGTGGCTCTGTGAAACTCACATCTGTTATCTTCTACAGATGGCTACTAATGGCTTAAACATGGCAGAAGTTTTAATGAAAATGAATGCTTAAGCCAGACAACTAGAAGTATAACTAGGGCCCTCATTAATTATGTGCTAATTTGTTAGACAGCAATTAACACCCAATGAAGACCCATTCATTAATCAATGTATGCTTGCATATATCCGTTCACTCAGATACATCTAATAGCTAAATGTTGGGTTTTGTTTCATATGTGATACTGACTCTCCCTAAGTGATTCTCTCTCTCTCTCTCTCTCTCTCTCTCTCTCTCTCTCTCTCTCTCTCTCTCACAAACACACACACACACACACACATTCAGAGTCCTACAAGCACTAATAACCAAAGGGGGAAACAAACAGCAAGTACCTGCAAACTTTTTTTCACAGTCCTTGACAGTCAAGCCTTGTGTATCTTTTCTCCCTCTTTTTCCTCCATATTGTGCAGGAAGGAGAAAGGCAAGGAAAAGAAAGGATAGTCTGCTCTTTTAACCATACTGCTCACTAACAACCCCCCCCACCCCAAAGAACAAAAATATGGATGATTTGGTTTTCATTTTAAACACAAAGGCAAAAGAAGATGCAGGAAATTCTGCAGATAAGAGACTGCCATTTGTGGAAGAGTCTAGATAGGAATGGCAGGGTTCAATACTTTAAGAAAATAAAATCAAATATTTTTTAAACCCTAAAGGCATCATTCTTCAGGCCTCTATTTATTAGCATTTTCAATTAAAGAAATCAGGAGAGGGCACCCCCATGATGAGATTTATGATAATGCAAGAGGCCCAGATATTTAATGTCATCATCAACTTCTTTTCCCCCACAACAGTACAAATAAAATGGCCAGGAGGAGAAGCAGGATAAATGCAGTCACCATTCTCTTCTAATGCACAGCTGCACTTGAGGTGGCTCGTTCGGGACCTGTGATCTGACTACAGAATGGGCCCAACTCCTTCTGCTGCTGACTTTGAGGCCAGCCCTTCGGTCCAAAGTGGAGTCCAGCCTTATTGAGCCTGTAGCTCTTAGCTACAAATTGACATGGATGGAAGACATAAGGAGAAAACCTGCCCTCTCAGGATAAAGTAGGTCAAATGATTAAGCAGACATAGGAAAAAACATCAGAATATACTATTAAAAGAGGAGAAGGACAAGAAGTTGCTGAATTAGGGAGGGGGCATTAGAGGTCCCAGGAAGCAATAAAACCCATTAAATGTGCATCCACGACTCCCACTGAGATGCTGAGCTCCAGAAAGCTTTCCCCCACCTTTTGCCTGCCTTCTCATTTGCTTTCCTTGCCAAGTTTATGCCAAGGTCACGTGGCTTTGGTGAATATGAGGCTTACTTATTTAGCTATTAATTTAGGATAGTGTTGAATAAATAACCAAAGTCCCCAAAAGAAGGCCTTATATGTGACTGAGAATATATTTCTATCACTATGTCATGCAGTTCTGAGGCCTGAATTAAAGTGCAGACCAAACTCAACCCAAAATATTTTATTTCCCAGTCCATTTTTGCCCGGTAGATCTAGCCTGCCAACTCCTTTTCTCACACTACTGGCACTGTAATTGTTTGTTTCCAGCAAGCAAAATAAATATTTGCATTAAAAGGAGTTCTTGAGCTAAACCAGCCTATTCCTATTTACTACGGCCCAGTGAATCAGAACCTTCTGAGGCACAGATGCCATAGTCAGGATGGGTTCTAGAATATAAAAAACATACAGTTTGTTTTTACCCATCAAGTGACCCAGACCCTGAGCACTGCATCCACATATGGAGATTCCATTTGGCTGAAATGCTTATTAGAAGTCATAATTGAGCATGATTTTCTATGCATTGTAATAGGTACATAAAATAGTGTCCCCTTTAAATATATACATGACCTGCGTATTACAAAACTGTCATATCCATTTCATCATGGACAATCCTCACGACAACTCTGTGAGGTGGAGAGGGTGATGATGATGATGATGATGATGATGATGATGATGATGGCCCATGGAAGTGGCAGAGAAAGGTTTAAAGATTTCCAACATAGGGCTCCTTGCATTACTAATGTGTTTTTTTTCTCCTTTTAATCATGTTTCCTTAATATGATTATATCACAAACTTAAGTTTGTTGCATTGAAATTATTGATATTGAAACAATTTGAGTACTACCTTAATTAAAATCTTAGTGTGTCAAAGAAAGATAAAGATACAAATTGCCATAGAAGAGTTCCAATTTAGCACAGACCAAGAAAATGATGGTTTCTCGAGTTATCAGAAAGTGAATACTATTGTTTAATAATTAGTCAGTTACCTGAATCACAGGGGAATATATGCTGTCAATCTCTGTTCTCACTTGTCCGATCACAAATGGAACAAGGAAAGTAAAAACCGATGACTGATATGAGATTGGGCATAATGAAGATATGTAATATTTTAGAGTACATATGGAAGAGAAGGCACATAATTGTGTTAGTGCAACAAAATACACAAAATTGAACTATGTCCCCAAAACTTGGTGTTCTCAAAGAATAATGCAGTCTCCCCATTGTTCAGAGATTCTTTCAATCTATCCTCAAATATTTCCACTGTTACCTTCAGGGTTTACAATAGTTCATGCTATTAACACATATAGTAAATAATATTAAAGTTATACTAGTTGTGGTGAAAATGCCCCCATAGCCTTCAAGAGACAAGATGCTTGATTAAGCACTATTCAAAAATACTGTAGAAGAGAACAAATTGGTTAATTAAAGAAGTGACATGCCACACTTTTTTATAGCAACACTTAGAGATATTTTTTCCCCTTCTTGGGAAAACAAGATAGAAAAGAACGTTCCCAAACCTATAATTCTACTCTTTCAGGAAAATTAAAACTTAAAACATGTTTAAGTGCTAAACAAGCTTACCCTGGCTTCTAATTTACCAAGGTGTCAATTCATAGACACACTCAAACATGGACTTTGCTTGGATTTGACACACAAAAGGGTTGCCTTTTCACAATGGTCAGCACAACAAAGTCAGTTACCACACTGGACCTTGAAAGGGCAGGTGAGCAAGAATGAGTCCAGTTTTTCTGAAGTTCCCAGAAATGAAACTGGTATTTTGAGCTAGATTATCACTTCTTAGTGTTTTAGGTTTTAGGTCTCAAGGATGAATGGTGGATCCGCAAACAGAAACAGAAGGTAACTCCCAGGGTTTTTTTGTTCACTGCTATAGCCCCAGATTCTAGTCTAGAATAATGGATAAATACACTTGGGAAGTGAAACCTGGATTTGAATCCTCACGCTTCCCCTTCCTAGCTATGAGACTTTGGACCAATTCCCTAAAGCATCTCAAAGGCTTTCTGGATGATGAAAAAAGCATGTGTTCCATAAAGTCCTGTTTATCAGATGCTTATTACCTTCAGCCAATAGAGGTCAAATGAAATGAATTTAAAACCAGATGGTGGAAGGTCGGTACCACTATCATTTCAAAAGGAGCCTGCATTGTCAAAGGCATTTTGTCTTAAGGCTTTCTGAGAGGTCCTTGATTATTCTTGAAAGAACGTTCTAGAATCCAACTTTAGGAGTCATCTGAAAGCTGCTATTTATGTGGTATGGCCCCAACATGAGTATTTTCAAAGATAAACAATTGAGGCCAATTTTATATATTTACATCTGAGAATGTGAAAATGAAACAAGAAGCTAAACAAGTACATGCTATTCAAAATCATTCTGTCCTAGTTTGTTCTGATGCGTGTGAACATAAACAGTCACAAAATATACAAAGGTTCTTAACTTTCTTCAGTCACAGATTCTTTGAGACTCCTATGAATGCCAGACATCCTCTTCCCAGAAAAATGAGCACTCACACACACAACACACACGCACACATGCATACATGCCAACACACACACAACACACACACGCACCCCCACAAATATTTTTCAGCAACAGAACACTCCCCAACTCTTCCCAAAGCTCATATATGAATCAAGAACTACTGAACCAAATAAGTACTTGGATTTACATGGGGATAGATATAAAATATTTACAAGTATCCACATATTTAATGACTATTTAAATAATTCTTAAATCTTATACAGTACATAACTTCCTCCTCCACTCTGATACATGAAATTGCCAGTGACCAAGTTCTAGGGAAGGGGTAAACTCGTTTTCTGAGTATTGAAGTGACAGATGCTCCTACAGTGTTCTACAAACCACTAGTGACTTGAAGTAGTTTTACAACTTCTATGAATGTACAGCAGGGTTGAATTTAATGTGACAACTTGGCTCAGTGGGTATTGTAGACAATTTCTAGTGCAGCCTGTGTCTTGGAAGATAAGGTGATTAGCCAGGGAGTTCACTCATCTCTTAACCTAGCAGTATAAAACTGAGCTACGTTCTTTTCACAATCACTAGCTCCTTTTTCAGCCAGTGTCTGTCTGTTCCAGGGCACACAGTATTATACCATCAAAGGCAGAAACATCACACTTTTGTAGTGGTTACCCTGATCTTTGAGATTAGTGATTTTTACCAGGAGTACATTTTACAGTTCAGCAAATAGCTTCATAGGAATTACAAAGGCATTTAAAAAAATGACAATAGACAATAACAGCTCACACTTCAAATTGAGAAAAACATTTGACAGCAACACTTGCTACAGTATTGGCTAGCCCATGAATTTTACTATTCTCACTGAGCGTTAGGAAAGAAAAAGCAACCAGGAAAAGAGATGCTCTAAGACTTAAGGAAATTGTACTTCAGGGTTGAAATGAAGTTATGACATGATTTCTTTCAAGTACCCAGGGTAATGATAAAAATAGAGATTCATATGCAAAGTTCTCCATTCAGTAAAAATCATGAATTTCAATAACTAAAGGCATAGGATAGCCAAGAGTTTCCCTTTTCGTCCTTCAGCAAGCTGACACTTCATCCCTCCTAGCAGTTTTCAGCTGGGCAATTATTTTAGCTTTAGATTGTCTTTATTTCTGAATTTAGGTGTGGAGGGCACCCACAAATGTTCAAATTCTCTCTGCATTTGCAAAAGTATGGGCATTTTATTGCCGTAGTCCACATTTCAGTTTTGTTTTCTATGCCCTAACTGAAAAAAAGATGATTTCTTTTTCTCTTTCTCCGCTGACATCTGGTGTCACATCCAGTCCCTGAAATATTGAATCTCTACACTTTTTAGAAGAGTTTTGTGGGGTCTTTATTTTGCAGGTTCTCAGCCTATCCTCCCTTAAGTCTGGTATCATGTTGCCTTCACCTGCCTCCTTCCTTCCTTCCCTTCTGTCTTTCCTTCCTTCCTTCTTTCCTTCCTTCCTTCCTTCCTTCCTTCCTTCCTTCCTTCCCTCCTTCCCTCCTTCCCTCCTTCCCTCCTTCCCTCCTTCCTTCCTTCCTTCCTTCCTTCCTTCCTTCCTTCCTTCCTTCCTTCCTTCCGGCAGCAATGTTAAGGCTCATGGTTGTGATACCATTGAATGTGGCTTGTGTGGAAACTGCCTCAAGTAGGCTCAGGAAATCTCCAGGACCTTCTGCAGGGCCACAGTAGGAGACGGAGCCTTCTAAACAAAGACGCTGAAGAGCGGGAACTCAGCCTGACTGGGCTGCAGCAGATCGATCAGAAAGCACACCGTCCCGGAGAAGCCTTCATACAAGCTGTATATACTCTCAAGGACCCGAGAACCAGCCTTGAATTCCTCGGTAAATAAAAATTCAGCAAACCTAAGAGAAGAAGAAGAAAATATGAAGAGTTTTAACATGAGTGTTTCCACATTATTGGCCTTGGGTTGCTTCTTTCTCCTCTCTGCTGAGTTAAAGTTTTAGCATCATTTTCTTTCCAGGATTGTATAATGTTTTAAGAAAGACTTTTTCTCTGTTCAAACAAACAAACAAACAAACAACAACAAAAAACAGAGGAGCCCTACAGAGGAGCTATTATGTAATTGTATATGTTTCATAACAAATCATGTTGACAGGCAAATTCAACTATTTTGAGCATTTGCAAAGCATAGCAGTTTGGTATTTACTGAGGATTTCAATCCTTCTGTCATCCAATTAAAAATAAAAAAGACAGATAAGTAGCCATACTTTTATTTATTTTGAACAGAAGCAAGCTGATGTATGACTGTTCCTTTAAAAAAGTAATTATGCTATCTTTCTGCAGGCATATTATTGCTAAACTAGGTTTCATTTATATGTGACAGGGAACAGAGACTATGAAAATAAATGGGCAAGTTTTTAGACAATCTGCTTTGGGCAAACAAGGGAATACGATGAATGGGAAAAGGCAAGCCACATTTTATAATCATGATATCAAATAGCAAGATAGATTATTTTTCAGACATCTGCCTTAAAAATAAGTCACTGGCCTCCAAATTCTCTATGAAAGAGCTTTTTTCTTTTACTGGTTTTTGCCACAAATCCTATTCAAATTATTTATCATGAGTAACACTTTTAGCAGTGAACAGCATTTAAAGTGCTGTCAGCTATGTCATCTCTTTACTGACTAGCTCTCCTTCTTCCCATCAACAACGAAAATAATCACCAATTCAGAGGCTGGAGCTCCAGGGTTGGTAAGACCTGACAGCTGATCCTGCCATAAATTTAGATGATTGCTACTACACAGGGGGTCTTATAAAGAGTAATTACTTATTTGATCTTTGTAGGGTTCTTAGAATTATTGCTGGCAGCTTAAAATAAATCAGCAGGAAACACTGCAATTTTGTTTGGTACAATTTTTCTATCAACTGTTTTCCTGAAGATGTAACAATTTCTAAATGGAATTCAAAATTTTAAACAGTAGAAAAATGATGCATCTTAAGAGTTTATTCAAAATGTGTAATTATACAATGAAGCTTCATGGTAGAGCTTCAAAGAGTCTTAACCTTTTTAGTGCTATGGATTATTTGGCAATCTGGACTCCGTCTCAGAAAAAAGTCGTCAAATACATAAAATAAAATACACAGGACTCCCAAGAAAATAAATTATATTAAAACACAGCAAAATTTTTAAAACCAAATTTGTGATATAATAACATATGTATTCTTTATTAACATATTAAATAACAAGATCTAGTAGTGGGTCTAATAATTGCGGACATTTCTAACTAATGATGGGAGTGAAATATATTTCACAATAGCTGCAAAAATAGTAACATGATGATATGTGAATATCTTTGACATCTATTGGTGACATTTTTAGTAGTGAACAGCATTTAAAGTGCTGTCACCTATGTCATCGATTTACAGATACTGCTAATTGTCCTGTTGCTTATTACCTATATTCAGAATTGAAGGAAATGTTATATTTCAATTTGAGACATAATACTTTTCTCAAGTAAATTCACAAACCCTAGATGAAGAAGTGCTGGTGTGGTAGAAAGAAGAACTTTAGAGTTGAAATATACAACTCTGATAATTTCATGTTATATGACCTTTGGCAAATATCTTAATCGACTTTAAAATAGTGAAGTTGCAAAACTGCATAAAGTTATCTGTGAAGATTAGAGATATCATATGTTAGTCTCTGAGCATATAGCAAACATTCACTATATGGCAATTTTCATTTTTTCACTTAAACATATTATAGTGGAATATCTGTAAAACAGAGACAACCATTGCATACTTTAAAAGAAACCCACAGTTGATTTTACTCTCTCTTCTTTCAACTTTTTTCTCCCTAAGCTTTGATTGATTTATTACATTGTTGACATTGGGCTGTATAATATTTGGTATCCTACATTGTTTTACTTAAAAATAATATGATAAACATTTTTTGTGCTTTTCAAAATAATTTCTAAATGATATACAGCAATTTACAAGAGTACCAACAATGTGTTAGAGTAGCAGTTTCATTGTATTCTGGCCCATATAGTGTGTCATCATATTAAACTGAAAATGATTTGTTTCCAAAATCTACCCAATGGTACAGAATTAAAATTAACAAACTCATTTTTCTAAAAAATTCTGTCAAAATAGAAGTCAGAATGGTAAATAAAGTGAAATACATCAGTCACAAAAAGACAAACACTGCACAGTAACACTCATATGAGGTATCCACAATAACCAAACTTATAGAAGCAGAGAATAGAATGGTGTTTGCCAGGGGCTGGGGGAGGAGAGGGAAATGGAGAGTTACTTACTGCTCAGTGGGTATAAAGTTTTAGTCATGCAAGATAAGTGCTAGAGATCTGCTGTACGACACTGTGCCTATAACTACCAATATGGCATTGTGAACTTTAAAATATGTTAAGAGGATAGATCTCATGTTAAGTGTTCTTAGCACAATTAAAAAAAATCACAAATACACATATCCTTTGGCCCAGAAATTCTACTTCTAGGGATTTATGTTTCAGATATACCCTACATGTACAAAATGATGTACACGGTTATTCATCATAGCATTCTTGGTAAGGGGAAATACTGGAAATAATCCAAATGTTCCTCTGGGACTGGTTAAATAAATTATGGTTCATTCATACAAGGTAATACTATGCAAAAATAAAAATGAAAAGTCCTGTATGCACTGATTTGGATGATCGCTAAAATAACAAGTTGCTACCATTTGTCTAAAAAAAAAGAGGCAAATTTTTTTTGCCCTATTTGCTTGTATATATACACAGACTATCTCTGGGAAGATAACTAAGAAACTGGTGACACTGATTATCTCCTGGGAAGTAAACTAAATTGTTTAGAGTGCATAGTTGATGTATCTCTTTTTACACTTTTTAAACTATGTAACTCTATTACCTATTCAGAAAATTCGTTAGAATAACATTTGGCAAAAAAATACATGTGAAGAACAGCTGACCTTTGGGCTCGGTAGATGTACTTAGAGTTTCCTGTGAGCCGGTATAGCAGCAGGAAGACATAGGCACTGCCAGCTACACCATGGCAAATCCCCGGCCCCTTCTTTAGCAGGCCCTTCTGCCATGTGAGTTCCCCACATCGGATACATGTGTCCAGGTACTGTGGTTTCTTGGAAACCAAATAAGCTTTGGCAAACAGATAGGCAATTCCTGTGAAAACATCAAAAGACATTAGAGGTGACTTTCAGGGCTTAATACTATAGAGCAGAACTTCTCAGATTGTAAAAGGGTCACAAATCACCAGTGTATTGGTAAAATATGCATTCTAATCTGGCAGGTCTGAAGTGGGGCCCGAGATACTGCATCTCTAACAAGTATATTGCTGGGGACCTCGTTTTAAATAGCAAGGTTATAGAATTTCCTACAAGGAAGTCTTATTTTACCTGTGAGATTTAGTTTAAGTTCTTTGAATTGTATCATGGTGTTGGCTGCTGGAGAAAGAGCAACAAGTACATAGATTGATAAAATCCATAATTTACAAATGGGTTAATATTTAATGCATACTCTGGTAAGCATTATGCATATCTGGCTGTTTGGAATGGCTAAATGTTTACAGTTTGTCCATTCCCCTTCAGAGGTTCAGAATTTGTCATGTTAAAGTACTTATAACTCTACACCCTTTCTTAAGAACAAAACTGGTAGTCCTGCCAAAAACAACAATGATCCCAAACCACTGAGCCAAGACTTCTACTCCAGCTGTGAAGTGAGTTTTTCCCAACTTGATTATTCCAAGGAAAGATACTTTCCTTCAAAACTTCTCAACACAGGCAATCTCAATTACACAGGCAGGAACAGAAACAAGAGAAGTGACGACTATTAATAGAATCATTTCCCCCAAGTTCCAGGTGCTCATACGCAGAGTGAAGATTAGTGACCTAAGATAACTCTCCTGCGTGGCCTATCTTCTCCTATATAAAGTGGGAAAGACTGGATTTTAGTCGGTATCTTGACTAGCTCATCCATCATGGTTTCCCTGCCTTTCCTTGTCTTTGACTGGGCTCTTTTACAACTCTGTGGAGATAGGAATTACCGTGTAGAAAACTGATAGTAATGTAAAGAATTCCTGTCCCTAGAAACTCACATTCTGTCTGGAAGCAGTCAGACTGATTCCTTCAACCCTTGTGGAAGCAGCCAGGTTTTCATCTATTAAGCAAATTCATGTCTGCATTCCTAATGGCCTGTAAATACGTCTGCTCTTTGGATTTTCCTTTGAACCAGTCATAACACCTTTCTGGTTCCCTCATTAATTAATGAGCAAATAAAATTGCTGACATACATTTATTTTATGTTTGTATGAAAATTAACTTTATTCTCTTTTAAAATTTATCATTTAACACTTCCTATGATTAGCACTTACATAACAGGCTCTCCTCAGTCAGTGCTTTCCAGTCAACTGCTGATAATGTCACGTATGGCATTGCCATCCTTCAGTTTTAGGAACAAAGTATCTCCCACAAACTAAAGGATGATTTTAAAAGAACTGAACTTATGTAATTATACATCCATTCATTCACTGTATCCATTCATTTGAAAGTATTCATTGATCACCCATCCACTGTACGCAGAGGCCTAGGCAGGGCTGGCTTTATGGGCATGTGACCCGTACAGCATCACAAGGGCCTCCAGAAGGGCCTGATGCTGGCTTTAATGCTCCGGTGTCGCCATCTTGAAATTCTTACATTGTTTAAAAAGAGGTTCTATTTTCATTTTGTACTGGGCCCCCCCAATTCTGTAGCCAGTCCCGGCCCTGGGTGATAGAAAATAAGTGTTAAACATGATCCCTGCCCTTCAGGAAGGCAGTGTCTAGAAAGGGAGAGAAAAATAGTACATGTGACTGACATATAATAGGACGTGTAGTTCATGATGCTAGTGGAGCATGAAATGAAAGGTGCTGGCAATAATACTAGAGGGATCAGGAAAGTAGAAGCTCCCTGAGGGAGACAATCAGATGAATCAGTTTCTTCAGGACTTTGTAGAATGCCTAGGGAACTCCACGCCCAGGGCGAGGTAGAGAGAGCATCCTAGGCATCAAGATGGGCAAAGGCAAAGATTCGGAGCAGGACAAACAAGCCACACAAAGACCAGCAGGGCAGTGCTCTAATCAAAAGGACAGTGAGGTGGAAAGGAAGATCGGGTTCACATTATGGGCGGTTTCTGTTGGGTTTTGTTTTGTAGTCTGTTGTAGTTTGTTTCTTTTTTCAATCTAGTTGTGGAGGGAGCAGCTCCACTGGCCCATGTAGGACTTGAACTGGTGACCTTGGTGTTATGAGCACCACGCTCCAATCACTGAGCCAACCAGCTGCCCACAGGCAGCTCAGCTCCAAGCTCAAGCCGTTGTCTTCAATCTAGTTGTGGAGGGCGCAGTTCACGGGCCCATGTGGGGATCGAACCGGCAACCTTGTTGTTTAGAGCTTACAACCGAGCCATCTGGCCACCTCCATTATGGATGGTTTTATAGGTCTAGTTAGGCAGTTTGGACTGTATTCTGTAGGCAATAGGGAACCAATGGGAATGTATTTGTTGTGGACGGGTTATTTTTAATGATGTAATTAATTATTATAAACCAATTACCCCACAGTGGTGTCAAGAGAGACCTAAAGAAGGGCAATGGGATAGTTATGAGCTGATCATGTTGGCAAAAAGATGGCAAAGGGGCTAAGAAAGAGACAGCTTACAGGATTTGGTGGCTGTTTAGATATTCCTTGAGCCCCGACTATACGCCAGGCACAGTAGTAGGTGCTAAGCCTTCATTGTGTTTACAGCCTCACTGGGGGAATTGAGTAGGCTAAGTGAGAGGAAGCAGAGGTGCTGTGGAAGCACACAGGAAGGCTCCTAACCCACACCTGGAGGGAGAAAAGGCCCATGATGGGGTGTGACACCATCTAACCTGAGTACCAAAGGATGAGGAGTTATTAGCCAGGCGAACCACAAGCCCTTGGCGCTCTGCCAGATCCCCATTACCTCCCCAGCAGCAGGTGCCCCATCTCCCAGTAGCTATGACCTGGCCCACTAACAAAGCTCATATCTGCCCTCTTCTTGGGAGATTTGCCCTCTGTCAAATGGGAGACTGGGCCATGCACCCACCCCCAAGCAGATTTTGGCCAATGACTGACACTGGTACAAAAGAGCAGCCCCTGCCTTAAGACAAACGAACACTGAAGTGCAATCTGTGCCTCTTAGTTACCTCTTGGAATCCAGGTGAGGCCAGTATCCAGGTGAGACACAGAAAGCCCTTTGTGACCCAGCTCCTACTCTGTTCTCCTGCCACTTCTCCTCCACTCCCTACTTGAAGTTCTTCACCAAAGCACCTGCAGTTCCCCTTTCTTTGCTATGTGGTTCCATGCCTCTGACTGACTTTTCTTGGAACTTTCCACCTTTCCTGGCCTGGCCAACTTACCTCAGGTATCACCTCCTCCCGGAAGCATTTTCTGACAGGGGAGCACCAGGAATCCCTCTGAGCTCCCATCACTCCCTATACAAACCTTAGCACTTTTATATACGGTATCATATTAAAATGATCTGTGTACATGTCTGCCTCCCCCACTATAGTGCAAACTAACCAGGGAGACCTCTATCTTGTTCATTTTTGCTCCCCTAGTCTGTGGCATAGTGTTTGACAGATGGCCAGGGCTCCACACTTGTCTGCTGACCTTATAATGTCTCATTTCTCACACCAGCACAGGCCAGCACTGAGGTAGAGATGAGAGATGTGGAAGGAAGAAGGGCTGAGATGGTCCAATTGTTATACTAGGCTATTAGCCCCAGGCAGTTAATGGGTATCGATCCTATGGTTCTAGCCAGAGAGAAAGGGCCTCTTCCTGCAGGCTGGATCACAGAATGGCACACGGAACGGACCTTGAACAACTTCTTGAGCCATTGTCTCCTGACTAGACTTAATGAAATCTACAGTAAGACAGCTTAATCTATAAGAAAGAATGTTGAATTTCTTTGCTTTTGATGGGAATGTGTCATTTCATCCTGGGAACACTGATTATGGTGCATTGATAAGAAATCTGAGTCAGCCACAATACTATGTCTTTGCCAAATACAATTGGAGAAAAGAATTATTACTTAAGAAATATGGTTTGAGAAACTAAATCTTTGAAAACATGCAGTCTAGCACAGGCTTGTGACAGCCAGACTTGGCACATACAGTTTCAACTTAGGAGAATCACCAGGCAGGTCCATTCCGGGATCTGTTATTTCACACAGGCACACATTGCACAGTGTGCACTACAAAGCTTAGCAACCAATGATACCTGCACTGCATAAGCCCTTGTTGCTCTCTATTCAAAGTCACCTACCCAGGAGCCCTTGTGAAATGACTTAAAAAAAAGAAAGCCACACCTGTGTTTCACACAGAGGAAAGGAAATGCACTATCAGTGTTACCACAGTGATAATGTAACATAATGCAATCTAAAGTTTATTTTAGCCACAGTATTTGTTTTAATGATTTTGTAAATGATTTTCATTCTGTATTGCAGAATCATTAAAGCTACGAAGAGGTCATACGAATCTGCCTGCTATACTTCGTGTATTTAGTGATAACAGCTACACACCACACTGGGTATTTATAAATGTGGTGTCTACAAATCTTTTGGGACATATCAGCGACAGCAAGGATCCACAGGATAAAATGGGTCTGTGGTGAAAAAAGATTGAGTTTCCCTACTTCATCTCAATGTGCTCATTTCACAGATGAAAAAACAAAGGCACAAAAGACACAAAGTGGTTTTCTCAAGGTCACTTAGCTGGTTAGTGTTGGAGTCACAATTAGAACCCAGAGTTATTAGCTCAGAGTCAAGAACTATTTCTATACTTCAAAAATGATGACTTAGGATGTCACCTGTAGAGGTGAGTTGAGAAAGCCAATAGAAAACAATCATAGGGGGAAATAACGTATCATTGATGAAGAGAGTTCACTCTTGCCAACTTCAGAGAAATCTTGGTGGCCTTTGACCTGCACTTATCAGATTTATAATCACTCTTGATGCTGTTTTCAGCACATCCCGTAAGAGGAAAACCAATATCCTAGAGATGGGAGTGCGGATTGGCAGAAATAATGGGCCCCACATGGTTCTTTATTCACTTGCAAATTGATTTTTGGTAGTCCAATGAATACATGGGTTGAACGATTTTACTTTGCAACCTATGTTTAATCTTACCAAGATACTAAACACGAATGATACACGAGGATAATAAAGTCCCCAAGCTGACGAATCCTGTGCTGTACTGTTATGGTACCTGATTTACAAAGACAGATGGAAGGTGGGGTACAGAAATGATGGAATAAGTGCCCTTCGAGATATCTACATCAATGAACTGACCTACTCGTTTTAGAAGATTATCTTTCTTTCCTTTTACAACTAGTACAAGTGAGTCATTTTAAAATATTCTGTATTTAACTTGGGACAGCTCTAAAATTCAAGGATCCTGAGGTACGTGGAGGATATCCAGAGACCATCCCTGAAAATGATTAAAGAGAATGGGAAAAAAAATTGCTGAGCATAACATGAAGAGCTATCATTTCCAGAATGGTAAATAACTTGTTTGTCTCCAAAAAGCTCAAAGAAGAAGTGAGCTCAAGTTGGAACTGGTAGAATTCGCCTGGGCGTAACTAACACACGACGCTCTGGCACTGGCACCAGCATACACAGGAGCCTGCGAAGTCCCTTCCTTCTGTAAGTGTGGCAGGCAAAGAAAAGATGACCAGGGGACTGAGACATGCATTATTCATCAAGTCAAACTGGACTAAGGGAAAAAAGTGAAATTACAGTTGGATTAAGGAACATTGATTAGGTAAGGAGAGGGAAGGAAGTAATAAAAATCAGGTAACAAACTAAAAGAGAAATCAAGTGTATTTTATAGCTGTGCTCACAGGATTGAGGCATATCTTGGAAAATTAAATCCAAATCCAGTCCTACAAAATAAAGAGGCAACCGACTGAATGGGAGATTTTTGCAAACAGTGCGTCTGATAAGGGGCTAATATCCAAAATATACAAGGAACTCATAAAACTCAACAACAAAAAGACAAACAACCCAATTGAAAAATGGGCAGAGGACCTGAAGAGACATTTCTCCAAAGAGAACATACAAATGGCAAATAGACATGAAAAAATTCTCAACATCACTAATCATCAGAGAAATGCAAATAAAAACCACAATGAGATATCACCTCACCCCAGGCAGAATGGCTATCATCAACAAGACAAATAGTGTCGGAGAGGCTGTGGAGAAAAAGGAACCCTCATCCACTGTTGGTGGGAATGCAGACTGGTGCAGCCTCTATGGAAGGCAGTGTGGAGGTTCCTCAAAAAATTATGAATAGAATTACCATATGACCCAACAATCCCTCTCCTGGGTATCTACCCAAAAAATCTGAAAACATTTATACATAAAGACACGTGTGCTCCAATGTTCATTGCAGCTTTGTTTACGGTGGCCAAGACATGGAAACAACCAAAATGTCCTTCAATAGATGAATGGATAAAGAAGTTGTGGTATATATACACAATGGAATACTATTTGGCGGTAAGAAAAAATGATATAGGAACATTTGTGACAACATGGATGGATCTTGAGAGTATAATGCTAAGCGAAGTAAGTCAGACAGAAAAAGCAGAGAACCCTATGATTTCACTGATATGTGGTATATAAACCAAAAACAACAAAAGAACAAGACAAACAAATGAGAAAGAAAAACTCATGGACACAGACAATAGTTTAGTGGTTACCAGAGGGTAAGAGGGGAGGCGGGTGGTAGCTGAGGGTAAAGGGGACCAAATATATGGTGATGGAAGGAGAACTGACTCTGGGTGGTGAGCACACAATGGGATTTATAGATGATGTAATACAGAATTGCACTCCTGAAATCTATGTAACTTTACTAACATTTGTCACCCCAATAAACGTTAAAACAAACAAACAAACAAAAACAAATCCAGTCCTAATCCAAAAATGTTGTGCTATTTGGTATTTAAATCTCTCCCTGGCCATTCAACCAAAATTAATTGATTTATTAGAATTAAACTTCTTTCAATTGCTCCTTCTCCAAAGGCCTAATTAGCAGTGTAATGGGATTTAAACAAAAAGGCAAAGTGGGGTCTGATAAATTTCCAGGCTCAGTTCCAGAGAGTTCACTGCAGACGGCTTTGTATTTCTCTAGACTTTTTTATTAGGTGATGATAGAAAGCCTCATTTGAAAAAGAATTCTAGAACGGTGCCATCTCAAACTTTAATGCGCATACTAATCACTCAGGGATCTTGTTAAAACTGATTCTCCTTCAGTGGGTTTGGGGTGAGGCCTGAGATTCTGGATTTCTAACCATCTCCCAGGCTGCCCATGCCAGTAGTCCAGGGACAACATTTTGAAATGCCAGGCATCAGATCTGCACTGTCCCATGCAGCTACTGAGCAGTTGCAATGTAGCTACTCTGAATTGAGATGTAATTTAAGGATCAGATATACAGTGGATTTCAAATATTTAATATCTCAAAAAGTGAAATACTTCGATTTTTCAATTGGTTACATATTGAAATAATATTTGGGGTATATTGGGTTGTGTAATATATATTATTAAAATTAATTTCACCTGTTTCGTTTTACATTTTTAATGGGCTACTAAAATTTAATTTGATATGTTGCTCATCATACTATATTGGACGGTGCCAGTTTAACTGATATACAAATAGATGTAGATCATATATTTTTAAAAATACAGGATCATTTCTGGAGATCTTTTATAGATCAAGAAAGATATTTTGGCTTTGAAAAGTTTCATGTAGTAATGATGTAAGAGGAGAACTACCCTCGCTTCTCAAAAAAGGTATCTGTTTGGCTAAGTCCGATGAAAGGCAGTGTTTTCAGATAATAGTGAGTGTGAGACCTGGGGCGCCGTGGCACCAGTGTACCAACTCGTTCTCTCTCTCGATGGCCTCGCCGAGCTCAGGTGGCCAGTTGCAGTTCTGCTCCTGCTCCATAAGGAAGTCCACACTCTGCCATACCAGTTCCTGATCTGAGGGCTTGAGGTGCTCATGGTAAGAAAGAAGCATCTGGAGAATGGACGACAGGCCATGAGCTGCTCCTATATTGGCAAACAAAGCATAATTAATTTATATAATTGAGAGGCGATCCGGTTTAATTTGGTGAAAAGACAGTCACAGTATAAATAAAAAGAAAGACAATAATACTTGAAAGCACACATAGTGACGTAATCATTGAGTTGCCTAAGAACTAGGCTTCTGGGGAACATAGGTTACAGCAGGAGTTGGCAAACCACAGCCTGTAGGCCAAATCAGGCTCACAACTTCTTTTTGTAAATAATGTGTTTTATTGAAACACAGCCATACTCATTCATTTGTGTATTGTCTATGGCTGCTTTTTCACTACAACAGCAGAGTTGTATTTGTGAGAGACCATATGGCCCACAAAGCCAAAAGTATGTATTATCTATATCTTTATAAAAAAAAAAGTTGAGTAACCACCCGTGTTAGAGAAAAGACTTTTTTAAAACTTCGTAAGGAACATATCTATAGCTTTTATGAAAGTGCTTCTAAAGTGCTTGAAAATAATTCGTTCTTGGTATCCTAAACGTTCATTCATTCACTCGAGACATAAGAATTAAGTACCTACTACGTGCCAGGTACTATTTTAGGTGCTGAAAATAGATCAGTGAACAAAACAGGTTAAATCTCTTCTTTATTGATCGAAGCAGAGAGTTGAGGCATAAACACCCCAGCTTCCTTACTCCTTGGGTGGGACAATTCTGAGGCATGTTCTACACAGTCTCCTAGAGTCCCCTGTGGAACTGAGCCTCAGTTATCCACAGTTGCTCATTACCACATGCTCTATGAATTTCTTTGTCTACCCTGTCCAATTTCCTTATTCTTCTATCAACACTTTGTGGGATCACCTCCCAAATAAACCATTTACACCCAAATCCTTGTCTCAAGGTCTGATTCGAGGGAAATTTAGAGCAGGAACTTAACGGTTCTTTGAGAAAACTCTCAGAGAACTGCCAGTCTATAAGCTCATTGTTCATTCAGCCATCCATTCATTCACTTGGGCACCCTCATTATGTGCAGGGTCTTGGTAAAGGTCCAGGGATCACAAAGATAAATGAGAGAAAGTCTTTATCCTGAAGGTGCACAGAACCTGCTAAGGCAGTTGGACAGGTAAGCCACTAATTACAGTACAATGTGATAAGGGCTCCAAGAGGCAGGGTGACATGACACAACCCAATTGTGCTTCAGGGCAAAACCTGAACCATGTAAATGTTTCTCCCGAGAGAGTTCAGTAAACCGATTTTCCAAAAACACACTGTTTCTCAATAGAGCTAATGATGTTTGAGCAGTCTTGAAGTCTGGGTGTAAGTATTGCAGATAGATGAAGGGGGAAGCCAAGCATTCTAGGCAAAAGGAACAGGCACAAGAGTTACACAGATATGAGAACACTTTGCTTGTAGAAGACGATGTGGGACAGAACCAGCAAAGGGGAGAGATAAAGCTTGAGTTTGGAGAAGGAGGCAGCGATCTACAAAGGGCCTTGCAAGTCATGCTCGGGGTAAGGGTTCAAAAGAGAAGCAACTAATTTTCACTTTACAAGCCTCATAGCTCAACAGTCGTGATTGTTATTCAGTAATCTATTATTCATCCGGTAATATTAAAAACTTGAAAATGTTAGGAGCTGAATCCTGTTTCCCTGTACAGAGGCAGTATTTGCAATAAGCGTGTGAACTGCTCACAAACTCAGCAAAATTAGGCCAATGAACTCACAATCTAGAATAAAATCTTTATTTTAGTCTTCAGTGAAATTAATTGTTAAAATGGCTACATTTGTCAGGCAGACTGTGAAAACAAATATTAAACTATGACTTGTAATATCTATCAATAGTTGCTTTTGAATGGCATTTCAAAGTATTTCTAGTTAAATGAATAACTAGAGAATAGTGAATATAACAGAGAATAGCGATGACCTATGCCAAAAACCAAATCTTCCCATCTGCCTTCACTCACCCAAGTATTCGGTTCCATAGTAAGAATACATCAGGGGAAATGGTTTCCTCTTTTTCATGGCATACTGCTTCCCAGAATCCAGAATCGCCTGGCAAATTGATTTGATCTGTGCTGGGGTCAGCACCTGAGGAAGGAAGTCGAGAGACAGAAGTCAAATCAGGATCTTTTTTCCTCAGAAAATGGGTTTTCTTGCTTAAAATGTCCATCAGCATATCCCCCAAATCCTTTTCTTAGGTGTAAGCTCAACCAACCATACCTAGCTTTTCACCTCTGATTCTCTCCTTGTTGTCGTTTATCAGCCCCTTTCAGAAAATTTACTGCTTTGAAGGGAAATACACACCTTTACTGCTATAGGCTTTTATAAAACGCAAAGACCATCTTACAGTTGTTGTATCATTAATCCTTGTCACAGGAACAAGAGATTGCTCAGAAAAGAAGAAAAGACAGGTCTGAACCCATGATGTTTAACAAAGGTGTTATTCCTGGTGTACGGTCCAGATCTGGCCCAGACAATGCGCCTTCAGTTTGTGTCACTAAACAGTGCTTAGAGAGCCACAATTCTATGACAAGCTGCTGCTACATGACAGATTCACTTTTCCTGAATGAAACCAAAGTCCAAAATGTACCAAGGCAAAATGACTTTTAATTTCAAAATGATTCTGAATAGAGAAAGGCTAAACTACAATGATTTGCAGTTGTCAATATTTTATTCAGTCCACCAACAGTCATTTTCAGGACTATAGAGATAAAAATGTTCTCAAGCCTACAAAGCATCATTGAGTTTATTACAATTCTGCTTAGGTTTCAGATTCTTTCTTCCTCCCACTCCACCACTGGGCAGATTAGATGCTCCCTTTGGCACACTCTTGTATGAGGTGAGACAATTAAGTTCGTGAACTCATCCTAGAAAAAGTGCTGCATACCTCACTGCTGAATATCACTACGGTCACCTGTGAAGTACTCCCCTTGGGAAGCTATGCACCAACGCCAGTGCCTAGTCCACCTTCAAAGCAATTTTGGAACTCTTTTTCTGGAATGCCCATCAGACCTGTCATTATATTACCCTTGATGTCCTGAATGTCATCCAAATGTCTTCCTTTCAATATTTTCTTTATCTTTGGGTAAAGAAAGAAGTCATTGGGGGCCAGATCAGGTGAGTAGGGAGAGTGTTCCAATACAGTGATTTGTTTGCTGGCTAAAAACTCCCTCACAGACAGTGCCGTGTGAGCTGATGCATTGTCGTGATGCAAGAGCCATGAATTATTGGCAAAAAGTTCAAGTCGTCTAATTTTTTCATGCAGCAGTTTCAGCACTTCCAAATAGTAAATTTGGTTAACTGTCCAGTTGGTACAAATTCATAATGAATCATCCCTCTGATATTGAAAAAGGTGAGCAACATCCTTGCAACAAGTTCGCGAACTTAATTGGAGACCTCAAATCACCATGACTCCTTGGTGTAGCACTTTCAACCTAGTGTGTCACGTCTCTCTCTACTAGATGATCAGTTATTTGAGGGCAAAGACTATGGCATCTCATCATTTTGGTATCCTTGGTTCCTAACACAGAACCTGAGAGGTCCTTTGGTAACAGATAAGTGAGTAAATAAGTGCCAGGTTTACCGGCATGAAAAACAAAGCCCTCCCTCCCCTCTTTCCTTCATTCCCTCTCTAACCTCGCTCCCTCCATCCTTTTTTCCATTCCTTCCACAATTGTCTCTTAAGCCCCTACAATCTGCCAGGGAAGCCTGTTCTAGATGCTGGAGACACGACAGTGAAGGAGATAGACAAGACCTCTGTTCCCATGAAGTCAATTTTCCAGAAAGGCTGACCTGTACAAGAAAAGTACTCATCAGAGTAAACACACACACACACACACACACACACACACACACATACACACACACACACGCCACCTATAGTTCAGCCTTGGCCTGACTGAATGAATCTGGGATCAAGGGAAAAAGTCCATTGGATTTTGGCCTCTCTCCTAACACATGAAATTTTCCTACCTGATATCTGCCATTAGATTCACCAATTCCTTTTGTAATAAAGTACTAATGACTTCTTAACTCATAACTTGCTCCTTTGATTTACCCAACATTAGAAGGGTAAAATATAATCCAGGTTTTGGCCTCCTCAAATCTGGCATCTAATTTGGAAAAGTAATTACATAAAGAGGAAGGTGTTCATTAATTAATTCTGCCAATTAACATTTACTGAGCCTTGTACTAGGTACCGTAGGGGGGATTCTAGAAAGCATGGGACACATTTTTTGCCCTACAGGGAATTTTCTATCCAACACTGGAGATAAGACATAGACAAAAGTCTACAACAGAGCAATTAAAGTTCATGAGCTTCGGGGAAAAAAACAGTAAGGCAGAGTATGGCATGCAGACAATGAAGCACTGCTCACTTCACTAAGACTTTACTATGTCCTCGGTTTCCATCTGGTTGTTCAGAAACAACTGACTTAATTTTTCCTTTTATTAGCTACCCATTTTGTCTCTCGGGTTTACTCCTCATTTCTGCCTAAAATTCGGAAACACCCTACCTTCCCATGCATGCCCACAATCATTTCAGGGCTCAGCTTTGGGTCTTTCCTTAGCTGAATAGAAAATTTCTCCTAAATGATTTCTACTCTGCATCTATTCAAATTGCTACCAAAACTTTCATTTGCTGTTAAAAACATCTTACTCTGTGTGTCTTCATCAGTACCGACTGATCTCACATTTAGTCTTACTCTACTTAATATGCGGCATCATCAGCCTCGTATTAATCCCTCTGTCCTGGTTCACTCTCAGAAAGCTGCTAAGACCCTTGAAGGGCATGAACGTAATAGGACTCTAACCTGGTCCCACTCCCTATTTTCCCGGAAATATACATGGCTCTTTGAACTCGGGTCCTGTCTGCTGATACTGGTACTGAATCCATGTGAAAGACGCAGTTTTTATGACAGGAAAAGGTCATCGCATTTTCTGGGTATACACTCATTTGAATTATTAAAAATCTCCCTATTTGACTCCTGTGCCAATAATTGAAAATCAGCTTATTCTTTCCTCAGTTGAACATTTATTCATATGCCCCAACCCATGTGTGTGTGTGGGCGCGAGACTGAGCGTGCATGTGTGTGTACTCTCCTGCTTAGTTTTAACCCAGATTTTTAAAAAATCAACTTAGGTTATATGTGGTGCATTCTCCCGTTCTTTCCATACCCAATCCACAGCTCAGACTAGAGAATGAGTTTATAAAATATTTCAAAACCTCCCCAGTCACGCACCACGTCTGGGTGGTTTCCTCTTATCTCTCAGAAACACTGTGAAAAACAAAGAGAAACCGTGCTTGTTTGGCTGGATAAAGACCAGTCATGCATGCAGTTCTTTATCTTTGGGAACAGACAAAACCTACCCCTGGGTTTACTGATCAGTAAATAAAAAGTGAAAACAGTGCTCATTAAAAGTGTGTGGAGGGGAACATGGAGGAAAAGGGCGCTCTGTTTTCCCCTCTAAACAAACAGTACAGAAAGAAGAAAGGAGAGGAGTTGTAAGGGGAGGGGCCTGTTCTTGTTCTCTCATTTGCCTTTCTCAGACACCTCTCCATTCCCCGCTCCCAGCACATAGGAACACGTGCAGGAACATGTATACTACCTCCAAGAAGATGACCTCGAAGCTTCTGAAACACTCTGAGGCCCTGGGAATGAGGAAATGGTGTTGCCAGTGGGGAAAAAAGTAATTGGGGAGGGTTGGGAGGGGCACCCAGCCCATTAGGCCTTTATCAAAACAACCCCAAATTCCCTCTCCTGTATTTGGAGCACATAAGACCTATGCACATGTTGGTATCTTGGTGGATTTAGTTCTCTCTTTTTTTTTTAAATTAAAGTTTATTGGGGTGACAATTGTTACATCATCTATAAATCCCATTGTGTGTTCACCACCCAGAGTCAGTTCTCCTTCCATCACCATATATTTGATCCCCTTTACCTTTATCTACCACCCTCCCTTCCCCTTTACCCTCTGGCAACCACTAAACTATTATCTGTATCTATGAGTTTTTGTTTCTCATTTGTTTGTATCGTTCTTTTGTTGTTTTTGGTTTATATACCACATATCAATGAAATCATATGGTTCTCTACTTTTTCTGTCTGACTTATTTCGCTTAGCATTATACTCTCAAGATCCATCCATGTTGTCACAAATGTTCCTATATCATTTTTTCTTACCGCCGAATAGTATTCCATTGTGTATATATACCACAACTTCTTTATCCATTCATCTATCGAAGGACATTTTGGTTGTTTCCATGTCTTGGCCACTGTAAACAAAGCTGCAATGAACATTGGAGCTCACGTGTCTTTATGTATAAATGTTTTCAGACTTTTTGGGTAGATACCCAGGAGAGGGATTGCTGGGTCATATGGTAATTCTATTCATAATTTTTTGAGGAACCTCCACACTGCCTTCCATAGAGGCTGCACCAGTCTGCATTCCCACCAACAGTGGATGAGGGTTCCTTTTTCTCCACTGCCTCTCCAACACTTGTTACTATTTGTCTTGTTGATGACTGCCATTCTGACTAGGGTGAGGTGGTATCTCATTGTGGCTTTTATTTGCATTTCTCTGATGATTAGTGATGTTGAGCATTTTTTCATATGTCTATTTGCCATTTGTATGTCCTCTTTGGAGAAATGTCTCTTCAGATCCTCTGCCCATTTTTCAATTGGGTTGTTTGTTTTTTTGTTGTTGAGTTGGATGAGTTCCTTGTATATTTTGGATATTAGCCCCTTATCGGAGGCACTGTTTGCAAAAATCTTCTCCCATTCAGTTGGTTGCCTCTTTTTTTTGTCGATTTTATTTTGCTGTGCAGAAGCTTTTAAGTTTCATGTAGTCCCATTCGTTTATTTTAGCTTTTACTTCCATTGCCTTTGGAATCAAATTCATAAAATGCTCTTTGAACCCAAGGTCCATAAGTTTAGTACCTATGTTTTATTCTAATGCAGTTTATTGTGTCAGGTCTTATGCTTAAGTCTTTGATCCATTTTGAATTAATTTTGGTACATGGCTGAGGATTCTTTCTTTGTCGTTGATTTTAGACAGCTTCAATACAATGTGCCTTGGAGAAGGCCTGTTGGGGTTGAGGTAATTAGGTGCTCCGTTTGCTTCTTGGATTCGAGGATCCAGTTCTTTCCACAAGTTTGGGAAGTTCTCATCGACTATTTGTTTGAATATACTCTCTGTTCCCTTCTCTCTTTCTTCTCCTCCTGGTATGCCCAGTATTTTTATATTGCTCTTTCTGATGGAGTCAGAAAGTTCCTGTAGAGTTCTTTCATTTCTTTTAAGTCTCAAGTCTCTTTCTTCTTCCATCTGTGTCATTTCCAGGTTTCTATCTTTGATGTCACTGATTCTTTCCTCCACCTGGTAAACTCTACTACCTAAGCTGGCTATTTCATTCTTAATTTCTTCTATTGAGTTCTTAATCTCCAGCATTTCTATTTGGTTCTTTTTTAAAATTTCAATCTCTTTGGTAAAATGTTCATGTTGGTTTTTGATTGTGTTTCTGACTTCATTAAACTGCCTTTCTGTGTTTTCTTGTATCTCTTTGAGTTTTTTTCAGAACTGCAATCTTGAATTCTCTGTCATTTAAGTCACGTATTTCCATATCTTTAAGATCATTTTCTGGAGACTTTTCACTTTCTTTCTGAGCTGTCTTGTTGCCTTGGTTATTCATGGCAATTAATGATTATTTCTCTTCGTAGACATCTACAGGAGTGGGTCCTGTAACAGGTTGATAGGAAGAGGTCTTTCTTTTGTTTTCCAGTACGTGTTTGTAGAATGTTTTATTTTCTCTCAGACTGTAGTCTTTCTTTCTGTCTCACACAGTAGTGTTATGTTTTCTCTGCACTATTCCAGCTTCTCACACAATGGGGTGATTCCCTAGAAGGCAGGCTTCTCCTGTGTTAACAGTTCGCCTGGGTCATAGGGCACCACGTCCCTGTGGGGATGTGGAGAGCTTTTGAAGTTCCAAAGCTCTTCCTTCACCAGATTCAGAGCCCGTGTGTTTCAGCAGTTCTGTTTACTCCTGTCTGCTGTGCAGGGAGTCCTTTGTGGAGTTATAGTTTTGCAATTTGTTGTGAATTCCAGGGGAGATTTCCAGAGGCTCACCTCACGCCGCCACTTTGATCAATTTAGTTCTTTAAAAATGTTTTTACACTGAATTAAAATAAATTAAGATATCTTAAAAATATTTTTTTTTAGAAAACAGGTCTGGTGGTTTGGTTTAAAGAGTTTCATTAGTTTAATCTATTCCCTTCACTGATCCTCAATCAGGGGAGTTTGCTGTGAAATATTCCTGTTGGGCTGGGCTCTGAATAGGAAGAGATGAGAGAGCAATGAAGCACATGCTATGCTTCTTGGCCCTAACTGAAGGTTGTGCTGTGACTGAAACACCTCCATGCTGAGGAGAGATGACCTTTGTTGTTAAGGAAATGAATGAAATGCACCAACCACAGACCTTTACCAGGGCAAGTGTCCTTTCCACAGGCAGTCTGAAGTGCCAGTCTTTGCTACTATATATCAACCACTGCCAACATCACTGAGCAATAGTCCAAAATGCCCTAAATATATGACTGCCCATCTACATGGAATGTAAAAACTCACTCCAACAGCATGCCAAACACATACTTAACAGAGTACGAATCTGATATTAACTAAGGTGTTTTCCTCCAGCAATGTATTTCACCCCAATCTTTTGTCCCATCGTTCTGGTGGTAGCAAAGTCTTCTGCTCAGAGAGAGAAACAAGCCATTTGACTACCAATGAACATCAAAATGACTTTTATTACCCATGGACAACAGCTTTGAGGAAAATACCATAAATAACAGACTTGAAGAGTACGTAGAATCAGGAGGGAGTCGAAAGCTGTTCAAGGTGGGAAGAGATGACATGGAAAAGAAACCAGGAAGTTGAAAGTCTGGGTGGAGTGCCTGCTACACCCTGTTATGCCAAGCCTTAGAAGAGATCCTATAACTCCCAGATAGGCTTGAGGGTCGATAGGTAGTTAGGATGTATGCCTCACCTGCCTGGAATTTGGGGAGATGGTAGCCTCAAAGATGTGTCTCCTGCCTCAGGGTATGGGGCCAGTAAAAGAGATACCACCAGATGGCACATTCCATGAGACAGCCAGAGACAATCTTGAGTTTTCTGTGGGCACCATGGTAGACCAGAAAAAACACCTTATCCCCAAAAGTAAATTTATTTTTCAAAATTTCCAGCCCAAATAATTTCAAATTAAAAAGTTGGGGACTTATTTCTCTTAGCATAATAATTTCAAGATCCACCCATGTTGTCGCAAATGGCATTACTTCATCTTTTCTTATGGCAGAGTAGTATTCCACTGTGTATATACACCACAACTTCTTTATCCATTCGTCTATCGAAGGACACTTTGGTTGTTTCCATGTCTTGGCCACCGTAAATAAAGCTGCAACGAACATTGGAGCACATATATCTTTATGGATAAATGTTTTCAGATTTTTGGGGTAGATACCCAGGAGAGGGATTGCTGGGTCATATGGTAATTCTATTCTTAATTTTTTGAAGAACCTCCACACTGCCTTCCATAGCGGCTGCACCAGTCTGCATTCCCACCAACAGTGGATGAGGGTTCCTTTTTCTCCACAGCCTCTCCCACACTTGTTACTATTTGTCTTGTTGATGATAGTCATTCTGACTGGGGTGAGGTGATATCTCATTGTGGTTTTTATTTGCATTTCTCTTTTATGAGAGGTCATATCAGGTCAAAAATGTAAACACAAAATCTCTGAGACTAAGAAGGGCAGGTTCTCATGGTAACCCAAGCCCGGGTTCAATATTTGAAATTAATGTACTAGAAGTTTCAATGAGGGTCAGAGTGAAGAACCCAAGGCTCAATTTCAGTCTAGCAGACTCTGCAGAGATGAAACACATGGACACCACTGACATCGATATGCTTGGCTTGGTTTCAGGGAGATAGAATTCTCCATTTATTAAGGATTTGATTTTTATTCTTCCCTTAAATAAACACTTTTTTTTCTTTTTTTAAAAAGTTAGGGAAACTTTTTGTACAAAGGCAATATTCACAATTGATTAGATTTTTACTTTTGATGTGTCTTTGGGGTTATAGTTTGGCTGGAACCCACGAGGTTACAGGGAAGACTCAGGCCTACAGAAAATCTCCGAGCGGATCGAGAGTTACTTCAGGTGTGGAGATGACAAAAAGGGGATTTGCTTTGAGGCAGAAGCTTAAAGGGACAAGGTAGGGCTAAGGGAAAGCTTTCAAGCAGGAAACAGATCTTGATGAATCTAACAATTTATATTATATGCAAAGCCTGTGGTGGGCACTTTTGAGGGAAGATATAATCTTAATAGACTAAGTTAACATCTGAACCATTTAAATAATGAAACATTCAACATTTGTTTAAATTCTAAAAGTCATGACATACAGGTATAAGGTGGAGGGAGTAAATATTGGGGGCTTCACAGAGGGAGAGGGTATGAGCTATGCTTTGAAGGACAAGTAGGAAGGAGATAAACGAAAGTGGGGGGGGGGAGAGGGCATTTTAAGCTATAGGGTGAAGGGGGAAACACTGTTTATTGGGCAATGCTTCTCAAATTGCAATGTGCACACAAATCACCTGGTGAAAATGCAGATTCTGATTCAGTAGGTCCTGACTGGGGCCAGGATTCTACAGTTCTAACAAGCTCCCAGGTATGTAATGCTGTTGCTGCTGGTCCATGGAAAACACTTGAAGTAGAAAGGAATTATGGGAACAGAGAGGCTGGTTCCCACAGCAGAGAATTTCTCTTGGGAGGGGTGAGAAACTAGACTGTAAGAACTATAGCACGTTCCCAAAGACATTCAAGGAAGCAAGAGGGAGCACTGGGCAAGAACATTGCACACCGTAATTTCAATGATCAGTTTACCCAGGAAAAAGCAGTGGCAGCAATGGGAAATTCTCTTCCAATATGCTATGTGTAGGAAAAAACGTGTCCAAATTTGCAAACCCCATTGGGGCCCTCTCTTAGCCAATGTGGGCAGGTTTGTTGTTTTCTTAATTAGTCTCCAAATGGGGCACGTGTGCTGGTACAGAGTGAGCAAGTCCCTTCCATCTGGCTTTCCTGATGCTCCCTGACCATGATTATGCTGGGCAATGAAGAATGGGAGTCGGGTTGCTCCAGTAACGATTATCTTCCAGTCATTAAAGGGATTCAGCAGGGAATTGCAGTTGTAAACATTTGGTTCCAGATACCATTTCAGAGCTGTTTCTTTTCCTTTCTCATGTCAAGAAACACAAGCCAAGAAAACACTGGAAACCAGCAAAGTAAAACAGGTTTTACCCCATTCCTGTAGGCTGACTGCTGGCTTTAAAGATTTATTACAAGTACCTGGTAACCCAGTCTGCACCAGGTGTCACTAGGTGATTTCATTCTGTTTCCTGCAAGACACTAACTGTCTCAGAGCCTGAGCTTCCTTAACCCAAGATGACGGTGAGACTCATGAAAAACAGTTCCCAGTATTTGGCTGCACACTGCAATCACGTGGGGAGCTTTTACAAATCCTGATGTCCTGACTACACCCCAAACCAATTCCATTAAGACTCTGGGTGTGGAACCCAGGCATCAGGATTTTTTAAAGCTCCCCAGGAGATTTCAAAGTGCGGTTAAGTTTGAGAATCACGGCTATGAAATACTGAATGAATGCAAAAATAATTTTTCAAAATAAAGAAGAATGTAATGGTGATGATGGCTGTAATGATGAAGACAGCTAAAGAAAAGACAAACAAAAGACCTCCCTCCCAAGCAAAAGACACTCGTAGGTATAGAGAAACATCTTTGGTCTGAGTCACGGAAGAATGGAAGGGAGAAACCCTATGTGCACATGAATAGACATGCTGGGTCAGGCCAGAGGTCCACTGAACCTCATCCAGTGTTTCTCACACAGACACCAATGCACATTTATGGGAGAGTAACAGAACACATCAGCCGGTGCACTGGACTAGGATTCAGGAGATCTGGGCTTGAGATCCAACTTTGCCACAATAACTATGGCTAAGTCATCAGAGCTCAGTTTCCTCATCTGTAATATAAAAGGACTGGACTAGACTTTGTGCACTAAGTCTGTGTGTCTTCGATTTTAGTGTACATACAAATCATCTAGTGAGCTACCGTGTTTCCCCGAAAATAAGACCTAGCTGGACCATCAGATCTAATGCATCGTTTAGAGCAAAAATTGTTATAACACCCAGTCTTCTTTCACTATAAGACCTGGTCTTATATAATAATATAAAATGTATCATATAATACTGCGTCTTATGTTAATTTTTGCTCCAAAAGATGCACTAGAGCTGGTGATCCAGCTAGGTCTTATTTGGGGGGAAACAAGGTAGCTAAAACATAGCTTCCCAGGCCTCACCCTCAGAGATTCTGACTCAGTACTGTGTTTCCCTAAAAGTAAGCCCTAGCATGATTTTTCAGGATGACATCCCTTGAACATAAGCCCTAATGCGTTTTTTGGAGCCAAAATTAACGTAAGACTAGTCTTATTTTCGGGGAAACACGGTAGCTCTGCGCTGGGCTGGGAAGCACACACTAAGCAGCACTCGGTGACCTCTCAGGTTCTTCTAGGCTCCAAACCCTCCAGTTCTCTAAGGCATTGGAGGAAATCTGGCTCTTGAACCAAAGAAGGAACAGCACGGTGATCAAAAACCTGGGCTTTGGGGTCAGATAGACCCGAGTCCCAAACTTAGCTTCATCACTTTCTGGCAGTGCGGATGTAGGCAAGTTACTTAATTCTTTCTAAGCCTCAGTTTACTCATGTGTAAAAAGCAGCAACAATGAGACCTAGCTACCTCACTGGATCACTATGTGGATTCCATATGAAGCACTTAGTACTGGTCCTGCCATAAGGCACACACACAGTGCATGGAAGCTGTAGTTAAAACAGACATCCACAGTTCAGTAGTGATTCAGCTCCCAAGATTCAGCACCCTATGTCCTGAAAGTCTGCGCTCAGGGTATCACCCATAAAATAACCCTGGGAGGTGGGTTGCTCACCTCCCACCCCCACCTTCCACTCAAGGACCAGCTTGTGTCAGCTTGCATTCCTAAGTTGTTGTCACTTGTAATTCATAAACTAGTCAAGTATGGCCCTTCATGTCTGTTTATTTACTTTTCTCATCACCACACTTTGAGCCGTTCACTATCCCAGTTTCCCCAACCCCCCCCCCTTTTTTTATTTTTGCTATTTCAAAATATTTGTCAAGTTTATCTGGTTTCTAGACAAGTCTCTGTCACCAACTACGTATATTTAGCCCAACCATGTAACCTCTCTTGACCTCAGTTTCCTCATCTGAAAAAGCCAGGATTAAAGCTGCGGCAGTCTTTAATGTGCCTTTCGGCAATACTATTTTATTTGTGATTCTACACATTATGACAACTATTTACAAATCTACATATACTGATTTGGCCTCTAATTCTGGGATGTGGATGTGATGGTATGTTTCAGTGGTTTCCTTTCATACAGGCTAGGGAAAAAGTCCTCTCTGCAATGACATGATAGCACGTGTTTAACTTGTCCTCTATTCTAGGCGTTTTAGTCAAGCAAGACGCATATTATCTTATGTACTTTCTTCCTAGTAGAAAGCTTAGAGAACTAGAAAATGTTTTAGCCTCTTAGTATTGGTTACTTGACTATCTGGAGTCTTTGGGCTCCCGATGCCCCCAAAGTAAATGACTATTATTAAGGCTGGATGCAGAATTGAACATTTCACATCCGACCCTCCTCTAATGCACTGTTGAATGAATATGTCATTGCAGTATCCTTAAACTGTGGTTCAACAGACATTTTTCAAGTTCTTGCTGGGTGCATGGCACTGTGCTAGAGTACAGAAATTCTAGAGATTAGTAGTTACATATAATCAGGTAGACAGTAACTGCCTTTCTTATTTGGAAAGACCAATTCCAATTATGTATCTGTGTTTTACAATATTAATTAGCTACTCAAAAAGCATTCTCTCCTTATTCCTTGCTAACTGGATCTCAGTTTTATCAGGGTGACAACTGTGTTTAGCTCTAGGTGATAAACAGGGAATATCCTCAGCCAGTCTTGTCAATCCGATTGTCCCTTGCCAGATACTCAGTTCTCAGCCTTCTTTGAAGCTAAGGTCGGCTAGGTGGCCTCATTTTGATCAACGGGGAAATCTGCTGTAGCAGGAGCTTCTTGGACAGGTTTTTACTTCATGATAAATGAAAATAAAATGGACGAACTTGGCTGTTATCTGCCTTTCCTCTTTTTGGTGTCTTGAACGCTTATGTGAGGCCTGGAGCTATAGCAGCCATTTTGCATCCTGAGGCAATGAGCATGTGGATGAAAGACCAACATTCAAAGGATGATAAAGGAGAAAGGAAGATCCTGGGGTTTGTGGACATCAACTGAGCATCTGTACCACAACCAGGACCACATATCACCAGACTCTCGTTATTAGAGAAAAATCATTCCCTTTCTTAGTCACTGTTGATTGTATCACTTAGAGTCAAACACATCAACTGGGCAGCCATAAAGTATCAACCCAACAGCACTGCTAGCATTCATTTCTCTGTAAAGTGATTTTGGCCCACATATACCTGTTTCCACAGAATCCTCTAGCTCCAGAGGTCTTCGAAGTGAGGCTGATTGACTGAGTAGACAAATTCAAATGCACATTCCACTTCTGGCTGCACTCACAAAGTTGTGATTGATTTTCCTTGGTAAGTGCTACATCCTAGAGCCCAGAGACAAAGCCTGAGAAATATACTATCACTTTGCTACCATTGCCCTGGGTGGCCTCCCTACTCCTTCCAGGTCAGGGACAATGGACACTCTGCGATCTGCCACCATGACAGTGGCTCCTCAAATTCTCAAAGTCGATTTTTTAAGACACAGAGGAAGAAGCCCATGGGCACCTCAGCAACAAGTGCTGGAAGCAATTATCTTCTTTTCCAGGAACCGCTGTCACCCCAATTAAGTGACTGTATTACATACTACCTACACTGTCATTTTAGAGAGCTATTCATGAAAATGGTCCTAGAAGAACAACATCTGAACAATTTGTGACATTTTAAGGTTCAGTAACTGTTACATCTAGATACTTTGGACAGAACAAGTTCCAAGGGGTTTCTGTTGTTGTTTTCACCATGCTCTTTGACATGGGCCTGTGGGATTAATGGGTGCCCTGCAGGTCCTAAACAGGGGAGGCAACAGAGATTCTTCAAAATTACTTTCTTTTTTTTTCAATACCTTAAAACACATTTAAATAAATGTGTTTCTTGGGGCGAAGGGAAGCAGTGTGATACAGTAGAGGTTTGGCCATGAATGGTATGTTCTCTGTGGGCAAAAGAAAACCTAAAGCTATTGGGGTGGGGGTGGGGTGGGGTGGATTGGGTGGCCATGGTTAGGAAATTTGGAAATTCTGGCTTTGTCATTACATGGCCCTGAGCAAATGATAACGTTTCTGGATTCACTGTCTTCATCTGTAAAATGAGGTGGCCAACCACATAATTTCCCAGGACCTCTCTGATTCATGATTTACGTGATTTATAAATATGTATCTAATTTTCCTCCCTCCCCTTGTGTTCACTTAGGTGTTGTAGGGAATCCTCTCTCTGATCATGGCCCATGCAGTTTTGATATGTTGACATTGTGTTTTCAGGTACTTTACAGGGAACAATGATTGTTTTCTGGTTTCTTCTCAGAAAGTTTTAGCCAGGGATCTTTAGGAGAACTAGATTGTAAAATTCAGATAGAATCACTTTCTATATAAACAACACATCAAAAAAGGCGATTTGGAGTGACCTGGCCATGAAGGCATGCTAAAGAGGAGCTGCCCTCCTACCCCCAATTAGGGATCAGGCACCCATGATGAACAAGTATCGCTGGCTGGTTTCATTTTTAATTTTCCACCTCGGGGAAGCAGAAGGAATGGAGAATCTCAGGAGGAGCCGGCACTGTGTCTGAAGTGGAGAGAAGAGTGAAGTAAATCAACACCTTTACTCTGTTAAGGACAAGAAGCTCTGCAAAGCCTCTTCCCAGGATTTGATCTTCCACAAGTTCCAAGTGGTTGTTGCTAAAGGAACGCAGCTGGGGAGGCTGAGAAAGGCTGGAGTGAGCAACTGGGATACATAACCAGTACTGGGCAAAGCAGATTTATAACCTTGTCAGTCAGTGACTAAGGATCTTGTCTTATACAAGGTTAGTTCTGGAAATATTTATTGAGCCCTACTATGGCTCACTAGAACTTCCATGAACAAAGGAGAGAAAAATCCCTACCATCGTGATTACATTCTAGTCTGAATAAATTCACATTGTGCTCTATAGTTTATTACCCCAAATGTGTCTTATTCATCCACTCTCCAAATTTTAACGGGGCTGTCTTCAAAAAGAAATCACTATTAAGTAAATTTTGTGCCTCATCTCATGTTGCCTGGGGAAAATTTATCAGGAGATGAAATCCATTCACAGGTCCCAATGTTCAACTGAGGGTAATCACCAGAATTGTAAGGACGGACACAGGAAAGAGTCAGCTGCCAGCTGCTCTAGCATATGCTCACATGGGAAGATTTAAAAACAGAAGCCCCACTCTAGACCAAGATTTTAGGGTCGTAGGACCGTACACAGATTTTAAAAAAAAACCACCACAACAAACAACCTGCACACATGATGCTGAGACCCAGGCATTGCTTCACAGGGCTTTGCATGGCAAATAAAGCACTATTTAGTATTGCAAATAGCACAGGTGGTTGGAACAAGGAACTCAGCTTAATCTTACGTGGTTCATGAACCTTTGCTGTATTTATTTCTGCTCATAGCTAGACTATTAATTTTAAGCTTAATGCCAAGTACCCTCCCTATACATTTGTTTCATTAGTTGTAACACAAACTACTACTAACTGTTTACCAATTTTTAAATAAACAAAAGATGCATCCTCATAATACTGATAGAGTGGCCCCATGTTTAATATGTAAAAGGGGCAGGTACATTACACATATAATTATGAAGAGGTACTTACAAAATAAGGTCTCCCAATTACATTACAGTATGAAGGAACACTCAAGAGAAAAATTTATCCAGGTGCATACAAGATACACGTCTATTAGATACATATATATGTTTTTTAATAATTTCTGTTAAATTTGGGGGAGTGTCATTGGTTAGTCAAATTATATGAGTTTCAAGTGTACAATTTTATAACTGTGAAAGATGCACAATTTACATTTCCACTACAGTACATCAGTGTCCAAGGGAAATAAGTATCTAGGTCCACTTGTATAAAAATGTCCACAGCAGCTTTATTCATAAGAGTTTATTCATAAGAACTGCAAACACCCTAACTGTCCTTCAACAGGAGAATGCATGAATAAATTGAGGCATAGTCACCCAATGGAATACTACTCAACAATAACAAGGGAACTACTGATACATGCAACAACGTGGATGGATCCCATGAACATGTTGAGCAAAAGAAGCCAGACACAAAAGTGTACTTGCTATATGATTCCATTTATATAAAGTTCAAGAACACGCAAAATCAAACTACGGTGCTAGAGGCCAGAAAAGTGGTTGGCTCCCTCCCTGTGTCCCTTGTGTGTGTAGGAAAGTGGTACTGACTGGGATTAAGGGACCCTCTGAGGTGACAGAAATGTTCTTTTTGTTAATCTGGGTAGTGGATATGAGTCACACAGTGGACCAATTCAACTAGCACTTAGGATTTGCACATTTTGCTATGTCAACTATACTTTAATTTAAAAAAGCAAAATACATCAGGCATATCTATGAAATAGTTTAGCTGTCTGTGAATACATTTTGTCTGCATGTCAAGGTCCTTTGGTTATAAGACACCGACTTTACTAGTTATCCTGGAGAAGGGTCTTCCTAAGTCTTGTGTGAAATAAATAAATTTTTAAAAAAAGGTGTGCGCCCTACTGAGCAGATGAATGGCAAAAAGAAGCACATTACCTCTGGGCTGACGCAGCTCCAAGGTCAAGGCTTAGTGACCAAAACATGGAGGCTGGATTTCACTTCCCTCGCTCTTCTGGCCAGGTGCCCTTGTTCAGGACACAGCCCTGCCAATCACACAGGGCTGCCCAGCTCTTGGGAAGGAGGCTGGAGCAGCTCCTAGAATCTAAGGGCAGCCAGACCCAAGAAGGGATGAATACTTGGATCCAGAAAGCTGCCAGGTCCCAGAAAGTGAACTCTCTCTTGATGACATTAGTCTCTGCCTCTCACTTTCTACAGACCCATTATCTCTGCTTCTCTGTGGCTGACTGTGACCTCCCATTACACACACAAGTTTCCAAGTTTTATGTCCCTCAGTTTTCACCACACTGCAGGATCAACTAGAACCACTAAAACCCAATTTTCAATTCCTATCAGAAATCATCTGATTGCCTCAGCCTCAGTCAGCATGGATGCAAAGATCCACCCAGAGAGGGAGCGGGACAGTGTTTCACAGAGAACTGGGGTCATTTTGAGCTGGGCAGACTGCCGCAGAAGGGTCTATGACACTTGTATCAGGAACGTGTTTAACCCAAATTATTGGAAAACCTGACTTCCAGTGGCCTAATCAAATAAAAGGTTATTTTTCTCATATAATAAAAAGTCTGGCAACAGCCAACTGCTGACATTGTTTAGTGGTTTGTTATGTCAGAGCCAGGGTGTCACAATTCTCTTCCTTCCCTCATGTTGGCCCATAGACACAGAATGGTTGCTGTAACTCCAGACATTAGGTTTATATTCGAGGCAGGAAGAAATGGGGAAGGGTAGCACCAGTCACATCCATTCTTATTTTTCAGGAAAGCAGAAGGTTTCCTAGAACTCCAGAGCAGACTTACACGGATATGTCATTAGCTAGTACTGTTCGACATAGCCACCCTGACAGAGAGGTTGTAAAACCAAGAAATAATCTGAGAACACGGCTATGCCAAACAAGGGCTGATGCAAAAAATATGGAAAATGGGTATCTGGTAGGCATAGATGGCACCTGTAATCAGAAAGAACTATAAGAAGCTATATTCTCTGAAAAAATTGTTAGCCATTCACGATGGTGTCTGAACGCAGCTGATGGAAAGCACACTCAATTCTTTTTAATTCATTGCTTTTCACTACACACTAAGCCACTATATATTCAATTTTGCACTCCACCATCTAGGATCATTCGGCTAGGATTTTCATCCTATTTCAAAAGCTATCACGGAGGTAATTGGTCAAGGCAGGTTTATCAGCTCCCAGTCTAACTATCCAACCACTACACAAATGTCTTTTTTATACCAAAAGATAATACAGGATTATAGGAAGCATGATTAAAGTAGCTCTGCTTTCTCTAATATACTGCTATTTCAGAAGTGATCTCAAAGATAAGTATTTCAATATACACAAATGGATACTATTCCATTTTAAATCTGTTCCTTTGTGTGAAACAGGCACAGGAGATGGAGAGTGAGTAACCAACCGCAGGCAGTCTTCACCTTTAAAAGGAGTGCGTGAGGCTAGATGGCTTCTAAACATTCCTACCTGTCTGTTATTATGCTTTCTAAATGGACTGAAATCAGTCTCTCCAAATCATGAGGGACATTTCCAAGAATTGAGGCTAGATTAGTGTTCCTTTTTAAGCAAGAGACAATGTATTTTATGAGGTGGGAAAATATGCCATGGAAAAATACCGAATGTCCTTACACACACATTAAGGAGAGAAATTTCAAATCTTCCAGCTGATTTTCACGTATAAATAAAATTGTGTTAGAAGACAATTACCATTGCTTTTTCATGTTTTAATATTTTATTTATCACATACACACTGAATGGCAAAATTTGGAGGGAACCATACTAATCATGTACGGGGATCCTGTTTAGATATTTTTCATAGAACATATTCGTGTTACAGCACACTTACCATTTACGTTAATCTTGTTCTCACTTTAACTCATATTCTAACTTAAAAGTGAAAGAAAAAGAACAAATTTTGGGAATCCATTTATAAGCCAATATGAAACGGAGTTTTCAACGTCTGAGATTAGAAACTATATTTATTATCTGTGAGTCCTAGGACAAGTCACTTTTGCTGTCTGAATCTCAGCTTTCTCGTCCATGAAATGGAGACATTAAAGGACCTTAAAAGACTTTTTCTTGCTCTAAATTTCTAGGTTTCTATCACTCTGTTAAAGAAGCTTATCCATACTAACAATTGTCACCCCAATGAACTTTAATTAAAAAAAAAAAAAAAAAGCAGCAGCTTATCCAGATCAGAGTTTGCTCTGGTGGTATCGAGTCTTCACTTCCAGTTCCCAAGGCCCCCATGCTGCCCTGAGTCTTACACCTCTTCCTTTAATTCTGTGAGGTTCCCCAGTATTCTGTTAATGAACCCCCCTTTTATGTTTTTGTAAATTTTTTGGACAGAATTGCAAAAGGTTATAAGAATAGTACAAAGTTTCCCGTAGACCATTTTCCTATAGTCATGTCTTGTTAACATTTTGTCACATTTGCTTTCTCATTCTCTATTTCTGGAGGGAGCTTGCAGACATAGTGTCCCTTTACTCAAAAATACTTCAGTGTATATTTCCTATAAACAAAAATAGTCTCTTACCTAACTACAGTTTAATTATCAAAATCAGGAAATTTAACATCGATATAATACTATTATCTATCCTACAGTCTATATTAAAAGTTTTCCAATAATCCCAATAATGCCCCTTAAAGAGATAAATACATACATGCATACACATACATATGCATGTATGTGTATATATGTATGTATAATTTTTGTCTAAGATCCAATCCAGAACCACACATTGCATTTAGTTGTCATTTTTATTTTTTTTTACACTTTTTTTTTAGTTTTATTTTATTTTATTTTTACATCCCTCACACCGTGAACCCCCCTCCCCCCATCCACCACCACCCCGACCTCACACCGAGCCATCACATTATACACATAAAATTATAGTTGGCATTCATTAATGTCCAGCCTCTGGTGTACAATGCCATGACCAGGCATCCACAGCATCCCTGAGGTGGTGTCATTTTTAGACATCATTAATCTGGAACAGATCCTCAGCTTTTGCCTTTCTTAACTTAGACCTTTTTGAAGAGTAAGGGAAATTTATTTGATAGGATGTCCCTCAATTTGGATGTGTCTAATGGTGCTCATGATCAGATTCAAGGTATGCATTTGGGAAAGGAATATTCCAGAAATGATGTCATGACATTTGATCCATATTGGTGCCCCCCTTTTAAAATTAAGCTACTTCACGTTGAATCTCTGAGATTTTAGAAGTTATAACTAATTTAAGGCTTTAGTTGCTAACGACTCACACAGGCCCCTTTGCTTCGGCCTCAACAGTAAGGTGTGTTATCATTTAGACCTGGCTATATCCCAGCTGGGAAGAACCAGCATTTAGGACTTCAGGCCAAAGAAGACGGCATGATAAATATACCATGGAAGTCGTGTAAGTCAGAGGTACGTGGTGGATAGACAGGTAGGTCCAGGAAGTCAGAGGCTATGAGGGCAAAGTCGGCAAGCACCAGTCCCTAAGCATAGCAAGTACTGATTGCCTGGCAGGGTTGTGGGCTGGCTGCCCAGCACTACAAAGCTAATGGGCGGAGCTGGCCCTGGGCCCATGGGTGTTAGTCACAGACCTCAGTGGAGTGCAAGAGTAAGGTGTTCCTGGTTGTGGCAGATTCTGAGGGGCCAGCACTTCCTCACATACCTCAGGGTTGGCATTACTGTGCCATTTCCCCTTCCTCCAGACCAGTGCGTCTCAGATTTTAATGTGCACATGAATTCCCTGGAGATTTTGTGAACGTGCCAAGTCAGAAGCAGTAGGTCTAGGGTAAGGCCTGAGATTGTGCACTTCTAACAAGTCCAAAGATGGTGCTGGTGGTGCTGGTTAAGACCATATTTTGAGTTTCAAAGCTGAAGGAAAATACTGGCTTTGGCTGTGGCAAAAAATGGACAAGTGACCACTACCTCACACACAATGAATGACTTCCACAGTCCCCTCTGCTCGCTACCATTCCACAGAAGCTTCTTTCACTCAATCAATTTCGAATTCACTGAACACCCTAAGTCATTTAAACCCCAAAAGTGACTCCAAAATGACAGAGAGGTGAGAAAGGAGAACGAGACATATTTGGCACACCGCCAAGCCAGAAATAAAGTGAAACTCCATAAATATTAAGCAGTGAATAATGGCTTTATAAAAATAAATTTACATAAAATATCGTGTTGATAGCTCTGAAATTTATGCCCTGAGAAAAGATGGCTCCTCCTGGAAGGGGAGTTGTTGGCTTTGCATCAATTTTCACTTTTTTGATAGAAAATTATAGTCTACCTACATAAAAAACCTGGTGACCAGCCTTATTTCCTTTCAGCAAGCACCTGTAAATAGGCCTGTCCCAGCCTTAAATACTCCCAGATGTTCTAAAACTGAGGTTAGAATTGAAGTAACAAGGGCATTACTCACAGGAAACAAAAACCTGCTTATTATCATCAATTCACATTTCTGGCAAACTCTTCAAAGAAATCAGTGTCTTTTGTAAGGTTCTGTCTTGAAAAAGCAAGAGGTGCTGACTGGTGTTACAGCACGGTGGCAGGTAAATTCAGGACATGGCAGCAGAAACACTATATGAAAAGCCAGTCTAGCGATGCAGCAAATTGTTTATTACATTTGCTTTCCATTAAAGGAAAAGGATTTTCATCTTGGAAAAAAAATGCCGTTTTACTCCAGCAGAGGGAGCCATGAAACAGCCAAAATCACCCCTAAAACACCACTGTTCATATAATCTTCTCAGAGAGAATTATGGGTCATTTGCCAAAAAAGAAAAAAAGTTACAATTTATTGAAGCATGAAAGCATAATAATGACCTTGAAATAATGATTTCAGGTGTTCAATGAATGCTTGCTTAGTGAAGAAACCGTTTGCCTCCTCCCTCAGGGAAGCCTTCATCTTGATGACTTCTCACCTACTCATCACCCTCACAGAAAGCCACATTAAATCAAACACCTGACTTCTGGGAGGAAACCATTTAGTAAACAGAGTTCGGGGGGGTGCAGGCGGAGGGCTAACTTTTGTTAAGGGCCTCCTATGACACATGGTTTATGTTTAATCCTCACACCAACCCAGAGAAAAGAGCCCAGCACTACCTTGACGATAAGGAAACTAAGGTTCTAAGGAGTTAGTGATTTGTTTCTGCTCACACAGCTAGAAAGTATAAGCGGCTGGACTACTGTTCTCATCTTCATTCTACTGTAATAGAATTACCTATCCACATCTTTGCCATGTTAACAGTAGTACTTCCCATTGTGGGTGGAGCACATCTCCCTGCTCTATTGATGGCCTTGGCCACATCAACTGCTTTGGTCACAGGAATGTTAGTGATAATTAGCAGCTTTAAACATATTACTTGCGGTGTGTCTTGTCCTGAAACATGTGGAACTGGGCTGAACCTCACCTGCAGCCTAAAGCACAGCGCCTCCCACCATTCATGACCTGCAGGCCATTAGCAAGAAAAATAAGTATGTGCTATTGTAAACCACTGGGTTTGGGATTATTTGTTACAAAGTCAATTTGACTACTACAACAACTCTGTGAATTGTATCTAGCCCCAACTTCCCAATGAGAACACTGAGGAGTTGAGAAATTAAATGGCCTGCTCAAATAGGAAAATAACCTCCCAAGGGCACCCAGAAGAGTTCTCCTGATGTCTCATTGACCAGAACTGTGTAACATGGCTACCTATAGCTGCAGGAGAGGCTGGAAAAGTATCTGGCATCGTGAGCCTCCACTGTGGGGACTAAAGTCTACCATTATGGAAGGAAGGGAAGATAAATGGTTTTTGAGTAGGCACTCAACAGTGTCTGCCATTCCAGTGTTCCAGGCTCCAAAGTCCAATAACTTTACCAGCACCCTATGTTGTGTTCAATCATAGATAAGCAGCAGCTACTTGAAGTCCTCAAGTTGACCTTGGTGAGCTCCATATGATGGTGTGAATTGGCTTGTTCCTTTTGTACCTCTGTGCTGGCCATGAGAAGAACATCCTCCAGGTAACTGACGGCCCAAGGAGAATGAGGACACATATAGAGCCAAGCTGAACCCACACAGAGCTGCCCCATGAAAAAGGAACATAAGTCACTGAGAATTAGGGGTGTTTGTTATGAATTTTAAAAATAGCAACAGTGTTTTGAAGTTCACCCAGCCCTGCCGGCCTATCAATTCCAGACTCCAAATTAATGGTAGGGGTGAGCTTCAATTTGGAACCTCCCAGGGTTGTCTGCACAGGGCACTGTGTGGTAGCTACCACATTCAATGAGCATTCCAAAGAATTTTGTAGGGCCTCCCCTCCCCAGTGCCCTCGGTTTGACCGGCATACCATACTGTGGGTTTTCCTCCATTCACAGGCAGTTGAAAGGTGACCAAATCTCACATGAGAGTGACAGGAAGGTGCTGAATGTGGACTAATATACTTATTGGGGCTACCCAAGGCCCTAGGCATCATGAGGAGGAAACAATGGAGACCAAAGTGAGGCTGACTCCTCTGACTCCTTAACCACCACTATCGCCTCCACCACTGCCGCTCAACTGCTGATACCTCATTCAAGTATGGCTCACCCCTCTCACACTTCAGGCCAGAGAATCTTTTGAGAGAAAGTTGGTAAAAAAAAAAAAAAAAAAAAAAAAAAGCAAGAAAGAAAGGAAATGTGCTACCCATTATATTTTGGCCACAGGTGGTACCAAATAAATATGTCAAACACTAGGTATATAACGGCTAATAAAAAACTTGGCTGTTGGAGAGGCAGTGGAGAAAAAGGAACCCTCATCCACTGTTGGTGGGAATGCAGACTGGTGCAGCCGCTATGGAAGGCAGCGTGGAGGTTCCTCAAAAAATTACAAATAGAATTACCATATGACCCAGCAATCCCTCTCCTGGGTATCTACCCAAAAAATTTGAAATCATTTATACATAAAGACACGTGTGCTCCAATGTTCATTGCAGCTTTGTTTACAGTGGCCAAGACATGGAAACAACCAAAATGTCCTTCGATAGATGAATGGATAAAGAAGTTGTGGTATATATACACAATGGAATACTATTCGGCGGTAAGGAAAGATGATATAGGTGCATTTGTGACAACATGGATGGATCTTGAGAGTATAATGCTAAGCGAAGTAAGTCAGACAGAAAAAGCAGAGAACCCTATGATTTCACTGATATGTGGTATATAAACCCAAAACAACAAAAGAACAAGACAAACAAAAACTCATAGACACAGACAATAGTTTAGTGGTTACCAGATTTAAGGGGGTTGGGGGGTGGGAGAGGAGGGTAAGGGGGTCAAATATATGGTGATGGAACGAGAACTCACTCTGGGTGGTGAACACACAATGGGATTTATAGATGATGTAATACAGAATTGTACACCTGAAATTATGTAATTTCATTAACAATTGTCACCCCAATAAATTTTTTTAAAAAAAGAAAATAAATCAATTTTAACTGATTAAAAAAAAAAACTTGGCCTCTGTTCTCATGGAACTTATAACCGATTTAAATGGTATTGTTTTTGCAATCACTTAGTGTAATGAAATAATTTCCAGGTGGATAAAATATTTAAATATTTAAAAAGTAATCATAAAAGTTGCAGAAGAAAACACATAGAAATGATTTCATATATATTGGCAAAATATGACAGATGATATTAATATTTTAAATTTTATAAACCAGTCAGAGAAAAGACACAATTCAAAGGAAAAATGGAAAAGAACATGAACAAGAAATTTACATATAATGATATGTAAAACACTTGAAACTTATGCAAAGATTATCTTCATTCATAATTAGAGAAATGAGATGCCATTTCTAATCTAGCCAAGGGGGAAAAATGGGTAGTAAAATTCATGGCACAGGCAACTCTTGGGGAAACAGGCACTCTCATACACCATTGAGAGGGAAGGTAAATAGGTGCTGCCTGTTTGGAAGGCAACTTAGCAACATTGATCAAAAATTGTCTTGGCAATTCCACCAAATATTTGTGCCCGGGTGTACAAAGATGTATGTATAATGCACTACAGCACTGTATACAATGGCAAAAGACTAGAAACAACTAAAATTCCTTTTAACAGAGTACTAGTTAAATGAAGTGTGGTACCATCTATACAATGAAATATTATCCAGCCATGAAAGGTATGAAGTAGATCTGTATGTTGATATGGAAAGTTGTCCAACATATATAGTCAATATTAAAATGATTGGGTGCATAACAGTGTCTGTAGCATGCCCCACTCATACATGCATGTGTGTGGATATGTTTAGAATATTCCTGGGAAGATTCACAAGAAGCAGGTAAAATTGTTTGCCTATGGGGATAACTGGAGACTGGGAATGAGGGGTGAAAGGAAGACTTACCTCTCATTTTATATACCGTTTGTACACTTGGGGTGTGTGTGTGTGTGTGTGTGTGTGTGTGTACCAAGTACATGCAATACTTTTTAAAATGAAAACCTATTTAATAAAAATAAATAACTGAATAGTCCCTAAAGGCATACTGGAAAACCAAACAAAACCTAATAGCCTTCCCATTACTCTAGAAAAATCAATGCATTTAAAAGGATAACTTTTTTTTTTAAACAACGATCTAGTGATTAGACTACACAAGGGTGAATTTTCAGGGACTACTGAATTTCATTCAGTAGACATCGAATGACCTGAAAACGAAACTAATGACAGTTTTTCAGTCAGAAAGGGAGGTAGGGTTATTTACATAACTCTGAGGACACAGGAAAGACAACGTCTGCATTCTCTTCACGGCTCATCTTCTACTGCAGAGAGGCCGAAGGGGCAAGACCCGGAAGGTAAGCCTATGGTATGACTGAGTGGGCCGGGAAAATTAAAGCGTTTCTGAGGCACTAAGCTATGATGAAATTTCAAAGCAATCACTTTTGTTAAATTAGGAGGGGAAAAAGCCCACAACATTCATTCTCTCCTTAAAATAAAGTGGAAAACAGTATTCCGCTTTCACGGGGTAAATGCAGAATAGATTCTCAGGGAAGAACTGAACTATACCTGGTTAAGGAATAACACTCAATGCCCAAAAACAAACACACAAACAAACAAAAAAAAACCTCTGCCTATCAAAGATACCACTTCTATGGTCAAAAGAGCATCCGTGTTATCCATTGATCAATGAAGAGGTGTTTAGTGGGTTTCTTATATCCTCAAAAGGAGGTAAGGAGAACCAGTGCAGTTGGATGTGATATGAGATGTGATAACAAAATACGGAGAATGTAGAAATTTTAAACAATTACAGTAAAAGATACATTGCCATGAATCCCTCTCAAAATACCGCCCCCTGGCTTCCAACACACTTGTCCCATCGTTCTTGCCACTTTCTGAAGCAGTTCTGGAAGTCCTCTTTCGTGTCTTTAGTTGCACTGTCGTGGCTGCCTTGATGTCCTGAATTGATTCAAAACGTTTACCCTTCACGGTCATTTTTGACTTTGGGGAAAAGCCAGAAGTCACACGGTGTCAGATCCGGTGAATAAGGTGGATAAGGACACACCATAACATTATTTGACAGAAATTGCCATACCACAAGTGATGAGTGACACAAAGCATTGTCATGATAGAGGATGAAGACACTCACAAAAGAGGACTTCTAGAACTGCTTCAGAAAGTGGCAAGAATGATGGGTTAAGTATATTCAAAGCAAGGGGGAGTATGTTGAGGGGGATTAATGGCAGTGTGTCTTTTGCTGTAATAATTTTTTGTTTTAATTTAAACATTCACCGTGGTTTTTGATCACACCTCATATGGTCATGCTTTACAGGAATGGAGTTTCTCTGGGAGAGAATTAGGCATTAATTAGTGCAGTACTGGAGACAAAGAGTATTGGCAGTTAGAGAAGGGAGAAGGTGGCGAAGGCTTCACACCGGATCTGGCACACAAGCTGTGCCTAAAGGCAAGAGTATCCAGGTAGGTAAAATGGCATGAGCCAAGGCCTAATGGTGGACCACCAGCAAGCTGAGACAATGGACACCAGTGGAATAGTACATCATGTTGTGAACAGGAGAGAGAGAAAACGTTTAGGTTGAATAGAGAAGCTCAGTCCAGTTTGCAGCAGGCTTGGAAGCCACGTGGAAGTGAAGAGTTCATGTGTTACCCACGTGTTGACAAAATTCTGTCCTAACAGATAACACGATCAGTAGGGGGAAAAGAGGAGGGTCCGGTCCTTGTGGTTAAATATTTGAGACATGTTAGGTGAAAAGAAGGATTTTTTTTTCCACTATAGGATTTCTTCTGTGGTACACATCTCCAAGAGTGGGTTAGAGTTTGCAAAGAAAATATGTGACAAAAAGTCCCTCTTTTAGCACCACCTCTGATAACATCACAACTCTGCTTGGGAAATGCCAGGGAGGCAACAGGGAACCCGTACTGATATCAGAGAAAGGAAATGATGCAAGGACTTGCACAAAATCTATCAAATGTGGGTTGTAACATGAGTTACAGTACTGACATGAAACACTGGAAAGTCCCCTTTATGAGTACACAGGTTTCTCTCCAACTTGAGTTCCTCTCACGTAGATGTAATTCGCACAACTTTTCCCTACTCGAAGAAGTATGACACGAGGAAATGCCAAATGGGAGGTCAATCTTGTGGGGGCCTCTTAGAATAAAGAGGGAGCTGAGAATTCTCAGGTAAAACATGGTGAAGAGGAACAGAGGCTCTAGCAATGATGCCATGAGAAACACAACGGAGGATGAGCCCAGCCTAGGCCTCAAAACCGTCAAGTACCCTCACGGGGTACCTGAGAGATGTGTGAGCGGAGCTGAGCGCCGGTGCTTTGGTTTGAGCTCCGGGGGCAGGGCCGAGGGGATACCACCAGTGAAGGCGTGTGGGGGCAGGAGCGGAATGGATCCACACCGACATAGCTTTTTCAATCTCAAGCTTCCAAATGACTCCACATCCCTGATATGGTGGTTCACTGAGGTGGACGACGTGGTGTTCAAGGTCAACAATTTTAAGTCATAAAAGCAGAAAGACTGAAATTCTGCACGTGGGACCAGACACAGTCCAAAATTATCTTTTAACAAGTGAGTATGTTCCCCAACAAAGCAAAACAAATCATGTTACTGAAACTGGGAGGAAGAAAGGCATACTCCTCAAAGGAGCTGAGGAAAACAGAAAATAGGGGGGGAAAATCACCAAATAATTTAAAGTGATAAGATGTCACTGGCATTCTCTTTATTCAGAATGCTGCTTTTAATGTTTTATTTCAGTGAATGTGAAAACGTTTGTAATGGTTTGCCATTGATCCATCTACACTTATTTCCAACATAAAAATGACCTCCAACCAGGATTTCCTTTAGCAGGAGGTTTTTCGGGAACTTCACACCTACAGCTAGACTACATAATTGATCTTCCTCAGAAACAACCAAATATCTTGAAGTATCAAGCAGCAGCAGCTGGGTGTTCTACAAATGCTGTGTCAAGCTCTGTGCAGAGTCTGAAAAACTAATAAAAGACACAGTGTGTATAAATGGACCAGAGAGGCAAGGTTACAACAAACCCTCTATTACCTACTGGAGCTGCAGAGATTGCCTGAGGAACAAAATAATGAAGGGAAAAGGACAAGGAACTTGTTCCTGAGATAGCCAAGGCCAACTTGGTCCAGTCTGGAAAAGATGAAGTCTTGTATTATGATTTTCTTAATTTGGATTTAAATGAGACAGGAGAGTTATCGGTGTGTCAAAAGTTAGGCTGCAATCTGTGGGACTCAGTATTGAGAAGTTGTGAGCTAAGAGCTTGCTGACACTTCCTCAGCCCTTTGGGTTATTCCAAGAGTGCGCTAGAAGAATGCACGTCATGGCAAGGGCCTCTCAGCTTTGGCAAGGTCATTCCCTTAACTCAGACATGTGGGCTTCAATGTTGAAGAATAACCAAGAATCCAGGTGACTGTTCTGGAAACAAGATCTCATCAGTTTTCAGCAGCTGTTACCACTGATCTGAAGATAATGAGGAATAAAGGTGGGCTGGCCCCACACCCCCATGGCTGGGGTCGGGCTATGTGGAGTCCTTCCTGGCACGCCCCTCAAGTGCCTAATTTTGGTGCCCCTCTTGGGCCCAGCTGCTTCTGCCCTGCCCCGATCTGTCAGCAGGAGGACCTAGCTTTAATAAAGACTGAAGAAACAAACAAGAAAAAAAAGATAATGAGGACTACAGCTGAGCCCCTCAGGCTTGGCCATGGTCTCATGGTTGGTCCTACAGTCCTGGCTCCATTTGCAAGTTCCCTGTGGCACTGGGAAGTAAGATAGTCATAGGAATGCTGGCATTTCTGATTCTGGAAGTGGGGCCACCAGCAAATGAGAACTGCGTGGGCAGGGGGGAGTTTGTGCTGGAGTTTTACCCCAAATCCAGGCTACACTGGACTTCAAAGTCTTTGGACCTTCTCTGCAACGTGCCCCAGCTTCTATAAGGCCAAGCAGAGTCTGGATCTGCTCCCCATCTCTCCAGACCTGATAGGAACTTGGGTAGATGAAATTCAGTGACTCCATCACAGGCCTAAATATCTGCTTCCTTTTCTTCTTTAGAAGGGGTTTCATCCTCCAGCAGCCAAGTGGTACCCAAACCTGTATGTGTGCCCTGTTGGTTGTAGTTGTCATCCCACGTCTGAGACCCCAAGAGTCATCTGCTCTTTTGCCTTAGGCCTTCTTTCTCTTGAGGCTCCGACACTCTGCATTTCACCCTAGAAGTCAGCTGGGTCTTATGAAAGTAGAATTTCAGAAAACGCCAACTAGTCAATAATGATCAGCATTTCATGCAAGGCAGACCAGGCGGGCAACACAGAAAGAGGAGGAGACCAAGCTGTGTCACCTGAGGATTTGTTTACCTGCCTTTCTGGAGGCTTCCCGATTTTATGTCTTCTTATAGGTGCTCCAGAGTGATCTCCTTGGCTAAGTCTTAAAGGAACAAGGGATATATTGTGGCAGAAAATTAAGAGTGAAAAGCATTCTAGATAGGAGTGACAGTGTGAGCAACGGCTGTCATGCTTAACGTGCTCTGAAGAGAAATTAAAACAGGCCCCGGTTGGGACCCCCCAGAAAAGAGGCCTTGCAATGTCTCTGGCCTCGCCTCTCCCTGCCCTAGAGCTTAACAATTGAAAAAACCCCTCCTTGGGGTTTGAGCTTGAAATGGCCCCTGTCCAGTTCTTTGCTTTAGATAATTACCCTGAAACTTGTGCTTGCTTATGATCGCAATACCCCTTGGTGACTGATCCCAGTACCCCTTGGTGACTGATCCCAGTATCCCTTGGTGACTGATCCCAGTACCCTTTGGTGACTGATGACAGTACCCCTTGCTTACTGATCACAGTACCCCTTGCATACTGATCACAGTACCCCTTGATGACTGATCACAGTAGCCTTTGCTTACTGATTACAATTCCCCTTGCTTACTGATCACAGTACCCCTTGCTTACTGATCACAGTACCCCTTGCTTACTGATTACAATTCCCCTTGCTTACTGATCACAATCTCTATGGCCTAGCATTCTTTCCAGGTGACTGTCATCACTGCTCCTGGGTCAATGACCATGTTGGAGCCACATCGCCTGAGGGAAGACTCCATGCAGACCCCGGGCACATCACATGGCCTCTGGAGGAATAGCCAGATTTTCCCTTCAATATCCCAGGCTGGTCTGAGAATGTGAAGGCAGTTTCTGGAGGTGTTAACCCACTGCCTTCTCAGACCACCCGTGCTCTGATAATAAACGCTTATTCTATGACCCAACTCCTGAGTTGGTCTATTGGCTGAGCGGCGCAGGCAGCATGAGCCCTGGACTTGTTTGGCCTCCGGTTTCAAAATAAATAGAGCTTGCTGACAGATTAGGATAAAGGAGAGAGAAGAGCTGATGACACAAATAAGAGTTTTTGAGTACAGGGAGGGTTGAATGAAGGTTATTTGCAGTCATTTTCCATTTCCAGGGGAAATGGGATAAGAGGAAATTTTCACTAAGAGGAAACGGTCTGAACATCAGACAACGTGTTTGAGTGTGAGATAGTGAAGAGACTACAGCCTGAACAGTAACTTCTCCTTTTTGCTTTCTTGATCCAGGGCTGATTTTTGTCACTAATAAGTACTATTTAATTAGCAAGTATCAAAGTTTAACAATGAAGTATGTCACCAAATTAAGGCCATATCATCTAAAAATAATCTGGCCCAACCAAATTTTAACTCCACCTTTTATCAGTGCCCTTATTCCTGAACATTAGGATTTTTTTTTAAACTCCATTTTATATTTCTTCAGTGTCTCATTTACTATCTCTCTCCATCTTCCCTTGGGTTTCAGCTCAGTGTTGCATGAATTCTGCTAAATTTAAGAAGATTTGGTTACACCTCTAAGTAAAGGCTTTTCTGCAGACAATCCTGTCAGAAAATATCCTCAAGGAAAATTTATTAAGGAGTAAAAGTGGATGGGAAAAGGGGATCTTGATCACTGGCAGAAAGAAATGTGCTTCCAAATGAGAATCTGTGTGGAAGTGCTATATAAATAGTAATAGTGGTAATAATTAGAATAATTATTATTCAGTCTTTTGATTTCCCTTTTTTATTCATACTTAGGATCAGATACACAAGACTGAATACAGTGGTAATTTAATCTCAGTTTTCTTTTCATACACTATTCCACACAATCACCTCTTCAAACAGAACAGTGAAGATGAAATTGTTCTTAAAATAACCCATCTTCCTCACTAAGTTCCACTGGTGTAAGTTGACTAGACTGTGGCCACTGGGATCAACAGTGGGAGGGAAAGGCCCAAGAGGAAGGGAAGTAGAGGTTTGGAATATGGGGTATATTATGGGCTGGCTAATTTGTACCCCTCCAAAAAGAGATGTTGAAGTCCGAACCTCCAGTACTTGTGACTATGACCTTATTGGAAACGGATGATGAAGTTATGATGAGGTCATTAGGGTGGGCCTTAGATTGGACACAGAGGGGCATGTACCCAGGGGTGACAAAGTGAAGGCAGAGCGGGGAATATACCATGTAAGGAAGGTCAAGATCTATAAGCCAAGGGACGGAAGGTTCCTAGCAAACCATCTGAACCTAGGGGACAGGCACAAAACACATACTTCCTCACATCCTCAGAAGGAACCAGCCCTGCTGACATCTTTATCTCGGACTTCTGGTCTCCAGAACTGTGAGACAATACATTTCTGTTGTTTAAGCCACTAAGTTTATGGTACTTTGTTACAGCAGCCCTAGGAAACTAATGCAGGGTGGTAAGGGCAAGAGGTGAGGAGGCAAAGCACTTCTCAAAGAGAATAGAGCTCCCCCTTCCTCTGCTTGTTTCCCCATGATGCTCTCAGGTCCTATTTCAGGGATTCAGTGTTGGGAATAGGATTAAGAGGTACAGGGCCACACGTAGTATTTGCAAAGAGCAACACCATAAAAACACACATACCCCACCTGTATCATATATTTTCTTTTCTTTTTTTTTAATTTATTGGGGTGACAATTGTTAGTAAAAGTACATAGATTTCAGGTGTACAATTCTGTATTACATCATCTATAAATTCCATTGTGTGTTCACCACCCAGAGTCAGTTCTCCTTCCATCACCATATATCTGATCCCCCCCCCACTCTCATCTCCCACACCCCACCCCGCTTACCCTCTGGTAGCCACTAAACTATTGTCTGTGGCGGTAAAAAAGATGATATAGGAACATTTGTGACAACATAGATGGATCTTGAGAGTATAATGCTAAGCGAAATAAGTCAGACAGAAAAAGCAGAGAACCCTATGATTTCACTGATGTGTGGTATATAAACCAAAAACAAAAGAACAAGACAAACAAATGAGAAACAAAAGCTCATAGATATTTTCAATACAAATACATGACCTGTCCACTAGAGGCCAAATGGGTGACCTTGCAAAATGCCTCTTGGCCTCCTGTGAGGAGAGGGTCCCAGAGAACTGTAGGTGTGGCAGGGTCAAAGTAGCAGTGTTGGGGCACCATTCTTCAGCTTGGCCTTCGAGAAGCCCTTTCAGTACAACATGACTATAGTTCACACTGCTGTATGGTCTATTTGAAAGTTGCTGAGAGAATAGATCATACAAGTTCAATCACAAGGGAAAAAAAACATTTTTCTGTGTCTGACTATATGAGATGATGGATGTTAAATAAACTTATTGTGGTAACCACTCCACAGTACACAGAAGTCAACTCATTATGTTGTATAGCTTAAGCTTATACAGTGATGTATGTCAATTATATCTCAACAAAACAGAAAAAACAAAACAAAAGAAAAACAACTACTTTCAGCTATGGTTGGCCAGAGGCTGAGCAGGCCAGCTCCAGACCGCCCATCCTACTTTTGACCAAAACAGCTATGCTTTCCTCTCCTTTTTGAACTGGGCTTTCATATATGATTCCAATTGAGCACAGGGTTCCATAGACTAAAAATAATGTCTTGAATTCCTTCATAAGATCCCTATGCTTCGGTGAAATGCATCTAGCAAGCACTCTCCACGTACACTTCACCTGCTGGGCCTTCTTCCTTAATGCCTTTCCCTCTCCTGGGAACACCCTTACTCCAGACTCCACCAGCTGAAGTCCCTCTGTGTCATAAGGTGTCGGTGGACTACTCAAAATCTTTGCCATTTAAAAATACTTGTTCCCTGCTAAAAGAAGCCCAATTCTACTTGAATATTGGACTAGGATTCCTAGAAGCCATGGAAGGTCGACCAGCCTCTGGTGCAGTGGTGGCCATATGCCACAGTTCCAGTCAATGAGGCAAAGGGGAGGTTTGTGGGAAGGTCTCTAGAAAAGAGTTGCCTCCTTGATAAGAAAACAGAAGAATTCTTTCCCTCGTGCCTCTAAGCTTCTTGAATACAGTTGGATGAAGATGTGATTCTGAGAGCTACACCAGCCATCTTGTGATCATAAGAGGGAAAAGAGAGGGCTGCATAGATGGACCTTGAGGACATTACGCTAAGTGAAATAAATCATACAGAGAAAAACAAATACCATATGATCTTACTTACTATGTGGAATCTAAAACAAACAAATGAACAAACAAGCTTATAGACAGAGAACAGATTGGTGGCTGCCAGAGGCAGGAGTTGGTGGTTGGGAGGTAGGCAAAATGAGAGAAGGGGGTCAAAAGGTACACATCTCCAGTTATACAATAAGTAAGTCCTTGGGATGTACCTACAGCATGATGACTACACTTAACAATATTGTACTGCATATTTGAAAGCTGCTACGAGAGTGGATCTGAAAAGTCGTCATCACATGAAAAAAATTTTTAATTATGTATGGGGACAGATGTTAACTAGACTTACTGTGGTGATCATTTCACCATATATACGAATATCAAATCATTATGCTGTACACCTGAAACTAATGTTGAATGTCAACTATACCTAATTTAAAAAAAACCAAAAGAGGTCTGCAGAGTCCCTGACCTGCTTGATACCCAAATCAGCGCTGGAGGCCGACTACCTCCAGACTACTTCTTGTGTAAGAAAAAACAATCCCTTTTCTTTAAGTGACCCTCATCAGGTTTTCTGTTACAGACAAATGCAGTCCTGATGCAATTCCTGTCCTCTTGGGCTTCCTCCAGGAAACATTAAAAGATCCCCTCACCTGCCACCAGGTAAAATTTCTCTACCTATCTCCCTCCCTCTTCTTTGTTCTTACCATCATATCTGTTCATGTTCCTTATCACATTTGATTATCCATATTCAAATTTAATTTTTTCTTCTAAGTTATAGGCCCTGAAGACAAGGTCTTAATGCATTCTTCCTCCGGTAGAGGTGATCTTTGAAAACAGTGCTTCTCAGAAAAAGAAACCATCAACAATATAAAGAGGCAACCAACTGAATGGGAGAAGATTTTTGCAAACAGTGCCTCCGAAAAGGGGCTAATATCCAAAATATACAAGGAACTCATGCAACTCAACAACAAAAAAACAAACAACCCAATTGAAAAATGGGCAGAGTACCTGAAGAGACATTTCTCCAAAGAGGACATACAAATGGCAAATAGACATGAAAAAATTCTCAACATCACTAATCATCAGAGAAATGCAAATAAAAACCACAATGAGATATCACCTCACCCCTGTCAGAATGGCTTTCATCAACAAGACAAATAGTAACAAGTGTTGGAGAGGCTGTGGAGAAAAAGGAACCCTCATACACTGTTGGTGGGAATGCAGACAGGTGCAGCCGCTGTGCAAGGAAGTGTGGAAATTCCTCAAAAAATTACGAATAGAATTACTGTATGACCCAGCAATCCCACTCCTGGGTATCTACCCAAAATATCTGAAAACATTTATCCATAAAGACACGTGTGCTCCTATGTTCATTGCAGCTTTATTTACGGTGGCCAAGACATGGAAACAACCAAAATGTCCTTCGATAGATGAATGGATAAAGAAGTTGTGGTATATATACACAAATACTATTCGGTGGTAAGAAAAGATGAAATAGGACCATTTGTGACAACATGAATGGATCTTGAGATTATAATGCTAAGCGAAATAAGTCAGACAGAAAAAGCATAGAACCCTATGATTTCACTGATATGTGGTATATGAACCAAAAATGACAAAAGAATAAGACAAACAAATGAGAAACAAAAACTCATAGACACAGACAATAGTTTAGTGGTTACCAGAGGGTAAGGGGGGAAGAGGGTTGTAGACCAGGGTAAAAGGGATCAAATATATGGTGATGGAAGGAGAACTGACTCTGGGTGGTGAACACACAATGTGATATATAGATGATGTATTACAGAATTGTACACCTGAAATCTATGTAACTTTACTAACAATTATCACCCCAATAAACTTTAATTTTAAAAACGAAAGAAAACAGTGCTTCTAAAATTGTAATGTGCATACAAATCACCCATTAAAAATGATGATCCCTGGGCTCCAACCACAAAGTTTCTGATTCAATGGGGCTGGGGTGGGGCCCAAGAATGTGCATCTCAAACAAGCTCTCAGATGATGCTGATGCCATCCAGAGCATGCTTTGAGGAAACGCTGCTCTAAGACACTGTGTACCATTCATATTATTCTTCACACACACCATCTCTTACTGTTAACATCTTTCCTTTTTGTATTATACGTCCGGGAATTTTATGAACTCCTTGAGGGCAGGGACCCTATTTTATGCTCCTTCCTACCTCCGGAGTACCTAGTACAGTGACACTCAAGAACCTTTATTGAATAACTGAATGAAATGAATCAGTGAATGAGTGAAGTGAATACAGTCACTAATCTTTAAGTCTAGTTTCTTATTCCCAGCAGTGATACACATGAGACAAGCCAGTATACCTCAACTGACATTTCTGCAGAGAAAGTAACAGCTTCCAAATTCTAGTCAACAAATGCAGCCAAGAGTCCTTTTCTTAACATTGGACCCCATTAAAATGTAGAGACACTAGGATTTCACCCCTAATTTCTGTTGCATGATGTCATATATTTTTATGAGTCACATATTTAATATCACGTACTCTAGTCCCTCTGGTTCTCTGAGCCAAGAAGTGCCTCCTAAAATAATCTAATAAGGAAATAAATTTTCTTCGAAGCAAAGCCTCTTTGTCACATATATGCATTATCTGATTGGAAAACACTATATCCAGAGTGGTGGGAGTGGGTAGAGCGTTCTTCCTGGAACCTGTAATGATTAAACTGTTGCAAGGAACATGAAATTTGATTCTTATTTTGTTCTCTGATGGGCCTTGTGCTCAGGAGTAAATTGAAGGTATTAGGACAGAGTGAGAGATGGGAGCGTGAATGTCATCCCCCACACAACTGCATTGAACGTGGGGTTCAAAGCTACTGATGAAAACATTTCCTTTCATCCAAAAAGTGATAATCTTTTTGCTGATGACAAAACCTTAAATAGCAGAATTGTTTTTGAACGAACATTATTTCTGTATCTACTGGTGTTTTTAATAAGAACTATTCCTATCAGGTCTGTGCCACTTTTCCAAAAGCAAAGCCAATGGTAAAAAAAAAAAAACACAGAAATATATCCCCAATAAAAACTTGCCAATCTGTTTTCTCTTTGTTCTCTATTAAGAGCAAGAGTGGAATGACCTGTGTAGGCCATGAGAAAAAAAAAATGTGGTGAAGATAAAAGCTGATGGTAGATCCATTTCCAAGGTGTAAAAAGTACCAATGAAAGATATATAATTACTTGAGTTCTATTCATTACAGTAAAACCTTTGACTACACAATGGTGATCTGTTGGACCCAGCACCCAATGTCAGTTTACTTCTTCATTCAACAGCTACTTACCATGCACCCACGCATAGTGGTTAAACATTTATCTTTGAGACCCCATTGTGTGAATTGTAATTGCAGCTTCATTGTGTATTTGCTGTGAGAGACTGGTAAAACCACTATCCTCTCTAAGCCTCAGAGCACAATAGTCATCTTTTTCCGCGATTTCACTTTCTACAATTTCAGTTACCCACGGTCAACTCTGGTCTGAAAATATTAAATGGCAAATTCCAGAAATAAACAATTCTAAGTTTTTAAAATGTACACCGTTCTGAGCAGTGTAATGAATGTTGCCCCCCCCCACTCTGTCCCACTCAGGATATGAATCATCCTTTTGTCCAATGTCTCCATGCTGTATACAATACCCGCCCAATAGTCACTTACTAGCCATCTGGGTCACGAGGTCGACTGTCAAGGTATTGCAGTGCTTACATTCAAGTGACCCTCATAGTAGCCTAACGCTGCACTGCAATGCCTGTATCATTCACCTCACTTCATCTCATCACTTAGGTATTGTATCATCTTACATCATCACAAGAAGAAGGGTGAGTCCAGTACAATAAGATCTTTGGAGTACGGGAGGGAAGAAAGGAGGGAACAGTCACATAACTTTTATTATAGTATATTGTTAGAATTCTTCTATTGTATTATTAGTTATTGTTGTTAATTTACTGTGCCTAATTTACAAATTAAACTTTATCATAGGTATGTCTGTATAGGAAAAAACACAGTATATGTAGGATTCGGTACTATCTGCAGTTGCAGGAATCCAGTAGGCATCTTGGAACTTATGCCCCGTGGATAAACGAAGACTACTATACTCACCTGAAAATGGGGGCAGTAACAGAAGTTATCTCTTAGGGTATGTCCTTGCTACTCAAAATGTGGACCATAAACCTGCAGCATCAACACTACCTGGGAGCTTGTTAGATATGAAGAATGTTATGCTCCACCCCAGATTTTGTGAGCCAGAATCTGCATTTTAACAAGATTCCCAGGTAACTTCTATGCACATTAAAATTTAAGAAGCACTGGGTAGATGATAAGGAAAGTCTCTGAGTCCAAACTGACTAAACTGTTTGCATCCTAGGTTCTATCGGTTACTATCTGTGAGCCTTTGGTATGGTACTTAACCAATGTGTGCCTCAGTTTCTTAATCTATAAAATGGGGATAATAATGAAAACTGGGTGAGCTCATAGGGTTGTTGAGAAAAATAAATGAATGACTACATGTAAAAAGCTTAGAAAAGGACAAAGCACATAGCACTCAGCAAGACTACTGTTATACTGAGGATTAATTGAGTTGTAACTACTGAACGCACTAAATAACAAACAGAAATGATCTATGTAAATGTTAGCTGCAGTGGGCAAAATACTGTTGGGTATTGTCAGGAAACAAATTACTAAAAAACAGACCTTGACCTCATGACACTTGTGACCTATCATTGGTACTAATTCTGCTGATATGTGGTGCCCATGGGAAAAAAGAATCACAGTAACAGCCTCAGAAGTATCCATTCAGTGGTAAAGTGAAAGCATCCCTGCCACAGCCTGGAGTTTAAATGATGGATCTAAATTGTAATTCATGAGCCAAGCTTGATTTACTACTTCTCTAGACACCATGGAATAACTAATACAGTGGAAGAAAAAGCCACATTGCTCTACTTGCTCATTTTCAAGCAGTTCCCATATAAATTGCTCCCTGAGATTTAGAAAGGTAACAGCATTTAAAAGAGCCCTATCAAGTAAGTTATGTGAAAACAAGTTGATTCTGCCTGATGGGGAGAAGAAGCTGAGTTGATTCTATACATATGCTTTGTTTCCGGATAAGATGTGTCCTGCAATGGTTCTCAAACTTGGCTATCTATTAGAATCACCTGGATTGCTTTCCAAAAGTATTAATACCCAGGCCCATGCCCAGAGACACGGATTTAATTGCTCTGGAGTAGGGCTCAGGAATGGGTATTATTTAAAAGTTCCCCACTTGATTATAATGGGCAGCCATGGTTGAGAACCACTGGTACAAAACACATTAGGCCCTGGGGCGGCCGGATGGCTCAGTTGGTTAGGGCGTGTGCTCTCAACCACAAGGTTGCCGGCTTGACTCCCACAAGGGATAGTGGGCTGCGCCCCCTGCAACTAAGATTGAACACGGCACTTTGAGCTGAACTGCCATTGAGCTGCCAAGGGGTGGCCAGATGGAATGGCTCAGTTGGTTAGAGCACAAGCTCCCAACAACAAGGTCACCGGTTCGACTCCCGCAAGGGATTATGGGCTGTGCCCCCCACAAGTAGATTGAAAATAGTGACTGGACTTGGAGCTGAGCTGTGCCCTCCACAACTAGACTGAGAGGACAACTACTTGACTTGGAGCTGATGGACCCTGGGAAAAACATGCTGTTTCTCAATAAAGTCCCGGAAATACACACTGTTCCCCAATAAAGTCCTGTTCCCCTTCCCCAATAAAATCTTTAAAAAAAAAAACCCATTAGGCCCAAAGCTGCCCCAGTTAGTGGAGGGAATTAGCAGAAAGTGAACAGGATTCAAAAACAAAGAGGAAGAGAAGGGAAGGATGTTGTTATTCTGCTTCTATGCCTTCTGACGAACCACTAGGAATGTGGCTTTGGTCTACCAGGCCAAGCAGTGGTTTTGTAAATTTGATTTAGTTCTAGATAGACATCATAGGCATAAATAAGAACCCTGAAGTAGCAGGAAGAAGGGACAGCTCCAGAAATGTAGGACTGAGAAAAATGGGATAAGGAATAAACCATCCAAAACAGCTGCCATAAAATCCATGCCCTTTACTCACAGAGCCTTGCAGAACCATTCTCAAAACTCATTTTCCATATCAGCCAAACCTGGAAATAACCCACATGTAAGGAAAATGGGTTAAATATGTTGCAGTAAATTCATGCTGAATATCACAAGCAATGACAGAAAGCAGAAAGTGCTGCTACACACAGCCACATGGGTGAATGTTACAGACATGATGCTGAGAAGGCTGACAAGAGCCCAAACTACATGATTACATTTATATGAAAAATCAATGCTGATAGAAGTCAGAAGCGTGGTTACCTTTTGGAGGGGTACTGACGGGGAGGAGTCTCAGGGAGCCTGCTGGGTGGGCGCTGGAAATGCCCTGCATCTTGGGCTGGGTGCCGTGATAATGTGTATGCATAAATACGCTATTCATTGAGCCGAACACTTATGATGGGTGCACGTTAATCGATGCAAGTTATGTCTCAATAAAAAAATAATGAAAAAGAAACATATTTGCTATCATTACTCAATAAATATTTACTAAAAGCCTACTCTGAGCCAGGCCATGTTCTAGGTGCTGAACACAGAGAGGTATCCGACACTGACAGAGCCCCTGCCTTCTTGGCACTTACATGCCAACGAAGAAATCAGACCACAGAACATAAACAAATGCATCTAACACGTCATCAGATTGTGCTAAATGCCACAGAGAAAAATCACGCAGGGTAAGGGGGCTGCAGCGTGTGTATGGGGAGTGGGCCATACTATTTCAGACAGCAAGGTCAGAGAAGGCCTTTCTGAGAGGGCAACATTTCAGCAAGTTCAGGGTATCTGGTTTCCAGCCCACGGGAGGTTAGAAGTAGTGTATTAGATGAGGGTGGGAATGCCGTTTGAAGGCAGACAAACTGACAGAAGCAAGGGGTGCCCATGACAAAGGAAGGACGCAGGGGTTATGAACTAGCTGGCCCAAGCACTCAGAGAGCCCCGCAGGAGGGCCACATACCTTCCCTTCATTAGCTTTTAGGATATCCCGGTGATAAAACTCCAACCAGCATTCTATTCTATCGCTTCTTTTACTGTGTCATGGCCATTTCCTGGCCTCTCCTCCACTAGACAGTGAACACCTTGCCGGCAGGGATTTGGTCCTGTTTGTCACTGGATCCTCAGCACCTACCATGAGGGGACAAAGCAAGGCAGTAAATAAATAGTTACTATGTGCCTGGCTGACTGATGATGCTGAGACACCCCAAAAATAGTGTTACAACACTATTTCCAGAATTCCGTGTAAGCATGTAATAGAATTTACACTTCAAGATAAGTAATGCATCAAGTTATAACTTTTAAGATTGCGTGTTTAAAACAAGAGGAAAGTCAGCCATCTGGAAAACTCAAAGGAAACTCCTCATTTCCCACAGTTGCTGAGGAAATGAAGCGCTACTGTGCTAATCAGTCTTGTCTTGACACCACCTGATAGCTCTCTCCGCCTCTCAGCCTGGAGCACATGAGGGGCTGGTTAGAAATGCACATTTCCAGACTCCACCTTCAGAGACTGATTCAGGGATATGGACAAGAATACTCAGAAAACCACAACTCCCATTACTGAACACTTAGTCATTGCCAAGCATCATTCTAAATGCATTTCATGTTCTATCTCATCAAATCCACAAAACAATTGTAGGGACGCACCTTACAGATGAGGAAACTGAGGCACAGCCAGCTCGGGTAAGTTGTCCACGGTCACAGAACTAGTGAGTAGCTCTGGGATTCAAAGCCAGGCACTCTGGAACCAAAGCCTATGTTCTGCAGCTCCCTCAGTCAAGTGCCAGCCAGGACGGATTTCCGTCAAGCAGGCCAATGATGCTGGCAGCCTAGGAGCTTCACTTTAACAACTCTGGACTATAACGTCAGTCTTTTCCTTCAATTCTTTTATCCTCTATTTGTAATTATTGTTACCCTGACCCTGCACATTCCGGCAATCCTCACATTTCCCACATCAGAAGGGGGCCACAGGCCCTATCCTTTTGGTTCTATGAATTTATTTTGCATAATGAAAGAACAGAGTTTTCTAGCTTTTATTAAAATAACTCCCAAAACTTGAGGAGCCCACTGTACCTCACCCCCTGAGCATAGACTGAGCAATTGCAGTTTGCAATCCCCAAGCTGATCATACCCCTATCCTCCTTGTTTTAAATGAGAGGACCACTAGGCCTACATCCATGGGAAAGACAGAGTATGACACAAACCAAGGTAACACAGGTCAGCACAGGCACCTCAAACCATAGTTTGGGATGGGAGACCACAAAAGAAACCAGCACAGCCATGGAGCAGAGGAGATGGACAAGGGAGGGGTGCTATGTGAGAAGAGGAGGAGAGGAAGCTAATCAACATTCAGGATTCTCCTTCTCTGCCTTGGGCTGAACCAGCAGCAGCATCTGGGAGGTAATGTGAAGACTGGCGCTGTCTGCCTAAAGCCTTTCTCTGGCTTCATGAGTGTGTTTAGTCTGGGCATGGGACAGGCTGGAAGTGTCAGATGTCCCCACCCAACGAGAGACAGGAACTGGTGGATAAATGCTCCACTTTCCTCACTCCCCCCAGGGGACACATCTAGGGTGTATACTACACCACGTATCAAAGGTCCCTGTGGGGTTGTAGCCCAGAAGCCCACAGGGGCAACATGCTCATTATCACACACTTTGTTGGCTTTCTGGCCTTCCCCACTTCACTTTCTACTCCCTCACTGTGCTTCCTGGGATCACGTCCCCAGTAAACTACCTGCTCCCAAATCTTTGTCTCGGAGTGTACTTTAGGAGAACCCAAAGTAAGACAGTGAGTATATACAACAAATATAGTGCCTACTACCAGTGATGTACAAAGATTGGTGAATCTTTTAATGTGTTCGGGAAGGCCACTGCTGGTTGGAAAGGCCACTGATGAACAACTTGCAACTTCTGTTTCTCTTCTTTAATACTTTTTGACTCTCTTCTTCCCAGCTCTGGGACCTGAAATGTTTACAATGGCCCAAACTGGCTTCTTAAACAAAGATGGGGGAAAAATGAAGATTGCTTTTAAGATTGGACTTTTAGGATGGGCCAAGCATGCTGTCTACAGGGATAAAAGAAAGAAAAGGAGCAAGGCGAGAAACACTGAGACATCTGTTTAACTTTTGTAAATACTCATTTAAAGCCTAAAGCATGCCTTAGGTTCCCTTGTGAAGCAGATATTAGCCAAAAAGGTCCACAATAGTCCATCCACATGCTTTTCCAGAACCTTTCCATTTCCCTTGAGCCTCAAAGGCCATTGTGATTGCTTTGACCAACAGAGTACTTCAGAAGTGACACTATGACATCCAAGGCTAGGGCATGAAACGCCACGCACTTTTGCCATGTTCTCATAGGATGCTCGTGTAATCCAGTCACCATGTTGTAAGAAAGCCCACGCAGTCCATGGAAAGGCCAATGGCGAAAGGAACCAAGACTCCCAACCCCAGCTGACTCCCAGCAGACAAGTAGCACCAACTTGCCACCCATGTGAGTGAGTCATCTTGAAAAAGGTTCCCTTAGCCTCATGTTGAGCCGCCCTGGCCAACAGGGGAAGGAGAAGAAACAAGCCATTCCTGCTGAACCCTACCCCAATTGCAGATTTTTGAGCAAAATAACTGAAAATGAAAATGCTGTTATTTTGAACTACTGAATTTTGAGGCAGTTTGTTGGCAGCATTAGGTAACTGATACATTCCGTTTCTCAAGAATGAAAAGCTGACTCAAAGTTTTTACCAGAACCTGTTTTTGAAGCCACAGTACATTTTCGTCTCTCTGAAGCCTGTGTAGTCTCCAGTTCTCCCCTGGACCTCCATGCCCCTACCTCTTTCACTACTTCTGCTGGAGCAACAGGAAACACTGCCCATCTCAGTAACAGCAAGAGCTTTCATGTGACTGTAAATATTCATTAACTGATGGATAGGCAGTGTTCCTCTCATCCCATCCAGGCTGGTTTCCTTGGAAACCTGATTTTCCATGAGTTCCCTTGATTTCCTCTTGCAAACAAACTTTATTAGAGAAGAGACTGAGTTATAGGTCCTTTGAGTAAACTGAACAAACCTAAAGACCCACATGGACCATTCTTGGAGCAATATCTCTTTGGGCAGCTACAGATCATCAAAATCCATCTTTCTTTTTTCGTCTTTCAAAGTGCAATAACAGAACTCCATTCGTACCCGTAATAACACTTCCTCACACCCCTTCCCCATTCTCCAATTCCTTTCTTTGCCCCTCACAGCTGCTTCAGAATATTTTACACGCAAATGATTTATTGAGCCCCAGAATCCATTTGGGCTCTTCTTTTTTTCTGCCCTCTTTCTTTTCTCTCCCCTTTTCCCAAAACCTTGATTTAGCCTCTAGGTCAGCAAGCAATAAGTTTTACCCATCTAGGAAGGTGAAAGGGACAATGAAGGGGGATTCTGAGCAGGCAAACATGGATTTCCTTTCAGCAGGTAGGAGGTTTCTGGAAGGAGGTGGGAAGGAAGGTTGCTACCCCCAATTTTGATTTAGTCTCCATATATTACATTTAATTCTATTTAATCCATTTTAATCTCACTAGCTAAGGAATACCAAAAGATAAAAACAGGGGGCAACCCGGTGGCTCAGGCGGTCGGAGCACTGTGCTCCTAACACCGCGGTTGGCGGGTTCGATTCCCCCACGGTCTGGTGAGCTGCGCCCTCTACAGCTAAGACTGTGAACAACGGCTTGACCTGTAGCTGGGCTGTGGTGAGCTGCTGTGAGCTGCCGCTAGCCGAGGGCCAGCAACCAACTGCCTCAGCGGGGTAGAGCGCATGGAGTGCAATGCTCCTAATCCCAAGATGGGCCAGGGAGCTGCATCACCCACAACTACGTAGACTGAGAACAACAGGTTGAATAGGAGGCTTGAACCAGAGTTGCGGGGGAGGGGGGAATAAAAAAGATAAAAATAGGAAATAAGATAAATTTAAATAAGATAAGTTTAAATGTTATGTTTATGAAAAGATATGCTTAGAATCTACGTAAGAATTTGGTTTTAAGATTTAATCTTAATATCAGAAAGTCTTCCCATTCTGTAGCACCAAGGAAAACTTGAAGCACATTTCTGGCAACAAATTTGTTAATTGGCCCAGACAAACAACATTTGGAGTGATTAAAGTCCTGCTTTAAAAGTTCAATTTTCTTTGTCAATTCAATTACCCATTTTTTTTTTCTTGTTTTCAGTCATCATTCCTGGATCTCTTTTTTTCCTATGTGAATATTCCAGCTGAGCAAACGCAATTTGATGATTTCTTGGTGAGGATTTGGATTCTGAAGACATATTTACAATTAATCATTATTCCATATTTTGAAAGACCTCTTAGGGATTATCTTTTCCTTGGCATTGGTTTGCTATGGTCCCTTTTACCCATTACCCAGGCCCCCAATGGGTCATAATTCTGATCCAGGCAAGAAATTTACCAGGCATTTGTGCTAATAGTACTAGAAACTTATTTAATAATTACAAATGCAACAGGAAAAGAAAAATGACTAAAATACCTTCTATTCTCTGGGTGCAAAGATACTCGGGACTAGCTAAAATCAAACATGCCCTCTTCCCCTCGCAGAAAATTCCACATTTAGTTTCCAGACTATTCCTTCCATGCCTGAGCCCAGTGGTTCTCCAAGTGTGGTCAATGGATCAGGACCATCAGAACCACCTGGGAACTCGACAGAAATGTCCAGTTCCCTGTTCCTATGCCAGACCTATGGAAACAGAACCTCTGGAGTAGGGCCCCGCAATCTGTGTAGTTACAAGCCCTCCAGGTTATCGTGATGCCTGCTGGACTGTGAGCACCACGGCCTTAGAACATCAAAGTGGACCGAGAAATGGCACAGTGAGCTGAAAGTGAGAGGACCTGAGTCTTTTCTGTGTTCTGCTATTAGTTTACTGTGTGGCCTTTGTCAAATCACTGCACCTCTCTGGATCTCAGTGTTCTCATCTATAAAATAAAAGATTTGGGACAGAAATTCTTTTTTTTTTTTTCCGGTCCTTGTCAGTTCTAGAAAGTAACAAAGTCACTGCCCTCAAGAGCACTAGCCGAGTACTGAAATATGATTACTTTTTTTTTTTCATGGCAGGTTTTTCAAAGTTTCAGGAAAGGCTAACCCAATCTTGTCAAAATGACAAAATACTTTAAACAGTTAGAAGCTGTGTTTAAAACCAAGACCTTCTGTCAAGACCAAGTCATTTGTTAAAGTTGCTAGTGAATGCTCCCTGACAGTTTGTCTCCCTCAGAATTTATCATTTCTCTACCAGAAATATTAATTCATCTGATCAGTAATCTTGATGTGCAATTATTTTTTATTTGCCCTAAGAATAGATTCATAATCACCCTTCCATTCAGAAGAGTATTTTTCCTGTATAAAAGTGACATAGCATTAGTTAGGATGGTTATTAAGATGCCAACCTAGAATATTCAATTGGTGGGAATGATATTTCAACACATTCTTGAAATAGTATTAGAAGTTAATTCTGATGACAAATACCACATAAGATTTATATTCTAAGACAGTGCTATGCTATTCATTCTGAAAACCTTTCATTTTCTCCAGCTGATAAATTCAATTGAGTATTTTTTTGCTGAGACCAATCTTAAGCAGAGACACAGAACAAGGGCTGGGTGTTCTTTGTTGAATTTCAACAAATGATTCATTCCATCCATTTGTCAAACTTCCGAATGTGACAAGCAAGCCTCTGATGAAGTAGACACTTTCCAGACGGGATGAAATTCTGACACAAGTGGTTTTGAAATTAGCTTAACCTCTCTATTACTGATGGAGCAGGGAATGAAAAATGAGGTTTTTACCTGAAGAGTCACTGATAATAGGTAAACTAAAGAGCTCACATAGTCACAGTGAAAAATGGTTCAGGATCTGGAAACAAAGAAAAAGAAGGAAATATATATGGCATGTGCGGGGAAAGTCCTTCAACATGGCAGTTTTGCCTTTAAAAATAAACTTTAAAAGAAGAAATGAAAACATTGCTTGCATAAATGTCACAGACACGAACAAAAGTCAAATAGTCCACCCAGGCCAGTTTTCAGTCCAAACCAGTTAATAATGTTTAAGACAATACAGCCATTTACTCAGCACTGTATTAAGCACTGTGGAATAGAAGGAAACAAATGTGGTAAAGGGAAAAAAAAACAGGATCAAAAAGAGCAGCTAACTAGGTTACTGCGAACATGTTGCTCCTGGCCCATGGACTCGTAAGGGAGAAGGTCCTTTGCAGCTCCTATGCTGCCTGATTCCATCATTAGACATTGGCATTTGTTGAAGAGACAACTTCCAATGTGAGAGAATCAGAGTAGGAAGTGGAGGCTCAGCTTGTTTCAGGTCCCCTGCCCAGGAAGTTGAGTGCGTGGGAGTCTATGGGCCTGCTGGTTTGCGTAAGGCCTCAAAGGGGTAAATCAGGAGGCTGTTCCTCCTTTTCCGTGGTATTTCTGCCACAGAGAAAGTCCACTCAAGGGCCTGGGTTCCATAAATACTTATTGAGCACTGAACTGGGTGTCAGATATGCTTCTAGAGGATGTATCATGACACAGAACCAAGATCTCTGTGCTCAAGAAGCGTCTATTCTTGCAAGGTGTGCAGAAATGAATTTTCATAGTAGACCTGAGACTGCCATACTTAGAAAAGCTTGCTTGCAAGGTTGGCCCTTGGCTGGCATTTGGGAACTTGGATTTCCAGACAGGACAACCATTCCCAGAGCAGGTAAGAGTGGCTCACTGGGCCATAACTGTTTGTGCAAACAATATATGCCGAATACCTGCTTTCCTTCTGGGAGTCTGGAATTTGGGTACATGCTGGGCAGAGGATGACCATGTGACCAGGCCCCAATAAAAACCCTGGCACTGAGTCTCCAATGGGCTTCCCTGGTGGACACTTCATATGTGTTGTCACAACTCTTTCCTGGGGGAACGAAGCGTGTCTTTTTTTCACTCCACTGGGAGAGGACCCTGGGAAGCTTGTAGCTGCTTTCTCCCAGACTTCACTCCAGGCACTTTTTCCCTTTGCTGATTTTGCTTTTGTCATTTCACTGTAATAAATCATGGCTGTGGTTAGGACTATCTGCTGAGTCCTTTGAGTTCTCTGAGTGAATCATCAATCCTGAGATGGTCTTGGGGACCCCAAACATGCAGGAGGGGGAGGTTCAGATAATATGCAATTAATATTGTAAATTATCTAGTAAACGAGAAAATATTGGTGTTAAGGTAAAAAGAAAATGGGGGTGGACGAGTGGCTCAGTTGGTTGGAGTGCGTCCTCTCAACTACAAGGTTGCCGGTTCGACTTCCACAAGGGATGGTGGGCTCTGCCCCCTGCAACTAAGATTGAACACGGCACCTTGAGCTGAGCTGCCTCCCGGATGGCTCAGTTGGTTGGAGCGCGTCCTCTCAACCACAAGGTTGCCGGTTCGACTCCTGCATGGGATGGTGGGCTGCGCCCCCTGCAACTAGCAACGGCAACTGGACCTGGAGCTGAGCTGCGCCCTCCACAGCTAAGACTGAAAGGACAACAACTTGACTTGGAAAAGTCCTGGAAGTATACACTGTTCCCCAACAAAGTGCTGTTCCCCTTCCCCAATAAAATCTTAAAAAAAAAAAAGAAAGAAAGAAAGAAAGAAAATGTAGGTCAGGGAAGGATTGGGCTGTTGTGGTGAAAGGGAGCAAAGTATTAAATGGGAGGGTCAATGTCTGTCTCATTAAAAAGGGGCCATGTGATCACTGACCTGCAGGAGGTGAAGATATTAGCCAAGGTGATGTGTGAGGGAAGAGTTCTCTAGGCAGTGAGCACAGCTCATGCAAAGGCCCTAACATGGAAGTATACCTGTGTGTTTGAGGAACAGTAAGGAGGCCAGTGTATCTGCAGCAGTGACCACCAGGGGGAGAGAGGCAGGAGATGAGGCCAGAGAGGTGAGGCCCAGGAAAGAGGATGCCCATCATATAGGGCTTTGTAGGCCACCACGAGGTTAACAAGAAATAAAAATCAGAGCAGGGTAACTTAGATGAAGTCAAGGGTGAGGTGAATATACAAAAACAGATGCACCGTGGCCTTTCTTAGTTGGCAAGTGCGCTATATATTTGTATTGGTCTGCGAGGGAAAAATCTCAGGTGTTGAGTCATTATAACAGCAGGTCTTCAAAGAATGTCATTTCATTATAATGTTGATGAGATACCATAGGAACTTAACTCATTTATCTCAATTAGCCTGTGGTAAACTTGGTTTCATTATACACCGTTTCACCTAAAGTCTCAGAACCTATCCACGACGTTAAGTGAGGACTTGCTGTATTTCAATCTTAAGGCAGGAATATGTCAAATGCAACAACATAATAGCCTAATATCTGGTTTGAATAATCAGTATCTCTTCTTTGCTTTTTTTCTTTCTTTCTTTCTTTTTTTTTTGTTGTTTTTTTTGTTTTGTTTTGCTTTTCACCAGAACGACAAATAGCAAAAGGCAAAAGCACACTACTGAACAATACCGTCTCCTTTCAGACCTCATTCTGCACTTATGTATATGGAATACCTAGCACTGGCCTTATGAAGGAGCAAAGGGATACATGGTCTATGATACGTGTGAGGTGAAGAAAGCTGTTTGAGATTCTTCATGGCAGCTGTAATGAGAGATGTTGAAGGCAAAAAGGACTGGGGGGTGTGCAACATTCCTCAGAAACTGTCCCACCCCTTCTCCAGCACACACATCTCCCCATACTTCCCAGAAGTCTAGAGCCCTGAGAACACACATACATGCCCAACATACTACTTCATGATGCCTCTGACATCACACTCTGTGACAGACTGACAAACCTGCCACAAAGTTTTTCCCTCTCTGCATCCATGCCCTTGCAACCTTCTTTGTAGCTCCTTTCATCCAGAGGTGAAGTCCAGCTCTTTACCCTTTGAAACTGGACTGGCCACGTGACTTGCATTAGTCAATAGAATTCGGTGGAAGTGATAATGTAGCATTTCTGAACCTAAGCCTCAAGGGGCCTTGCGTGCTTCCATTCCCGCTCTTGGAATTCAGTCATCCCCGTCACCTCAGCCAACAGCTGGCTGGCTGAGAGACACATGTATAGGTGAGGCCATCGCAGACCAGCCAGTTTCAGCTGGCCTGTCAGCTAACTGCAGACACGTGAGCAAGCCCAGCCAAGGTCAGCCGAGCCTGGCCCAGATCAGCAGAACCACCGGACATATAGACTTGTGGGCAATAATAAGGAATGACATATAAGCCACTCAGTTTAGAGGTAGTGAGTTCTGCAGCAATAGATAACCGATACATGTGCCCAAGCTTAAGTGTCTCTGACAAAGTTCTCCAGATGCCTCATAACAGAAGCACCAAAGTTAAAACCACTGCAGAATCTCTCACAGGATCTCTTAGGACCCTGGCAGATGTGACCATCACTTTGAAGCCAGAAGGACCTGGTCTGAGGCCACTCACTTCAAAGATGCCATGCTTAACTTCAGAACAGCACTCACATTTTGGCTTGAGAGTCCAACAGTTGTTACACTGCCTCTCCTTCTCTCTCTCCCTCTCTCTCCCTCCTTTCCTCCCTACTTCCCTCTCTCCCTCTCCCATCCCCTCCCTCCCTGGCTCACTGGGAGAATGGCAATTGAAATGTTGGAAATATTCTCTACTCAAGTACAACAAAGGGCAGATTCTCACGTGGCTCAGGGAGGCTGGGCCTTTGGCAAAGTGGGGAACAGCAGAAAGGGCACAGACGCCAGAGCAGCTGAGAAAGAATTCAGTGCCAGGGTGAAATGCAGGCAATGTGCCCAGCAGGGAGGCTGCATCATTTCAACATTACAGCCTCATTTTGTAGAGCTGAGAGAATATTTCCATCTCCCAAGAATAAGTTTCCCATGTTACTGTATGTTTCTTAGGCAACAACATGTGAAGTTAATTTAAAACCTGAACATGTCCATGCCTGTCAACCTCCACTGTTTTCATTCTCTTCATCCCCAGACTTTATTTTTGTTTTACTGCTGCACAAGATATCCCTTCTAATCATTGTGCTCTGAAAAGAAAAGGTCAAGATATTTCAAGTACCTTTCAAAGTCATACCAAGAATTCTCTCAACACAAGTTAAGTACAGTGAAAGCAGGCACAACTTTCCAATGAAAATGTGGATCATAAAATGAGATACAAACTCAGATGTAAGAATCACGAAGAGGTTCTTCACTCGTTCGCCAATTTATTTGGTATCAACTATGGGGAACCAGACAGAACACTCTCCTTGCCCTCTGGGGTTTGACGGCTTGGGTCTGCCCTCAAAGAGCTCTCAGCCCTGGCAAAGCTCACGACCCAAAGTGCCAAGTACTATGGATCTGTGCCGACACAAAAGAGGTCCCAGTGCTTACAAGTACGTCAATAAGGGCAGAGGAACTAATGTGAAGTTAGAGCACAGCTATCCACTGCAATATTCACATGGCCTGGGTTCCATGAGTTCAGTTCATTCACCGGGAGCATACACAAAAATCCCTGAAATTCTATTTTGTTCCATCTCTGTCACACGATCCCACCAGGACACTACCCATCCTTTAGATACACCATAAACTATTTTACACTCTTTTGGAAGCAAGAAAGGGAATTCTCTGTAAGAACTAATCTCCTGTTTCACGATAGATTAAAAAGAAGCCCATCCTTATCTTTATCTTTCCACAATCACCATCTTCTGCCAGACCTTCTATGGGAATCTGTGAAACATTTCTATTTCCTTTTGATGGATGAAACAAAATTAAAAGTTGTCTTTTACTTCACTTTTCTCCTCCAAATTCCAAAATCTGCACAACACAGAAATTGTCACTCCCTTTCATCCTGTGACTAGGCTACAGATAAAAATGTATGAACTAATTCAGAGCCAGAAAGCACAAAGAGGATTAAACAAGGCAATCACCTTCCAAATGTCACAAAGCCAAGCTCAAAAGCTTGATCTTGACCATCTACATCATATTTTTAATCAAAAGAGAAATATATCACCCTCTTCTCCCGAAAACTGTATTTTTCTTCATCTTTGAAAGAAGAGTTAACTCCTAGCAACAAAACGATCTTAGGGTTAAATGAAGGAGGGGGAAAAAAGCAGTTCCTCAGCTCAACAATGTGCAAAATCCTAATCTAATACAGATCTAATGAACTCTAACTGATGCAAAAGGTTGACTAAAAATCAACAGCAAATATATAGTAACATCATTGGAAAGATATTTATTATTCAAGAATCTAGGTCCAAAATACATTTTTAAAAGAAATAAGCCCCCAAGATTTTCACGTTGCATGCTGCTTCATTCTTTGTCAAAAAAACTTATTGACTGCTCCTTATCAAGAACTGAATCTTCAAGTGTCCCAAGAGGCACTCTAATTATAATTAATAGTACAAGGTTTTCTTTCAAAATCATTAGGGATTCATTAAGCTGACAACACAACCTGTTTAACAATACTTGAACATTCTTTTGAATCAAACTGCAGGATAAGGATTCCTGCCACATTTATGGCATTGGAAATTCTGTTGCTGAATTTCCAAACCACTTTGTGTGCACCATGTAATATCCATTTACCTTTCCTTTGGATTTTAGGTGTAATTTGTGCCTTCAAAACCCAATGTGTATATGTATCTCACTGGGAGGGAATGGAGCTTGGATGTTGAAAAGCTGTTTGATTTTTTCTTCTTCTTTCTACCTAACCTTCCCCTGCCATACACTCTCAGTATTTCCTAGCAATGAATGTTGGATTCTGCTGAGAAAAGAAGAAAGTTTTAATCACAGAAGGTAGGGAAATTTTACTTCTAGTTACTTTAGGTGTGGCACACAGTTCTTTGCCAACCCAATATCTATTTCTCCCTTCTTTCTTCCTAACAGAACTCCAGTAGTTTCTAAGGTGGCCCAGATAAATGCAAGCTTTCTCAGTCTTCCTTGTGTGGCCAGGTGACAGCTCTGGCCAATAGCTAGACCAGGGGTGCCCAAACTGCGGCCCGCGATCCATTGTTAATTGGCCCGCAGCAAATTCCAAAAATATATTTAGTTTACTTAAATAAACCAGGTGAGGCAATATGTACTTCACCTCGAGTGAGTGGCCCGGCTGTTTCTGTATTTTACCGCATATGGCCCTTGGTGAAAAACATTGAAAAAAGTTTGGACACCCCTGAGCAAGAAGGACAAACATGCTGGAGATGTCCTGGACAGCTTTTTCTTCCTTGAGAATTTCAGGTGCAGTTAGAACAGCCTTCACTCTTCCCTGGGGCCTTGAACGCAGACATGGTATTTGGAGTTTCCACGCACATTCTGCAACCATGAGGCGGGCAAGGCAAAGAAGTGTAGAGACACTGACCCTGAAATCACCAACTCCTTAAATGCCAGCAGCCATCTACTTCCAGACTCCTTTATATGTTAGAATAGTAACCCTGGCTGTTTAAGCCGCTGTTAAGTCAGGTTTTCCATCACAGCTAAAAGCATTGCTAACTGACACATTTGGCCAGGAAAAGAATCCAGCCTTCACCCTCACATCTGAGTAGATTTCCTTGTTTAAAATAATCCTTGTTGGGTTACTGCAGTTTGCCTGCTCCTTAGGAACAGAAGCATGTGAGGGCCACGCAGTGAGCGATGGCCACACACAGGCTCTAATATCTCCCATCTCTCCTGTTTCACCCAGGAGCAAAGCAAACAGTGAAATGATTTTATTAAAGCAGTAATCATCCTCATGCACCACTGACCATTGGTCACAAGTTCAAGCTTATAAGTGAAAGCTGTGGCCTTCTGAGGACATTATTTAGGCCATATCACAGAGCTTGCACCATGTTTCTTCTCTGATATGATGCTATGGAATTACCTTCAACGTGACGATCGTGACAATTCTTCCCAACAGCATTTTCTGATGGAAATAAATTTGGCATCTTTAAAACCAAAGTAAAAGGATCATAAAGGAGACAGACAGAAAAGGAGAGGCTTCCAACGTGAATACTGTCCGCAGAGGATGCAGGCAATGGGCACTCTGGGGGAGCAGGCTAAGCTTCTGGGTGAAGGGCTACACCAGTACCCCACTTACTATGCATAAAGGGATCCCCCATGAAAGCAGGTGGTTCCATGATGTTTAGTCTCTTGCCACTCGTTGTGTGGTCCTCACACCAGACACACTGGCACCACCTAGGAGCTTCTGGGAAATGCAGAAGCTCAGGCTCCATTCCACATCTTTAATAGGTTCTTCAGGTGTTTCAAACGCATTCAAGTTTGAGAAGCACTGGTTAAGAACCAGTGAGAGGAAGTTTCCTCTCACGTTATGTAACCCCTGAAATCAGGAGATGTTAATTATTCCCACTCCAGCAAATGGCAGTATTGTCCAGTATTCAGAGGGCCGTACATGTTCCCTGAGAGGGCCGTAAATGTTCCCTGTGGACAGTGCAAGGACTCACAGCACTTACCATCGCAGCAACGAGAAAATTTACTCTGCCTGTGGCATCAATGATTAATACATGTGACTCATCTAAAGATATTAATTTTCCCCTAAAGGGTCATGTATCAAGCTCTCTGAGGTTAATACATATTCTTCAAGATGACAGTGTAACAACAGTCGTTGCTGGGAACTATGCTATGTACGTGCAATACAGATTTTTCATAAAGAAACATCCTCCTATCACCTTAACAATGCGATGTCCATATTTCAGAAGTCTGGTATGCAGTCTGGTTTATACCACTGGAAAGGGTTATCTCGGGCATTTGTGCTACTTGTCATACCGTAGAATTCTGTCAACAGATTGTCCAAGGCATTATAAAAAGATCCGGAAGCTTATTTACACCCCATCATGGCACTAATTCACTTAAGTAAAATGCACATTTTGCTATTCTAGAACTGTGACTAGCTAATCAAATATGACCACGTATACCCTGCAGCCTATATTGATTGTACCAGCCCTGAAGGTCAGTGGTGTTCTGAACAAAGGAGATTAAACAAACTGAAGTTTAGGGAAGTTATTCTTTTTATTATTACTAAAATGTATTGACGTCTATGGCCATACCACCCTGTCATCTGATCTCAGAAGCTAAGCAGGGTCAGGCCTGGTTGGTACTTAAATGGGAAGTTACTCTATAGTCATTAAAACTAAGAGAGATCACTGCAAGCAGAACTTTCCACAAGAGCATCAGGGCTTCTTGTCCTACGAACCAAGCTGGAAATCCTTGACAATAAGATTTCTGCTTCCAGCAGTACTGTGCTCTAGGGCAGTGGTTCTGGAAGCATGGTCCCTATAATGACATCAACATCACCTGAGAACCTTTCAGAAATGGAAATTATCACCCAGACCTACCTAAGGCCAGAGACCTATGATTTAACAAGCCCTCCTGGTGATTCTGCCTGTAGCTAACCTTTGAAAACCATTAAGATCAATGCTACTCAAACTATTATGAGTGAAGGACATGTTTTGTTTTTGTTGTTGTTTTCTAATTGATCATGGATGGATACTTTTGTAAAATAACATACTGATACATCGCCAAGAAAATGAAATACAAAAGACATATGAAATACAAGTGCCAATATTGTATTATTAAATTCAACTGACAAAAAATGACTTGGTGTAATTACTAAAAAAGATCCTAAGTGCTTATTCTCAGTTTCTGCACTTATATCCTCTTAGACCAGTAACCAATTTGCAGAATGGTACTGTCCTGCAGGCCGCAGTGTGAGGAGCACTGGTCTAGATACTCAAAAGTCGTTTTTCCATAACCAAGTAACTATGTCATTTTGTCCATTCTAAGACGCACTTTTTTTTTCACATTTTAACCTCTCTGAAATTGGAATGTACCTCAAAATCCCTACCCACCTGGAGGCAGTAGGACTTAGTTCTCATGGGCTGTGCATGTGCATTCAAACCTCCAAGATGGGTGTCAACCACCTAGAAAAATGCCAGAGACAAAGTAGAAGACTGTTAAGAAACGCTGCGTCACCACTGCTTTTGATGGTACCGAGGACATTTTGTGGAAAATCTTGGGCATCGGTGACTCTGAGGAGGAAGTGATTCAGACCTGCTGGAGGCTGAATATGAGACAGTTTTCTGACTATCTTAATGAATTTATTTTGCTCACATTTTTCTTTAAGGTGTACCTACAAGTGACATATGAGAAAAATCAATGTCTAAATAACTCTGAAAGAGCTCTCTCAATGAGTACAAAATCCTAAATGATGAGAAGTACTACATCAGTTTAACTGACTGTATTTTTCCTCTTTCTTACTGGTATATTAAAAATGCATCTGGCTGCACAGCTGGCAGAGCCACGGTCCGGATGGCAGCGCGTGCCCCAAGCTCTCCACTTCCCCCAGCCCACCAGCCCGAGGCAGCCCGAGCCCAGCCCGCGGCCCCAACAGCAGTGCTTAAGAGCAGCCCCAGTAGCAGCGCCATGGCCGGGTGGAATGCCTCCATCGACAACCTCATGGTAGACGGGACCTGTCAGGACGCGGCCATCGTGGGCTATAAGGACTCGCCTTCCGTCTGGGCTGCCATCCCCAGGAAAACCTTAGGTAACATCACGCCAGCTGAAGTTGATGTCCTGGTTGGCAAAGACCGGGCAAGCTTTTTCGTGAATGGGCTGACACTTGGGGCCAGAAATGTTCTGTGATCTGGGACTCACTGCTGCAAGATGGGGAATTTACCATGGATCTTCCTATCAAGAGCACTGGCGGATCCCCCACCTTCAACATCACTGTCACCATGACTGCCAAGACTCTAGTCCTGCTGATGGCCAAAGAAGGTGTCCACGGTGGTACGGTCAACAAGAAATGTTATGAAATGGCCTGTCACCGGCAGCGTTCCCAGTACTGACATCGTCTTTCCTTCCCTACCCCACTCCCCACTGCATTTGCATCCTTCTCCTTCCCATACACACACATACACCATTTTTATTTTGGGGGGCCATTACCCCACACCCCTTATTGCTGCCAAAACCACATGGACTGGGGGCCAGGGCTGGATGGATAAATACCTCCCCCTACCTATACCCCTCCTGTGTGTGGTTGGAAAACTTTATTTTTGGTTTTGTTTTGTTTTTTTCTGAATAAAAAAGATTCTACTAAAAAAATATGCATCTTATAATTGGCAAATTATAATTGATTAAATATTGCATACCTTTTATAAATCTTATTTACCAATACATAGCTAGGCTCAAAACCAGTAAGGAAAAGCCCTAAGTTCCCCCTAAAAAAGAAAAACAAGGGAAGTCAGATGGCTCAGTTGGTTGGAGCGCAAGCTCTTAACAACAACGTTGCTGGTTCAATCCCCGCATGGGATGGTGGGCTGCGCCCCCTGCAACTAAAGATTGGGGATGGCAACTGGACTTGGAGCTGAGCTGCGCCCTTCACAGCTAAATTGAAGGACAATGACTTGGAGCTGATGGGCCCTGGAGAAACACACTGTTCCCCAATATTCCCCAATAAATTTGTTTTTAAAAAAGAAAGCATTTCAATTCTTTAAAAAAAAGAAACACAAAACAAAAAACTTGAGCAAAAGTATATGTGATAATCAAGGTAAGGCTGCCCTGAGGGCTAATGTTGATTTCTCTCGTATTAAGCTGGAGACCCAGGAAGAAGGCTAAAATGGTTCCATGCTCCCAGTACCCCTGCATCCCAGAAGCAGCAAACATTAATCTCTGTAGGGAAGCATTCCCAGTTTAGGCACCACATACTAAAATCAACTAAATATGCATGCATGGTGAAAAATAAAAAATCCGAGGTAACAAGCCACTAAGGGTAACAGTATGCAGAAACAACAAACAAGAAATTTAGACCACCAAAAAGTTCCAACATTGAAATTACCAGATATGGAATGCAAAAAAAATGCATTAAATGCTCCCCCCCAAAAAAGACAATCATAAAACCTAGCAAGCAACATGAAATCATGAGAAAGGCTCATCTGGAACTTACAGAAAAGAAAATTAATAGAAAACTCAATGGATGGGTTAAACAGCAGGTGAAATGCTGCTCAAAAGAACTGGTGAACTGGAAGACAAATCTGAAAAAGTTACCAAGAATACAACACACAGAAATAATTAAACGGAAATGTAAAAGAGAGGATAAGCAATATGAGGTGATACAAAGGTGTAATATACTCATATTTTCATTTGGATCCCAGAAGGACAGAGAACAGTGGTTCTCTACCTTGGCTGCACAATGGACGCACCTGTGGAACTATAAAACTATGGATGCCTAGGTCCCACCCCAAGAGATTCTGATTTAATTGGTATAGAGCATGGCCTGGGCTTCAGGAATTCTTCAAACTGCCCAGCTGATTCTAACATGCAGCCAAGGTAGAGAAGGAGGCATTGATATTAAAAAGTGGAAATCATAATCTCATTTTAGGCAGTCTTCTTAGGTATGACACCAAAAGCACAGATGACAAAAGAAAAAGTAGATAAACTGGGCTTTATAAAAATTAAAACTCTGTGCTTCAAAGGAAATCATCAATACAGTTAAAAGACAACCCACAAAATGGGAGAATATATTTGCAATTCATATTTCTGATAAGGGACTGGCATTCAGAATATATAAAGACCTTTTACAACTCAACAATAAAAAGCAAATGACTCAACTAAAAATGGGCAAAGGATTTGAAAAGACATTTCTCCAAAGATGTGCAAATGGCTGTTGAACAACTGAAAAGATCTTCAACATCAATGAGTCATCAGAAAAATTGCAAATCAAAGCCAGTTATATACCACACCCACGCAACATGGCTATAATCAAAAAGGCTGATAATAACAAGTGTTGGTGAGAGTTTGGGGAAACTATAACCCTCATGTATTATTGGTATCAATGGAAAATGGTGCAGCTGCTGAGAGTTTGTGAAAATGTTAAACAGAGTTACCATATAACCCAGCAATTGCACTCCCAGGTATCTACCCAAAAAAAATGAAAACATACATCCACACAAAAACTTATGCATGAAAGGTTCATGCATTATTCATAACAGACAGTAACTAGAAATATATCAAATATCCATCAACTGATGAATGGGTAAATAATATGTGGTCTATCCATACAACGGAATACTATTTGGCAATAAAAAAGGAACAAAGTACTGGTACAGGCTACAACACAGACGGACTGTGAAAACAGTTTGCTAAGTGAAAGAAGCCAGTTGCAAAAGGCCACATATTGTATTATACCCATTTGTATGAAATGTCCAGGATAGGCAAATCCTGAAGACAAAAAGTAGATTAGTGGTTACCTAGGGGCAGTGGGGGTTGAGGTACAGAGTAGGGGTTGGGTAGAAGAGTGACTGCTAATAGTTTCAGGGTTTCATTTTGGGGTAATAAAAATCTTTTAAAATTGACTATGGTGATGGTTGCACAACCCTATGAACATATTAAAACCACTGGTTTGTAAATGGGCAAATTGTATAGTATGTGAATTACATCACGAGTTGTTAAAAAATGGAGAAGAGGAAATATTTGGAGGAATAATGGCTGAGAATTTGCCAAACTGATTAAATACATGGATCCATAAATACAAGAAGCACAACAGGTAACAAGTAGGATAATTAAAATGAAATCTACCCGAGACACACTACAGTGAAACCGCTGATAGCCTAAAACAAAGAAATCCCTGGCAATCAAAATTCAGAGGGATTGCAAACACACTGAAATCATTACAGTACCTTAACTGCCAGAGAACAGAACTTCAGAACAAGGGACTACTCAGAAGGTACCACATTTAGCCTGAAATCTCTAAGAAAAAACAAAACACTGGACAGAAACAAATTGAAGCGGTATTGCCCTGCCTTTGATTCACGTTTGGTTTGTCAGAACAGGAACATAGCTTACCTGATGGAAAACATAAAATGCCTGAAACTTAAAACCTAAAATGTTAAAGCCATCAGTAGTTTTAGTTATAATCTCTAAGAAGTCATCTGCACTAAGGGGAAGAATGGAGACTTTTCTCTGACTGCTGGAGATCCGTTGGTCAATACCCAAGAGTATAAATCAGAATCCGCTGTCTGTGTACATCCACACAGGGTACCATCTTACTAATTGAAAGCCCATGCTGCCTAAGATGAAGAGAAATATTGTCATTTGTATATGCTGCAGGAAAATTCTGAGGGTCCATTTTTCCTAATTCCTGATTAAATTATCCACTTCAGTTATCTGTTTATTCACTATGGGAAGGACATGATGAGGTATTCTTTTTTTATTATTTTAAATTTATTTATTGGGGTGACAATTGTTAATGAAATTACATAATCTCAGGTGTACAATTCTGTATTACATCATCTATAAATCCCATTGTGTGTTCACCACCCAGAGTCCTTCCATCACAATATATTTGATCCCCCTTACCCTCATCTCCCTCCCCCCACCCCTCTTACCCTCTGGGTATTCATTTTTTAGCTGTAGTAAAAGTATACTTCCTGAAAAGTGGCTTTGAATCTTCCGTTCCTATACATATATAATTCATAAATATTTAACTCAACTGTTTAAGGAACAGTATTTTAAGATACAATTAAAGTGACAGCTTTCTACATTACATTCTCCTTTCTTTACAGGAAAAGTGGTAAGTCCTTTAAGACAAAGAAAAAAGAAATTCTAATAGTTCATTATGTGTCTACATCTGTCAATGCTTAATTTATCAAGAGTGAATGCAAGTTTTAAAACAGAGGGAGATAAAGGTTGAGAAACATACAAGATTTTATCATTTGCATGACTACAAAAGTAACAGATTAATTTAAAAAAACAAAACAAAGACCTTTTTAGATGTCGGGTATTGTACAAGTCCAAAACTATAGTTTCCTAAAAGGTAACTTTATGTTAACAATCAGAGAGTTCTATTTTTCAACATAGAAATACGTAAAGGGGCACATTTCTCATTTTGTATTGTAAGAGTGGTAGAATTTTACCATCCTTTGGCTGGAAAAGGCTGATTGTGCATGAAAATTTGACAATACTCATGACCAACCAAGTATCCTGCCCATCAAATCCTTAATCCTAAATAGCGCTGCTTTCAGACCCGTAAAAGCTAAAACATATTTAGGTAGGAGCTCCTTTTAAAATGTAAGTGTCCCTTCTTGTGCCTCAAATAAAGGTGGTTATTTAGTTTCATGAAATTAAAAACATCTCATCTACATTCCTTCCTTTCTTCATTAAATATGTATTAATATCAGGAATTTTCTGTTTGCTAGGAGTGTGCCTGTTGTTCAGCTCAGTAGCAGTGAAAAGAGTGGAGATTAAGAGCTCATAGTTGCTCCAGTTTAGGGTGCATATAGGCTCCTTCAGAAACATGTAGGATGAAAATAAACATACGCATGTGCAGTGAATGGTACACCCAAGTGGGAAGCCAGAGATGCTGGGGAAATGGATTGATTCAGACAAAAGGCTTATGGGAAAAACAGCAAAAGAAACTCAGGCAACAAATGCAATGTGAGAAGCCTTCTGCTAAGAATTTTTCTTTTTATATCACAATTTGCTATCTACTTTCAGTCCTCACACTTAATCATTCATGTTTGTTGTCTCCAATATCACTCTACTAGTTATTTTACATGTTCTATTAGGTCGGTGCAAAAGTAATTGCAGTTTTTGTAATAATTTTTAATCTTTAAACCGCAAGAACTTTTGCACCAACCTAATACTTGGGAATTTCTCACCTGTACCTGAGTGCCATCTAGACACCTCTCGGAATTTTCAAACTACTGTGAGCAATCTTGGGTGAGAGTGAGCAACAAATTCAGTCCTGAATCCCCAGGACTGATTCAGAAGCCCCACCCACTCCCTTGAGGGTCCTTTCAATGAACAGAAACAATTACTGATATTATTGGTCAACATTTCTTGGAATGTTTAGGTAATGGAGAATTTTGTTTAACACTAATGATACCACCAGCCCAAGGCAGCAAAAAATCACAACTTTGAAGAACTTGAATTCTAGACAAGATTCAATCCCTTATCAACTGGGAGCCAAAAGTCCCACAGGAAAGGGTCCGTTGGGATCTCTTGTCTTAGATTCCCAACTGGTTGGTTCCTATCAAAAGCATCCTGCTTAGGCAATAAGTGTTACCGTTATCCAACTTTTCAACCCTATATCCTTGGGAAAATTACTTTACCTCTGCAATGTTTTCTATTTCCTATTCTGAAAATGCAAATAGTAATAATATAATAACTTGAGATATTGTGAGAATTAAAAGAGACAGCTTATGTAAAAAGTACTGAGCAGACCTAAAGTTCTATGTAATTATTAGTTACTTTGGGTTGTAATGACTTGCTAGCATTTTAGGATCTTGGAGTATTTTAGAGGCACTACCATGAAAAAAAAATTCTTCTTCTGCTCTACATAAATGGTTCAATCAGTCTTTATTATATTCAAATCATCTATCTTTTTACTTCTGGGTAGAAGCTTAATAAATATAGTTCTGGACCTCATTATTTTACTCATTATTTTATTAAAGAAGACACAACTATTTAAATCAAACTATATGAAGGTTTTAATTGACAGCTATTAAACCATTCAAATAAAAGTCATCATTAAATCCTAATTTAGTATTACTTATAAGAATACAAGGGATGTATCAAGCCATATTTTTGATGGGGAAATATTTGTTGACAAAATTTATCTACAAATGACACTGTTTCTGTTATTAGGTAACATTCCATAAATGTTCTGGAAATATTTTTAATCATTGAGCAGGAATAGAAATATGAAAAGCTAAAATAAACGAATGGGACTCTAACAAACTTAAAAGCTTCTGCACAGCAAAATAAACCATCGACAAAATAAAGAGGCAACCAACTGAATGGGAGAAGATTTTTGCAAACAGTGCCTCCGAAAAGGGGCTAATAACCAAAATATACAAGGAACTCATGAAACTCAACAACAAAATGACAAACAACCCAATTGAAAAAAGGGCAGAGGACCTCAAGAGACATTTCTCCAAAGAGGACTTACAAATGGCAAATAGACATATGAAAAAATGCTCAACATCACTAATCATCAGAGAAATGCAAATAAAAACCACAATGTAATATCACCTCACCCCAGTCAGAATGGCTATCATCAACAAGACAAATAGTAACAAGTATTGGAGAGGCTGTGGAGAAAAAGGAACCCTCATACACTTTGGTGGGAATGCAGACTGGCGCAGCCATTATGGAAGGCAGTGTGGAGGTTCCTCAAAAAATTACGAATAGAATTACCATATGACCCAGCAATCCCTCTCCTGGGTATCTACCCCAAGAATCTGAAAACATTTATCCATAAAGACATGTGTGCTCCAACGTTCATTGCAGCTTTGTTTACAGTGGCCAAGACATGGAAACAACCAAAATGTCCTTCGATAGATGAATGGATAAAGAAGTTGTGGTATACATACACAATGGAATACTATTCGGCAGTAAGAAAAGATGATATAGGAACATTTGTGACAACATGGATGGATCTTGAGAGTATAATGCTAAGCGAAATAAGTCAGACAGAAAAAGCAGAGAACCCTATGGTTTCACTGATATGTGGTATATAAACCAAAAACAACAAAAGAACAAGACAAACAAATGAGAAACAAAAACTCATAGACACAGACAATAGTTTAGTGGTTACCAGAGGGTACGGGGGTAGGGGAGTGGTAGATGAGGGTAAGGGGGATCAAATATATGGTGATGGAAGGAAAACTGACTCTGGGTGGTGAACACACAATGGGATTTATAGATGATGTAATACAGAATTGTACACCTGAAATCTATGTAACTTTACTAACAATTGTCACCCCAATAAACTTTAATTAAAATAAAATTAAATTAAAGAGAAACATGAAGAACAGAATATGGGAAGATGACAGCCAAAACAGCACAGATATGATTAAGAAAAAGATGTTTGTTTTCTTAGTGTTTATATTTCTCAAAGAAATACATGTGCATAGTTTAAAAAGTGAAGAGGAATTCTTTAAAATAATATCAAGCTCCTGCCCTACCCCTCTCCATCCACATTCTGACTCTTCTGAGGCAAAAACTTAAAACACTTTCACGTGTATTTTTTTCTAGCTATTTACAGTAAGGCCTCACTTAACATTGTTGATATGTTCTTGGGAACTGCGGTGAAACAATATATAACAAAACAATTTTACCACAGGCTAACTGATACAAACAATGGTTAAGTTCCAATGGCATTTCAACGTTATAACGAAATGACACTATTTGAAGACCTACTGTATCTTCCTATTTCTAAATGACATCGTTTTACAGCTATAATTTGACTTTTTCATTTTAGGTGTTCTCTTAATCTCTTAACTTGGAAGATGAAGGTTTAGCTCTCTTATACATGTATTTCCTTTCTCAAACATCCAAAACAGTCACATCACATTTTTACTAAAACAATATTTATTTGGGTAAATCAATATTCATTGAGCAAAACTACATGCAAGATTATCATTTTCTTTCTGCTATCCCCCACCATCCCTAGTTAACAAACTGCCTTTTCTTTTTATACTGTTATTTGGTTTTCCATTTGTCTAGAACAAATTCATACCCAAACTTTCTGACAGATCTGCAAAACACCACTAGGTACAGCCAAACACATCAGGTAAGCCTTTTATTTCATTTTATTTTGTTTTTATTTTTTTCTTGGCAACTTCCTGGCTGTAGTTATGCTGTTAGTAGTCACTGTTGGCATTCAAGGCCTGATACCCAGCTGTCATCCTGAGCCATCCTTTACCATCACGCTGGAAATTTCCTATTGATTCCACCTATATTGGTGTTCCTGGTTTTAAAATCCCATATTGTCCTATTTCTTGGTTCATTTCCCCTTTGCAATGGACCAAAACAAAACATTTCACCAGTTAGAAAGCTATTGCAGTATTCCAGATGGTAGCTGGTTCACTTGGAACTTTTGGCCCCTAAGTTCTTTTAACACTTGTTCTGTGAGCCTAAATAACCTGTCTTACGCTTTTGAAAGAAAACAAAATTTTTAATCTTTTTGAGATCCTGCAAAGATATTTTTTTCTACTCTTACACTTGACTGATAATTTTGGCTGCTGAAGAATTTTAGTTGACAAGTAATTTTCTCTGTGAATTTTGGAGGCCTTGCTCCATTGTCTTGTAGCTTTCTAAATTGTTATTGAAAATCCAGTGCTAATCCTTTTATGGAACTAGTTTTGTTGTTGTTGTTCTTTTCCCCCTTGGAAGCCTTTAGGATATCTTTATTCTTTTTCCATCCCACACGCTGGTGGGTCCCTTAAGTCTGGAAACTCATGTCTTTCACTTGTGAAAAACATTCTTGAGTTCTCTTTTCATAATTTTCCCTTTCATTTACTCTGTTCTCTTTTATCGGGACTAACTATGAGACTGGTTGGACTAATTAGTCTTTTCTCTTTTTATCAATCTCATTGTCGTATGGTTGAACTTTTAGGGACATTCCCTCAACTTAATATTCTATCCTACTGCATTACCTTATTTCTCCTACCATATTTTTAATTTCTAAGAGTTCTTGTTCTGTTCTCTGAATATTGCTTTTAATATTATCCTGCTTTGATTTCACCTATGTGATCACTTTCTTCTCTGACAATATCAGTTATAGATTTCGGCACTTTGCGAGTTTTCTTCTGCTCCCCATATTCACTGTTTACTCCAAGTTCAGTTTTCCTATTTGTTTATTTTGTTATGATTGCTGTCCTTCACATCAGATGCTTTTCAAACGTTTTCTGACTGACAGTTCCTACTTAAAAGTCTCACTGGAAACTCTGGGTGGAGAAGGCTAGCCATTTGGTGGAATTCACTGTAGGGTGAAGGCAGTGCCACTGCTTTTTCATTGGAAGAGGATACAAGTGCAAATGTCAGTATTTGTGGTTCTTTTTTGTCGAATATCTGACAACCATGGACTGTCCATCAATCTACCACATGGTGGACGAGCGTATCTGCCAGTGTTCTGGGAGTGACTAGAGGAAGAAGCTAGGTCAGAGAGTGAGGGGAGGAGATGGGGGCGTGTCTCACCACGAGCATGTAATGCTCTTTTCATGGAAATACCTCCTCTCTGCCCTTGACAGTGCCTTGAGCCTCAAAGTCCAGAATTTCTCTAATTCAATCTGTCAAGAAAGTGAACTTCAAGGCTTCTACTAAGGTCTGGAGGGCCCATGTATGGAAACTGTGGGGGTTCCCACCAGATCCCTTCTGATCCTTCCTATTGATTCTATGAATCCCTCCCCCAGTGTCCATCAGCTTCGCTTCTAACAAGTCTCACCTTCACCTGCAGCCTTCTTCAGAGACCTACTTTTAGGCTACAAGAGCCACTTTGGCAGCATGCCAACAGAACTGGCACTACCTAGAAGATAACCCCCCCCCACCTCCAGCTATAGTGCATTGTTGGTGGAAGATTGTGCCTCTAGTCAGGACAATCTCTGAGATGTAGTGTACACTCCAGAGTTCCCTACAGGATGAGACAGAAACTGGGACTTAGCCTCCAGTCGTCCCTTTGCTTGGCTTCCTCCCCTTCACTGTGTCCCTCACTCCTGTACTGCTTTCTCCTGGGAGCACGTTCACATGATGGTAGGGAACTCTGGAGCGTACACTACATCTCAGAGATTGCCCTGACTAGAGGCATATTCTTGCACCAATAATGCACTATAGCTGGGGGTGGGGGGGTTATCTTCCAGGTAGTGCCAGCTGTGTGATGACAGGCAAGTTACTGAACCTCTCTGTGACCATTTGCCCCCCAGAAACGGATATAATATGCTTATCACAGTGCCCGTCATATAGTGAGTCCTATCATTTGAGTTATTTTCTGGTGGTGAAAATACATTGTGAGTACTCCCACCATATGCCTTCACCTAGTTCCCATATTTCGGGGATTTTTGTCAGGGTTAAGGGTATAGTGTAAGGCAGTGATTCAAAAAATATCGTCTCCAGACAAGCAACAGCATCACTGAACACTTGATCACAGGGCAAAGTTTCAGGCCCTACTCTAGACCTACTGAGTCAGAAATTCTGGGCATGGAGGCTACCGTGTTTCCCCGAACATAAGACTGGGTCTTACATTGATTTTTGCTCCAAAAGATGCATTAGGGCTTATGTTCAGGGGATGTCATCCCAAAAAAATCATGCTAGAACTTATTTTCCGGTTAGGTCTTATTTTCGGGGAAACACGGTAGCCACGTGTGTCATCACAGGCCCTCCAGAGGATTCTAATGCACACTCAAATGTGAGAAAGCCCGCTCAAAGGCTACAGATCAGAGAAAACTATAACAGAACCCCATGGAGATAAGACCACGACCTAGAGCGAGTTGGGGTGGTATTAAAGATCGTAAACAGAACAAATGACTATATACAAAAACTCAATGATTACGGCTAGGAGGAAGTCATCATTATACCTTTATCATTAGAGTAGTATAGTTGTAAATATTAAGGTCATGTTATAAATGAATATAAATCAGAGCTGGGAGCTAAAGAGTAAAATGCAGATTCTATGTTTCTAAAATTAACAGGAAGTCTACACCATAGAGTCTTGAAATGCAAATAGAAAAGTGCACTAATGCAATAAAAACATAATTCCTGGGCCGAGAAGCTGAAGAAACACTTGATAGAGTCCTTTTACTGTATGAATGCTTTTCTGAAACAAGCTACAAAATGTACATGGTCTGGAACATTTGCTGAGGAAAACTCATTTGAAGTTGTCACTTCACCAGACACACAACTATTGAAATATGTTTGAAATTCTGAATTAGTGCCATGCAATCAGATGATCTTTAGAAGCAAAGAGAACTTCAGAGCAAGAAAGAGCTCCTTGAACCCGCCACTCAGAATCTGGGGGAACTGAGCAAGAATCAAACATTCCAACATCACCTTCGTAGCAATTTACAGTCGCTTAAAGTCAATTAGGTGATTTACTTTGAGGAGTACAAAACAGACACAAGAAAGCTAATTCTTAGATTAAGTCAGCCAAGAGCCTGAAATTTTAAAGCGAAAAGACCAGCCCTTTCCCTGAAGACAGCAAAGCGCACAGGGTAACTCACACAGGTTAGTGTGCAGGGGTGATGACCAGCCACTCCATTTACTTCGACACATAATCTCTGAGCAGCTCAGTTTAATCTCCTGCATGGCAGAGCAGAGGATATTTCCCTCTAGCCCTTTCTGGCCTCTGTGTGAAGACCTCAAAGCTCTGCTATTGAGATCAGGGACCGAGCAGCTGTGAATACCACCACAGGGAATATTAGATCGGCTGAATGTCTGAAAAGCATACCTATTATATTTAATCAATGCAGACTCTCACTTTACATTAATGATAATACTCAAACTACTAATAAAATAATGGCTAACTCATACAGTCTTTACTGTATGCCTAGCAGACCTCTGCTAAGCACATGACATGTACATTCTCAGTGGATCTTCATAACACACCAATGAGGTGGGTGCTGCTTGCATTACATTTTGCAGATGAGGAAATTAAACTTCAACAATGGTAAGTAACTTGGCTAAGGTCAAACCAGCTACTGTGGTGGAGCCAGGATTCAACCCCAAGGCTATCTGACTCCAAAAACTCTGTACTTAACCCCAGATGTTTCAATGCCTTCATTGAAAGAGTCCAACCTATTTCAACAGTTGCAATCTGTGATACATGTGCAGTTTTCTTTGCCTCACAAGGAAAGGAGAAAACACTTCAAATAGCAATATTATCTTACTGAAACGTGCATGAGGACAATACTTCCTTTCTGGTTGAGTACTGGATCTCTCAGCTTTAGACAGCTGTGAAATCTGTTCAGAATGTGGCACCCTCCTAAATTCATTGTGTTAGGTGGGTGCAAAAGTAATTGCGGTTTTTGCAATTTTTTTTTAAACTGCAACTACTTTTGCACCAACCTAATAGTAATGGAGATTCAGCTGGTCCCCACAGTGCTTGCTTTGAGATTTGTGATGCTTTGGTTGCCATGGACACCAAATTTCAACACACCACTGAGCACCGGGAATCCATCCCCTGCAAAGCAATGGAGTCAGCAGATGGGCACAGTAACAGCTAACTGCTCATAATGCTATGGCCAATATTTGTTTTGCCACCTCTCATTTAGATGATGTTCTCACCCATGAAGTCCGTAAAACTGTCTCCCATGTGGGAAACAGCTTCCTTATAACCCAGGTAGCAACACTCACACTTCAACACATCAAAGTCATTCATTTGTCTGGGTTGTTGAATAGATAAAGCTATTCAGAAAAGGAAATCTGATCTTATACATACCACTTCTTTGTTCAGCTTGCTAAAAGAAAGAATGGATCAAACGACTTCTTGAAAATTCAGTTGGTCCAAGTGGCTAGCACCCCAAGAACAATCAGTCTGTTAACTTGGTAGGTTTCCCTAAAACTAAATCCATAAAGAAAATAATTAGGAAAAGACAAGTAGTATTTATATATCTATATCTATATCTATATTTAAAATGCATGAGAACAACGTATTTTTCCTTGAGACAAACCAAACATCCAAGGCATTGTATTTAATTAATGAATGTAGGTCAGAGATCAATTAGAAAATGAATCATGAAGAGAAACACTTAGTTGCACACATCATGGACTGTCGGCCAATTTACCAAAGGACCATCACCACGTGGGGATAGTAAAGGACGACTCTGCCACATGGAGCAAATCCACTGTGTATTGTGTAGGAGCCACTCACATGACAAACATCACTCATTAAATTAACCAGCAAAAATGAAATTAGCCAAATTAATAAGAAGTTAATACCATCTATCATTTTCACATTCAGGTCAATAAAAATAGTGAAATTCCATTAAAACAACCTCCTTGTAGAACACTGACAGGTGGAATTATTGGCAAAGTAAATAATTCAGTACATTTAAAAGAATTTTTAGGCCAGCCCTAAAAATTCAGCTGTTTGGAGCTCCGTGCTCCTAACTCCAAAGGCTGCTGTTCGATTCCCACATGGGCCAGTGGGCTCTCAACCACAAGGTTGCCAGTTCAACTCCTCGAGTCCCGCAAGGGATGGTGGGCTCGGCCCCCTGCAACTAAGATTGAACACGGCACCTTGAGCTGAGCTGCTGCTGAGCTCCCGGATGGCTCAGTTGGCTGGAGCGCATCCTCTCAGCCACAAGGTTGCCGGTTCGACTCCTGCAGGGGATGGTGGGCTGTGCCCCCTGCAACTAGAAAATGGCAACTGGACCTGGAGCTGAGCTGCGCCCTCCACAACTAGGACTGAAAGGACAACTTGAAGCTGAACGGCACCCTCCACAACTAGGATTGAAAGGACAACAACTTGACTTGGAAAAAAGGCCTGGAAGTACACACTGTTCCCCAATAAAGTCCTGTTCCCCTTTCCCAATAAAATCTTTAAAAAAAAAAAAGAATTTTTACTATGCTTACTTCCCCATTTATTCAGCAATAAGAAAATTACAAAACCATGCTCTCTTCAAATAATTACAATAGGAATAATAAGTTTAGGTTTTAGTGGAGAGTATGTAAACAAATGAAAAGGTCTACATAAATTATACCTAAGGAAATCTGGGTTATTTTGAGTAGAGTTGTTAAATCATTGCATCAGAAAAAAATAAAAATAATAACAAAAAGGAAAATGTCTAAGTGTGTTCAATTTAAACTAATTCAGAGTTGTAGGCAGCACTACTTTATGTCACAGGGAAATGTAATTCAATGATTCTAAAGTGAGAATGTTTCCATGAACCTCAAGATCATATCTTCTATCTGGTCTGGGAATGCTGCAATCAAGTGCCTCTTCTTTTACAATTATGAAATAACTTAACACTGCTGGAACATCTATTTGGGACTTAGAGAAATTCTAAGACACCTTCTGTCTAGAATGCAAAATTACATTTATCAGAAAAAAGAAATCCATGCATTCACTCATAGATGTGAAGAGTCCTTAATCCTGAAGGAGGTGTGCGAGGCAGTGACTCTTTCCTTCAGCATAAACTACAAACTGGAGAGCTGATATTCTTGCCTTTGTGGAAGAGGTCATCTTCAGTACAAAGGACAAATGATGAAAATCATGAAGTCTCGTGGGAATACATCAAATATGTTGGTAGGCAATCCCATACGATTAAAAGAAATAGTTATTCAGAGCTGTGTACTCAAATCTGCTCAATGAACCAGCAGCAGTAGCATCACCTGGGCACGTGTGCTAGAGATGCAGAATCTTGGGATTCACCCTAGACTTGCTGAGTCAAAACCTGATTTTTAACAAGATCTCCAGGAGATTTTTGTGCACGTGAAAGTATGAGGGGCACTAACTGAAAGCACAGATTTGGCAACCAGCCTGTGGGAAATGGGATCCCTGTCTCTGCCACTGGCTAGCTGTGTAACTCAGAATGAGTCCTGCAACCTCTCCGTGCCTCAGTTCCCTCACTGGGTATGATGGCAATAGTAATGGCACCTACGAGTATGTCATACGATCGCTGGTAGCATTGAATGACAGTACATGTAAAGTGCTTACAACAGTGTGTACAATCAGTGTCAGCTCTAACAGCCTTTTACCAATCACAGAGCTCTACATTAAGAGGAACAAAGGATCTAAGCTGTAGCCTACAGAAGTGCCCCACTTTTTGGCAGGTCTACAATTAGGCAAGTAGGAACTGGACTTGGACTTGGCCTACAAAAAAATCCAGCTTCCCCAACGTACTGTTATTTCAAGCCAAACTTAAGGGTTTCCTTATGCAGTGCACACACACAGCTGCTTACAAAAAAGGGAGCACTCAAATCCGGACTGAGTGCAATCTGACACATGCATTTTGATTAGTGAGTGTTGAATGTCCACAATAAGGGGATTCATTTTCTACCCTAGAAACTTCTCTCCTCATTTCCTACCCATTAGTTTGTCATACATTAAAAAGTCTGATGAAACCCAGTGCTGAAAATAATGTGGGAAGACAGGCACCCTCAAACACTGGTAAAGGGAACAGAAATTGACACAACCTTTTTGGAAAGCAATTTGGTACTCTGCACCAACTTAAAAATATCTATACACTTTGACTCAGCAATTGTTATCAAAACGTAGCCTACATATACACTTGCAACAGAAGGCAAACATACATATATAGAAAGATATATGTATGTGAGTAGGTACATACTACATTTAAATATTACATATGTATATATGCATATTTTATGTATATGTGTGCATGTTTTACAGCACTGTGGTTGGTTTGTTTTATTTATTTATTTATTTTTTATTAGTTTCAGGTGCACAAGACAAAGTAATACTTAGATGTTTATCATTTATATCCCTCACACTGTGTCAACCCCCCTCCCCCCATCCACTATGCCTCTGACATCGCACAGAGCCATTACATTTCCACTGTCTCTATTCCTAATGTACAGCACTGGTACAGCACTGGTTTTGATAGCAAAAAAAAAAAAACAACTTGAATCAATTTAATGTCCATCAATAATGATTAAGTTATTGTATAGCTATTAAATCAAACCAGTATAAAGAATGACACATCTCTCTATGCAATAATGTGCAAAGATGTCCAAGATACATTAAGCAAGAAAGCAAGCTATATCTTTTGGTATCCTCTTATTGTTTTACCTTGTTTGATGACAGTAATAATTTTTAAGAAAAACAAAGAAAAATCTTATACAACCTAACATCACACCTCCAGGAACTAGAAAAAGGAAGAAAAAAATGAGCCCCAAGTTAGCAGATGAAAATAATAAACATTAGAGCAGAAATAAATGAAATAGAAACTTGGAATACAATAGAAAAGATCAATGAAACTAAGAATTGGTTCTTTGAAAAGATAAACAAAAATTGACAAACCTTTAGGTAGACTAAGGAAAAAAAGAAGACTCAAGTAAATAAAAACACACATGAAAGTGGAGACATCACAACTGACAGCACAGAAATAGAGGGTCATAAGAGACTCCTGCGAATAATTATACACCAACAAACTGTACAACCTAGAAGAAATGGATGAATTCCTAGAAACATACAATCTACCAAGATCAAATCATGAAGAAATGCAAAATCTGAACAGACCCATTACAAGTAAGGAGATTGTATCAGTAATCAAAAAACTCTCCCCCCCCCAAAATAGCCAGAACCAGATGGTTTCTGGTGAATTCAAACACTTAAGAATTAATACCAATACTCTTCAAACTCGTCCAAAACACTGAAAGGAGAGAACACTTCCAAACTTATTTTATGAAACCAGCATTACCCTGATACCAAAGCCAGATAAGGACACTACAAGAAAACTACAGCCCAATATCCCTGATAAATATAGATCAAAAAATTGCAACAAAATACTAGCAAACAAAATTCAACAACACATTAAAAGGATCATACAACATGATCAAGTGAGATTCATCCCTGGGATGCATAAATGATTCGACATATGCAAATCAACAAATATGATACACATGAATAGAATGAAAGCTAAAAATAATATGTTCATTTCAGTAGATGCAGAAAAAGCATTTGAGAAAATTCATCATCGCTTTATGATAAAAACTCTCACCAAGTTGGGTATAGACAGAACATATCTCAACATAATAAAGACCATATACAAGTCCACAGCTAACATCATATTCAATAATAAAAGGTTGAATACCTTTCCTCTAAGATCTGGAACAAGTGCCCACATTCACCACTCCTACTCAACATAGTACTAGAAAAAATAATCCTAAAGTTCACATAGAACTACAAAAGACCCTTAATAGCCAAAGCAATCTTGAAAAAGAAGAGCAAAGCTAGAGGAATCACACTTCCTGATTGCAAACTATATTACAAAGTTATAGTAATCAAAGCAGTGTGGTACTGGCATTAAAAAGGATATATAAAGAATGGAACAAAATCAAGAGGCCAAAAATAAACCCAAGTTTCTATGGTCAACTAATATCAGACAAGGGAGCCAAGAATACTCAATGGAGAAAGGATAGTCTCTTCAATAAATAGTAATGGGAGAACTGGATACACATGCAGAAGAATGAAATTGGACCCCTAGCTTACATCACTCACAAAAATTAACTCAAAATGGATTAAAGTCTTAAACATAAGACCTGAAACTGTAAAACATAGAGAAAACATAGCGGCAAAGCTCCTTGACATTGGTCTTGGCAACAATTTCCAGGATGTGACACCAAAAGCACAAGCAACAAAAAGCAAATCAATAAGTGGGACCACATCAAACGGAGAAACTTTTGCACAGCATACCAATCAACAAAATGAAAAGGCTACCTATTAGGAAAATGCAAATCAAAACCATAATGAGATACCACCTCACACCTGTAACAACGGCTATTATCAACAAGACAGAAATAACAAGTGCTAGAGAAGTTGTAGGGGAAAAGAAACCCTCATACACTGCTGGTGGGAATGTAAATTGATGCAACCACTATGGAAAACAGTGTGGAGGTTCCTCAAAAAATTGAAAATAAAACTGCCTTATGACCCAGCAATCCCTCTCCTGGGTATCTGGCCAAAAAATCTGAAAACGTGTATCAGTAGAGATATATGAACCCCTATGTTCATTGCAGCTTTATTTACGGTGGCCAAGACATGGAAACCGAAGTGTCCTTCAACAGAAGAATGGATAAAGAAGATGTGGTATATATACACAATGGAATACTATTCTGCCATAAAATGAAATACTGCCATTTGTTGACAACCTGGATGGATCTTGAGATTATCAGGCTAACCAAAATAAGACAGACAGAAAAAGTTGAGAACCATATGATTTCACTCATATGTGGGATATAAAACTGACAAACGACCAAGACAAACAAAAACTCATAGACACAGACAACAGTTTAGGGGTTACCAGAGGGAAAGGGGGGAGGGAGGAAGGTAGAAAAGACTGAAGGGGGTCAAACATGGCGACAGAAGGAGGACTGACTCTGGCTGATAAGCACACAATGTGATATATAGATGATGTATTATAGAATTGTACACTTAAAACCTATATAATTTTATTAACCAATATTACCCCAATAAATTTAATTTAAAAAGGGAAAGAAAAAATACTGAATAAAAAAGAAAAAGCAATCTACAGAATAGGAGAAAATATTCACAAACCATGCTTCAGATAACAGGTTAAGATCCAAAATATATAAAGAACTCATATACGAGGTCTAACAAGTTTGTGAACTTGTTGCAGCGATGTTGCTAACCTTTTTTGATATCAGAGGGATTATTCATTATGAATTTGTACCAACTGGACACACAGTGAACCAAGTTTACTATTTGGAAGTGCTGAAAAGGCTGCGTGAAATAGATGACCTGAACTTTTCATCAACAATTCATGGCTCTTGCATCATGACAATGCACCAGCTCACACGGCACTGTCTGTGAGGGAGTTTTTAGCCAGTAAACAAGTAACTGTATTGGAACACCCTCCCTACTCACTTGATCTGGTCCCCAATGACTTCTTTCTTTACCTGAAGATAAAGGAAGTATTGAAAGGAAGACATTTGGATGACATTCAGGACATCAAGCGTAATCCGATGACAGCTCTGATGGTCATTCCAGAAAAAGAGTTCCAAAATTGCTTTCAAGGGTGGACTAGGTGCTAGCATCAGTGCATAGCTTCCCAAGGGGAGTACTTCAAAGGTGACTGTAGTGATATTCAGCAATGAGGTATGCAGCATTTTTTCTACGATGAGTTCGTGATCTTGATTGTCTCACCTAATAACTCAATAGCAAAACAACAAACAACTCAGTTAAAACAATGGGCAGAAGGGCGGCCAGATGGCTCAGTTGGTTAGAGCAGGAGCTCTCAACAACAAGGTTGCCAGTTCAATTCCCACATGGGATGGTGGGCTGCACCCCCTGCAACTAAAGACTGAAAACAGCGACTGGTCTTGAAGCTGAGTTGCACCCTCCACAGCTAGATTGACACACACACACACATACACACATTAAAAAACCCAAACCCTTGTTTAAAACAAAATGGGCAGAGGAACTACATAGACATTTTTCCAAAGAAAACATACAGATCGCCAACAAGTACATGAAAAGATGCTCAACATCACTAATCATCACTAACCAGGGAAATGAAAATCAAAACCACAATGATATCACCTCACACCTATTACAACAGCTATAATTAAAAGGACAAGATATAAAAAGTGTTGGCCAGGATGTGGAGAAAAGGGAACCCTTGTGCACTGTTGCTGGAAATATAAATTGGTGCAGGTACTGTGGAAAACAGTATGGATATTCCTCAAAAAATGAAAAATAGAATAACAATAATACTCACTTCTGCGTATTTATTCGAAGGAAATGAAAACAGGATCTCAAGGAGATATCTGCATCCCATGGTCTTTGCAGCATTATTCACAATAACCAAGGAAGTGGGAGGTCACAAGACAGGCCTCACCAAGGGGCAGACACTTAGGTAACCACCTAAAAGCCATCGCCCTCTCCTTTCTTGTTTCTTGTCAGGACCTGCGTCCAATGATAAAGGTTAGAAAGGAAGGACACTTAACCTTCCCAGCCTCCTCCAAAACCAGAAGTGGCCAGTGACCAAGTGCTGGGTAATGAGGCAAAAGGGAAATTCTTCAAGGATAGAATGTTCTATATGATTTAAAAAACAAAAAAGATGCAAGAAAAAAGCCTCAGATCCTCCCTTTCTACTTCAGTTGTATGGGAACACGACAATTGGAATGGCAACAGCCATCCTGCAATCCTGAAGACTGACAGAGCTCACACACTGAGAATAGCAGAGAAAAGGTTTGGAAAGAGCTTGGGTTCTCATGACTTTCCTGAGTTGCTGAACCAATCCTGGAATGGCCTAGCTCTACACTCCTTATAAAGTGAGGTAATAAATGCTCCCATGATTTAGATCACTTTTTAATGAATATTCTGTTATTTGCAACTCAAAGCATCCCCACTTCTACAGCTGCGGACTGCCTGCCTTAGGAATGAGCTGAGGACCCAATTAACAGTCTTGCAATAGTTTTGTTTTGTTTTAATCAGCCATGAAGCTGGATTCCTTGTACCGGGTCCTCAGAATTTTCTATGTGATGTTCAGAATCACTTTTAATTTTCTGTTAGTAGATGCAAAACGGAATAACACTGATTTTGCAGCTGCTACTATATGCCAAGTACCATATCAGACATTTTATCTAGGGTGAGTCATCACAGCAACTTCCGGACTAGCCCCTTTGGGAAAATAAAAATCACATTTATATTTTCTCAAATCTCAAACAATTTCGCATTTACTTTCATTACAAATGCAGACTACAAACCACAGTAGTACTTGTGACTTGTCATCTATAGAAATCACAGATGAATTCATATCAGACTGCAGTTGTTGAAGATATCTCAAAATATCAATGACCCCCATCACTGTTTCAAAAGTACCATAATCCTTAGGCCCGCTGCCAAATCTTTTTATTTAATGTGTTAATAAAGAAGCACATATGCTACTGCATCACACATTCTAAAAATATTTCGGTGTTTCAACGCCGATATAACTGGCTTCCTTTATAAGCCTATGTGATTTGACTTTATGCATCTAAAATATTAAGAGGTACCAGACTTACAAAGAAGTCCTTGGCACAAAAGGGGTTTAGACCCCCTGTAACCAATCTGGCTTGCGACCATTTTTAACACTGTTCAATTCACTTTCTATTTGGAAATCCAGGGGGATCCGTTTAAAAGGTAAATAAGGTGAAGACAGTGCCCTGTTTAAACCTGAAACAAAGGTAAACTCACTGTGACTGACCTGGCCCTGCAGGATCTGATTTCACCCTCCTCAGGTCTCCTACCTGGCCTGGCACTCCTCTATCCCCCAGCCCTGGCTCACTCTGCTCCAACCATGCTGGCCACCTTCCATTTCTTTGAAATCTCCAAGGAGTTTTCCACCTCAGGGGCTTGCTCTTTGTTGTCCCCTCCGCCTGGAATGTCTGCTCTTAATGCACCCACTTCACTCTCCTGCTTCTGTGGTGAGCCAGGAAATCACTCCCACAAAGAAGACTTCCTTACTAACCTATGCCACACAGCGACCCCCCCCCTTGTCCTGCCCCCAGTTAGTTCCTGTTTACTTCCTTCAGAGCACTTACAACATAATTATATTGATTTTTGTTCACTTCTAAATCCTGGTACCTAGCAAGGGGCCTGGCACACATAAAAACCTGACATTCACCGAATGAATGAATAAACATAATAAGTGAATGAGGAAGCTATTATTAATCCATTTCACAAGTGAGGTAATTGAGGCTTAAAGATGTCGAATTATTGTCCAAGGTCACCCAGTGGCAGTTATTTTAACTGTGGTCCCTAGACCTCCCCTTAATCCCTTCACTATTTTTTCTAACTTCCTTTTCCCTGCTACATTTCCACCAACCCGTGGAAAGCAGAATAGACCCAATACAAGTTTCTATGGCATGATCTTTTGGGACTTTAATACCCCATTGCTCAAGGATATCTGCCTAACAAATTCTTAAAGCTACTTCCCTTAAGTATTTCCAAGAAGGAATATATTACCTGGATATAGTGATTCTTTCTGTCTCTCTATACACACATATTTTTTTCATCTCTGAATCTTATAAACATAAATGCAAACCATAAAATCAAACGCATGGCAGAAAATTCAGAAAAGGGTACATTATGGAAGAAAAAAATGTAACATAACCCCAGGGTAAATGCTAGTATACAAAAGCACCTGTGATGAGGCACTGTACACAGCCTATGGGGACCACAATTCTGGCCATATGCTTCCTAGGAGCCAACATAAAGTGAAAAACACAAGCAGTTACATGACACATCCTCAAGATTAAAAACTCAATCAACTTCCAGGAGGAGCAGAACCACTCCTATTTCCAAGTCCTGAGAGAAATTCCTCTTGTGAGCCCTCAGAATGAAAGCATGGCAGGATATAGTTATCAGTATTCTAAACTACAGTCTTATAAATAAATATATCAAGCTTCATAGAATGGTGTCTCATAGCACGCCTTCATAGACACGGCCGGTATAAAGCCACAACCTAGGTAGCAATGTATTGCCTGGCTATTAAAGCGTGGTCTCTGGACAAGGAGCATCAGCAACACCTGCGAACTAGTTAGAGATGCAGAATCTCGGGCCCAATCCCAGGCCTGCTGAGTCAGAATCTGTATTTTATTAACAACCTCTTCAAAGTTTAACAAGCACGGGTCTAACGGTTAAGCTTGATCTGAGGCAAAATTTGTGAGAAACTGGTATTCACTTATTCATTCATTCAACAAATACTTACTGAGACCTTGGCAGTAGGATTTTTAAAAATATGACACCAAAAGCACCACCATAAAGGAAAATATTGATAAATGGAACACCATCAAAACCGAGTGATAAATCAACCCATAGAGCAAACACTATTTGCAACACCACTAAAAAAAGGAAAGTTGAGCACCTAAGTATGTACCAGGCACCATCTTAATGCTGGCAATATAGCAATGAAACAAAAACTCTGCTCTTATGGAGCTTACATTCTCATCGGAGAAGACATCAACAGAACAAGTAAAATGAAGCAATAAAGGGGCATAAGTCAGGGGATGGCGTTGCAGTTTTAAATAGGGTGGACCGGGAAGGCCTCGCTGAGGAGGTAACGACCTGTACAAGGTCAGGGAGCCAGGTATAAAAATAGCTAGGGAAAGAGTATTCTAAGCAGAGGGAACTACCTGAGACAGTAAATGTCTGAAACAAGAAGAAGGCTAGTGTGGTTGAAGCGGAGTGAGCAGGAGTGGAAGAGGTATGCAGGGGGCCAGAACATGTGGGGCCTGCCATTTTAAGTGTCATAGCTCTAACTGTCAAAGTGAGATGAGAAGCCAGGAAAATAGGTAATAGGGAGCCACTGCAGGACGTTCAGCAGGAAAATGACATCAGGAAACATGTTTTTAAGAAGGCTAGTTTCTCAGAGGCACATGGAATGGTTTTGAGTGAGAGAATCCAGCTCACAGTATATCACACTAATCCCAGTAAGTGGTGATTCATTCATTCAATTATTAAGTGCCAAAGAGGTGTGGGGAGGATCCAGGCTGTGGTGGTAACTGAGGGAAGTGCCAGAGGAAAATGACTATACATGACATTGGAGAGAAAGAAACCCAGGACACAAGGACAGATTATTTATAAAGAAATGAGAGAAGTTTGAAATTCAATTTTATCAAGGTTTATGGATCATCTACTGATAAGACTTGTATTCTGTGCACAAGAATTGTATTTTCCCCTCGAAGGGCTTCCAGCTTGGCATGCTTAGCCCCTGCCTTTCACCTCCCTTTCAAGCCTGAACTTCATAAATTGCAACAACTGAGGCTGACCCTGCGGCTAGCTGATTTGCTCAGGTTAAGGGCTGGGTTTTTTGTTTGGTTGGTTGGTTTTGGTTTTTTTATGGCTTTTTTTTTTTTTTACCCTCAGAGCTTGTTCTGTCTCCAGGAGCAGGGGCCAAAGCACCTCAACTTGGTTAGTATAAACAAACAGATCTGGTTTGGCAGAAGAGCAGAAGAGACGTCCTAATAAATGGCTTGGTGGATCAGCCTTGCAGACTGGCCCTGGGACCACAGTTTTGGGGCAAGGAGTCCTGGTCTGTTTCCACCTTTATGACCTGACGAATCTCCCACTCCTTGCCATTCCATTCTGGAGAAAAGGCCCTAGGCCCCAAGGCATGCAAAGGGAATGAAGCAAGTTTAAGGAAAACAACTGGGAGGTGGGGGGGAACGAATTTGAAAATTGCCCACTGCCAGACTCAAGGTCTGAGGAGTATATGCAAATATAATGCAAAATATATATAAATAGCCCTGTGGCCCTCTAAAAGGTTTTATACAACTGGAAGAGCCCTTAGGAAACTGCTAGCAGATAACAGTGACTCAGAGGCAGAGTGAACTATTTCAAGACAACTTTGTCACACAGACCTTTGCTGCCCTGGTAGCACAGCACAGCACTCAGTCATCGTTTTTTTCACCTGGGTCAATCTCCCCTGCTATATAAAAAAAAAGAAATCAAGTCTGCCTCTGTAAAGGTTATCTACGTTAATTACAATTTTAAAACACTGTGTACCTTTAATTTTTCTTCAAACACCTCTCTCACCCAACTAAACCCAAGTTAAATGTGTCACTTCCTCCCCAGAACAACACTTGGCTCCCGTGGGTTATGAATGAAAGAGCCTCTCTTTCAGTTCTAGTTACTATGATTCTTTGGAGGATTCTTTTCCTAGTCACAAGAACTGGCACAGTCTCTTCTAATATCCACACGCTATGTTACAAGTGAACCCAGAAAAACAAAACCAAACCTATATACTGGTGTGAGATCCAGTTCACTTCAAGAAGTCACTGGAAAAGCTTTTCATTAAGAAAACCTGCCCTGTCCAGTACGCTGTCATATTGACAATGCTAACTACACATTTTAAAATGAAAAATGCACATTCGATTACAACGGGGTGCAATTCTGTCTACATTTCTATATTTAACAGAGGCCACCTCTATCTGATATGCATTTTATAAGAGCCATGAGATGAACTGAATGGTAAGCACATCATACCTACAGCTGGTCAGTGATTCTAGGCTACAGACCTGGGGGTAGAAGCTACTTACCTCCACATTAATGATGGAATCAATGATGGCATAATCAGCCCCCAAAACTTCCATCACTTTTCTAGTACTCTAACATTCAAGGGTGCTTCCGCTTTTGACAGGAGGTTCAAAGGAAGGGAAATCCCTTTCATTTTCGAGGTTTTTAAAATCTCACTTGAAAGGGCCTCCAGAAAGTTACTGGGCAATGAAGCATCTGGGGAGGTGGCACGTTCAGTGGAAAACACGAACAAAGTGCAAAGACGGCGGAATCCCAACAAATGAGAGACTCAAAAAGAGGAGGGCAGATAGACAAAAGCAGGAGCTCAACACAAGAGAGTGAAGCAATGACAGCTCTAAAGAGTAACAAAGAGAGATGGAGAATGACCGGGAGCGCCGAAGCCGGAGCCCGGAGTCCGGAGGAGGGTGGCGGGGCAGGGCCCGGCAGGCAGCGAGCGCCCCCGGGTGGCCGGGCTACGTCTTACCTCCTGGGCGAGTTTCTGCTTGAGCACCAACGCGGCGCACAGGTAGCCAGCGCGGCCCACGAACAGCTCGTCGGAGCCGCACTCCAGGAAGGAGACCGGCACGCAGATGGCGCACAGAGCTCGGAACTTGCTCAGCGGCTGCACGTAGTCGGACCGGCCCAGGGCGTGGTACACCAGCGTGGCCACGGTGTACACGCCCGCGCCACCGAGCAGGAAGGCGGCGCGGGTGTCGGCGTCCGGCTCTCCCCATTCCTCCGCGCGGGCGCACGCGTCTATGAGACGCTTGGCTGACCGCAGGTAGCGCTCCCGGGCCGCTGCAAAGAGTGGGCTCTGCGAGACGTGGTAGAGCATGTAGGCCACCCCGGCCACTCCGCCGTACAGCCCTCCCTGGCAGCTGCTGGCCGCGGCCGCCGCCCCCCGGGACTCAGCGCCGCCCCCGAGCGGGGGCAGCTCCTGGAGGATTCGCTCGATGGTGGCGGTGACCAAAGGTGCCACCGCTTCCTCGCACTGGCCCGCCAGCAGGCTGCCCTGGTAGTCATCGAAGCGGTTGGCAAAGCAGCGTTTGGTGTCCATACTGCTGCCCGTGCCCCGTAAGGCCGAGCCGGGGTCCGCTGGAGGGCGCGCTCTGAAGCCCCACGTACCACCTCTCGTTCTCTGAGGCGCTCGGATGGCAGTGGATCCGGCCGGGATGGAGCAGGGAGGCTGAGACGGGAGGTGACAAGAGGAGGCGGGCGCGAGAAGCACGGAGCGGATTGCCAAGTGGGACACAAGGCTGCCGCGTGGTTCCTAGTGACCCCGCCAAGCGCTGGGGATGTGCGTCGCCGCCCCGCTCCCAGAGGCCGCGCCCTCGCCGAACCCGCCCCCTCCTGCGCCGCCGCAGCTCCGCCGCCTCTTTAAGGGGCCGAGGTGATCTCTGGCAGGACACACGCGGCGCCCGCGCCACTCCTCCCGCTCCGCCTCCAGCTCCTCCCCTCCAGGCTGAAGGCCAGGGACGCGCGGGACACCGATCGGGAACGCTGAGTCTGGGCGTAAGCACACCTGGCGGGGGAGGTGAAGACCTCAAGTCCCTTGTATATTCAAAGTGAGGTCTCCGAGTCAGCAGATCAGCATCACCTGGAAGCGTGTTAAAACTGCAGCATCTCAACTTCGCCTCAGACCTATTGAAGCCGAATCACCATATTTAGCAAGCTTCCCAGGTGATTCATATGCATGTTAAAGGTTGGGAAGCCACTGAACTAATCTAGAGTACTACGTAGGGGAAAACTGAGCGCCCTCCTGAAACTTGTTTTGTATCTTGGTCACTTTGGAGTTCTCATTCTGAATGCCTCGATCCCAAAGGCTGAGGGGTGGGGTGACCAGTTAGCTCAGTTCCTTAGAGCATGGTTCTAATCGCACCAAGGTTGCTGGCCTGATCCCGCCTGGATGGGCCACCGGGTACTGCGCCCTCCTTAAAAAATAAAAAATAAAAATAAAAAAGCCTGAGGGGTTTGAGTACATCACGTTTCATGCATTAAAACAGTGAAATGCCCCACAGGGAAACTTTCTTGGCCTTGGTTGTCGTGATGTTTTTCTTGGAGTATACAGGAGTAAAATTTCAAAGAATCACACCAAGTTAAGGTAAAAGAGCGGAGTTGTCTTTCTTCCAGAGACCCCAACCCCGCATGCATAATAAGAGCCCCCAAAATATCTTGAGGTCATTAGCTATAATATAAGGATAAATGCTGCATAAGAATTTTAGGTGGACTTTTTTTTACCCTTTTCTGCGTGTCCTTAGTTACCTCTTTCCCTTCCTTCCCATGTTTCTTCCTTTCTGCTCTCCTTCCACAGATGGTACTGAGGGTCTCCTGTGTGTCCTGGACTCTGGAAATAGAGGGATAAACGAAAGGGACATGGCCCTAGACCTCCCAAAGCTTGCAGTCCAGTGGGAAAGGCAGGAAATGAACAATTACACAATGAGTGGCCTTTCTTTTGCTCAGCTGTTTTAAAATAATTCTTCCTTTCCCAAAGTGTCCACTAGTGAAGGCCAAAGAGGTCACCTCTCCCTGGGTATTTGCATTTTGATAGGGATGGTGCAAGACACAAAAGAATAAGTGACTCATGGAAAAGTTTCTGACACTTTGTGGGAAGAGCAACTGCTCCACTTACATTAAAGGCCAGTTTTGTTTGGAGGCAATTTTTTTTCTTCAGAATTGATAATTGTCACAATGATTTGGAAGCAGAGATTAAATAGTCTTGCTTGATGCATTCTGGAAAAGGAGCTCACTTTGCCAAGATGGCTACCAGGACTGACATCTACATAACGGATGGTATGGCCTCCATCCTCCTATAATACTGTCCAAACAGGTTTGTTTTTAACTATACTAATAAGCTAGGTCCACTTTTAGGTAGAGAGCCTAATGGGTTAAGGGTATCAAAGGAGCCACTAGAATGTTGAGTTTATGTTTGGGCCTTCTTCCTTATCCCTCAACCATAGCAAGCATTAGGGATGATTTTTGTCCCTTCACACGGGAGACATCAAATACAAGCCTTCACAGGCAGAAATGAAGCCTTATTCCACTTCATTTCTCTGCATCTCACTCTTGTCATGAATCTAGAGACAACTGTTAAGTTTGACTCTGATTAGCCTTCCACACAGCCCAGCACCGAAGTATCACCAGCAGCAATGACAGGGACCTGTGCTGACTGGCTTCAAAATGGAACTGTAAGCAGGTCTCCAAAAAAAGGAGCTCTGCCTTTTCCCGGGTGGGTCACCACTCTGTTGCCCCAAAATGCTGCATAACTATAATAGCAAGCACAAAATCTTGTACCATATAACAATAAGTTTATTGCTCATGCATTTGGGACTTTGGCTGGGCTCATTCCTGTGTCTGGGGGTGAGCTGGCTGTTAGTTAGGGAGATTGGGGTAACTAGGCTCTAGTCCACATGTCTCTCATCTCCAGCAGGCCAACCCCAGCATGCTTGCATGGCAGTGGCGGACAGGCAAGAGCATAAGGAGAAACATGCAAAACTTCTTTAGGTCTGGTCTCAGAACTGACACAGTCGTGTCTGCCTTGTTCCATTGGCAAATCACATGAGGAAATATAAAGTGTCTTTATGGAACTTCAAGTTACATGACCAAGGGTATGTATACAGGGTGGGGTGAAGTATTGGGGGTTTAAGGGGTTTCTTTTGGAGAGTGATGCCAATAAGTAGAACAAAGGTCATAAGATGGATGTGAAGCAGTATGATTTGGGAAAAGCAAAGAGGTTAGCCATATCCAGAAGCCCTCTTAAACTCACAGGACAAATTAACCCTTTCACCTATAAAATTCTTTCACAAAGACCTCACTTTATCCGTTGCACAATCACCTGGCAAAACCTCAGCCCAGAATATACTTCAGAATATAAACAGATGTACTATTTAGACCACATGAGGCCTCACCTCTAATTGTCATCTACTAAATTCACAAGTAGTGTTATTTATTTTAATGTCATGACTTCATTAGAATACACTCTCCATGAAGGCAAGGCTTTCTGTTTCATTTATTTACTTTCTGTTACATTTATACAAGTACACCAAGAGCCTAGAGTAGTCTCTGGCACATGTAGTAGGCACTCACTAAAAGTTTGTGAAATGATGAATGAGTGTAGAATGCAGAGTGAAGCCTTTATTGAAAATTTTTTTATAATATTTTTTGGGGCAGGAATATTGGGGAACAGTGTGTTTCTCCAGGGCCCATCAGCTCTAAGTCATTGTCCTTCAATCTAGTTGTGGAGGGCGCAGCTCAGCTCCAAGTCCAGTCACCGTTTTCAATCTTAAGTTGCAGGGAGCGCAGCCCACCATCCCATGCGGGAATTGAAGTGGCAACCTTGTTGTTAAGAGCTTGCTCTCTACCAACTGAGCCATGCGGCCACCCCTCCAAAAACTCAGCAGCAGCTTGTTATCATCAATCTAGTTGCGGAGGGCGCAGTTCACTGGCCCATGTAGGAATCGAACCAGCAACCCTGTTGTTTAGAGCTCGCGCTCAAACCAACTGAGCCATCCAGCCACTGGCCTTTATTGAAATTCTAACCTGATTTGATTAAGCTCCCACTGTTTTCTTGGATCCTTTTGCTCTTGTGAATGCAAGAATGTGAACATTCTTCAGTGTCTGACTCCTTACTTTGTTTCTCCACAAAGTCTGGTGACCTCTATACTTTACCTTGAATTCAGTGACTTCACAATTCTATTTTTAATAACTAACTCTGTAGCAGATTATATTTTCCAAACATGGCCCAAATAATGTCTCCTATGCCACATGCTCCTCTACAATGTGACCTTGGCATTCCTCTCATCAAGAGGTACGGTGTATGCCCCCTCCCCTTGAATCTGAGTGAGCTTATGGCTCACTTGGAACCAACAGAATGTGATGGAAATGACACTGCATGACATCCTAGGCTAGCTCACCCAAAATGATGCAGCTTCCATCTTACATGCTAAACACTCAGATTTGGAGCCTTGAACCACCTTGTAAGAATCTGACTACCCTGAGGCTTCTATATTGTGAGGAAGCGCAGACAACATGTAGAGATCACTTGTGGTACTTGAGTCAATAGCCCATCTGACAGCATCAACTGGCGGCCATGTGACTGAGCTACCTTAGATATACAGCTCAGTTGAACCTACAGCTACCATCCCACGCTCTTCCATAATTCCTGACCCACAATATAACCTGCAAATTAAAATAGTTATCTCAGGCTACTAAGTTTTAGGATAATTTGTTATGCAGTGATGGTAACTGGAATATCCTGCTAGCTTCCCATTATCCAAGACCATAGAAGTCCCCTATAATCCATAGTGCCCACTCAACAGGGCAATAAGCAGTTGGGCAGAGGGATATTTTGGGGGAATCTGGCCTGAGAGAAAAGAAATATGCAGGCACACAGAAAGTTGTGTTCCAAAGTAATAATTCTAGTTGGATTTTTTAGATTTTAGAGGTAGCGATGACCCCACAAGAAATATGCAGCCTATACAAATCTTGCTGAAGCCATTAATTTTGCTCTTATCTGCAAGATTTGTCCTGATAGTTACAGAATCTCTAGCAGCATTTGCTGACAGGCAGCTCCCAACACTTGGTTTCTGTGATCTTGCTGAATTGCCCAGTTCCTAGTTCTTCCTCAGTGCTTCCTAATTATGAGATTATGCAAAACTAAGCATGGAAAATAGTTTTAGTGGGTTCATCAAGGAAATCATAAAAGTTATGCAAAACTACCCAGGAAACAAGTATTAAAATCAAAGGGTCTGGGGGCCGGCCTGGTGGCTCAGGCGGTTAGAGCTCCATGCTCCTAACTCCGAAGGCTGCCGGTTCGATTCCCACATGGGCCAGTGGGCTCTCAACCACAAGGTTGCTAGTTCGATTCCTCGAGTCCTGCAAGGGATGGTGGGCAGCGCCCCCCTGCAACTGATGATTGAACACGGCACCTTGAGCTGAGCTGCCACTGAGCTCCTGGATGACTCAGTTGGTTGGAGTGCGTCCTCTCAACCACAAGGTTGCTGGTTTGACTCCCACAAGGGATGGTGGGCTGTGCCCCCTGCAACTAGCAATGGCAACTGGACCTGGAGCTGAGCTGCGCCCTCCACAACTAAGATTGAAAGGACAACAACTTGGAAAAAATCCTGAAAAAAATACACACTGTTCCCCAATAAAGTCCTGTTTCCCTTCCCCAATAAAAAAAAAATCAAAGGGTCTGTCTTGTGCAACTAATTCTGTGTTTTCCCCAAAATTAAGACCCAGCCGGACCATCAGCTCTGATGCATCTTTTGGAGCAACAATTAATATAAGACCTGGTCTTATTTTACTATAATAATATAAGACCAGGTCTTTATAATATGATATATTTCCGGGTCTTATATTAATTTTTGCTCCAAAAGACGCATTAGAGCTGATTGTCCGGCTAGGCCTTATTTTCAGGGAAACATGGTTGCTATCTAAGGGTAAATATGAAAAAAAGTAATTGTATAACTGTCAACTCTCAACACTTAAGGTTTAGTACATTTTATGGGATAAGCCATCTTAAAAATACTTTCAGAATACTTTGCATCCTGGAAATGGTTTAGGTAACTGAGTCAGTGCTATGTTTAGTCCATAAAGAACATTCTCTTTGGAGATGCATCTTGATTTATTAGCTTAGCAACCTAATTGTAGACTTCTGCTTCTGTTCTTTCACCCCCATAGGCCCTTCTTAAAACAGCAGCCAGAATGTTATATCAAATCTTGCCTTTTGACTGATTTCAATGTTTCTCCTGTCCCTCAAAGTCAAGTTCAGCATTCACAGAATGGCCTAAAAGGCCCACTACTATCTGGCACTCATTACTTCTCTGATCTCTCCTCTTATTCTTCTTGCTCCTTCAGTTCCAGCCACCTTCATATTCCTCAAACATACTAGTCATCATCTTAATTTGAAGTTTCCCTTGCAGTTTCCTCTACCTGGAATACTCTTCAAAAGATATACTCATGACTTGCCCTTCACCCGTTTCTCAGTGAAATCTTCCATGACTTATTATTTTAATTTTTTTTAAAGAGGGCGCAGCTCACACTTGCCGATGCGGGAATCGAACCGGCAACCTGGGTGTTACCAGCACCACACTCTAACCAGCTGAGCTAACTAGCCACCCCTCCATGACCTATTATTTTCATTTAAAACAATCCCCCCCAACCATTGGTATCTACAAACTATATTTTAACTGATTTATGTTGTTTTCTTGTCTATCCCCCTCCACTAGAATGCAATCCCCACTAGGACAGGAATTTTTGTCTCTGTTGTTCCCTGCTTTATCCCCAGCATCTAGATGAATGCCAGACACACAATATTTGTTCAAGAGATACTTGTTGATGTCTGCAATGCCCTTTATAATGTCGAAAACTTCAACCAATTCCTAATTGATGGATGAGGTCTGATGTCTATTTTCTGGACCAGTTTCTTGATTCTGCTCTTCTGCACAAACAGCCATAAAAATGTACATTTGAACGTAGGATTTGATTCTCTTTCTTGTCTCTTTTTCTCTACCTCCAGCATTATTAATTTTAAATATTTTCTTTTAGCCATTATGTGTCAAACAGGATCACCAGTCCACAATGTAATGGCAGAATTAGAAACCAGGTGCAATAAGTAAGTGAACTGGCACGCATCACTCCATCTGAAGGAGGGACAGCCTAAAGCTGGCATTGCCAAAGTAGAAGGATTAACCTTGCAACTACTGGTGGTCATTCTATGACTGCAAGGAGAAAGCAAGCTGAGGATAAAGCCACACAGGAAAGCAACTGAGTCATAGACAAAAAGTAGGACCTGATGACATTCTTGGCACCCAGTTTTACCTGAAGGACTGTTCAGTTATGGGACCCAGTGCATTCCTTCTTTTGCTCAAGTGGGTAACTCTCACTTGCAAAACAACGAGGTCTAGACTAACTTGGGTTTTTAACAATTTAAAGTACTTTGCTGTGATTTATTTAGAGAAGCTGGGTAGGCAGGGAAGGAATCAAGAAAAATGTTTGAAAAGCTTGTGGAATTCATGTTTGAGGGGAGGGTTGGGAATAAGAGATGATTGAGAACAGCTCTTGAGCAATGAATGAATGGAGGTGTTGAAATGAGATCGGTCAAATTGCTGCTCCACCAAATCTAGCTGTGTGCTCTTGGGAAAGTGATTCCTAACCTTCAGTTCTCTCATCTGAAAATTGGTAATGATAATAGACTCTGTCTCACAGAATGTTTAGGGTAATGCCTATAAAGGGTTTAACTTGATGTCTAGCTCTGAATGAATGTTAGCATTTGTCCAAAATCATTATTGTTTTCCAGGTAGTTACTTTAAAAAGCGGATTCCCACTTCATGTTTACCATCTATCCTCTTTTATCTTCCCCTTTTTCTAAATTGGTTCTTCTTAGAAAAGAGTCATGGGTTTTTTCTTTGTTTATTCATTTTGCTTATTCTTTCTCACTGATTCCTAAATCAAACATACTCCCATACAAGCCTAAAGGGTTTTTTAAGTGTGACAAATTCAACTTCTAGGGTAAAAAAAGAAATTGTGCTGTATTTTTTCAGCTTTGATGTGATCACTGGTAATAAAAATTCAAGTTGACAAATTTTATTGCTGATGCATAACACAGAATTAAATCAATCCTTTTCAAGACTATTTGGTTCTGCAGTGCTAAGAGTAGGCAGGAAAGGAAAACAAGTGACATAAAGCTGTGGAGGTGAGCAGATCTACAAAGAAAGAATAAGCATGCACTGCATGAAGGAGATATTTAACTCAGTGATTTTCTATCTTTTAAGTATAATGGAAGCTTTCCACAATTTCTCATGACTTTACCAAACTCTCACAGCTTTGAAAAACCCTGCAAGATGTCTTTGGTTGTTTTGGTTATTTGAACTGTTTCTGGAAAGATTGATAGAGAAATTTGGTGTATTATTGGTGAGAAGTTGTACAGGACAAATTTTGTTAAAAGAGAAAAACATCAGTATCTTCAGTCTCTATTTGTATTTTTCTTTCAATTAAGATGTTCCATAAAGTTGTCAATATTAGCTTTCTATTTAACATGTAGGTGAGTGGTTCATACATAGTTACTTAAAATTCACAATAAGAACCTTCACATAAATGAATCTCCAGGCCACCATTACTCAGTAAAATAGGTTTTTATTCATATGGTGACTTTAGCCTTTTTTTGTAAAGAGCACTGTACATTTGGATTTTAAATTTTGCATGAGACATACAAAGTTGGAATTAAGACTGAGTGCTAGTGAATGCAGAAGAGATAAGTAAATAAATACATATAAATGATGAGTGTAAAAGCATCCAAAAGATTGGTCTTCTATTAAAGGGAACCTGGAGATAAGTCAATGGGATAGAACATTATGACAATCTAATATGTTCCTGCTACCAGATAAATGTCATGAAATAGCAGAGATATTTATCTAGTCTCAATATTTATTTTAAAATTTGAGGTCTATTACCTCTTCTAATGGCTTTATTTCATTTACCAAATGGTTAAATACAAATAAAATGAGACTACTTATTTAGTACCAGATGACTCTGGTTTCGGAGACAGACTAAGTTTCCAAACCAAAAAAAGATGTGAAGTAAGAAGCAAGCCATGGGATTAACATCTGGATAACTGCTCTGTTCTTCCTAATTAACCAAAACAACATGAGAACCATTGTTTTCCTATGGGTAAAAACAAAAATGAATCAAACAAGAGAATTTTCTCTCCTGGGAACTGCAATTTTATATATTTTTTAAACTTCTTCTTTTTCAGAAAATATTTTGGGAAAGAAAAATACTTTGAATCTTACATTTATCTTGTCCTAGATTTGTAAAATTTTAAGACTTCATCTAATATTAGCTACCCCCACAGCAGGCATCTATCTGTATCCATTAATATTGTTAGATTTAGCTCGTTAAAAAGAGACTCTCAAAAAAATTCTAACCACAATAGAAGTTTATTTTTCTTTCCTATTAAAAAAAGTCAAAGGCACAGAGAGTGATGTCATTAAGATGGCAGAACAGTAGCCCCAGAATTTCCTTCCCCTCAGGGAAATGCTGATTCAACAACAATACATGGACCAATTTCCGCTCTGAGAAATCCAGAAACCAGTTAAGAGGATTCTGCACCCAAGGCAAGTGTGAAACCAGTTACACTGAAGTCCATAGGAAAATTTGTAGCAATCTCTTGCCATAGTCTCTCTCCCCAGCACAGTACTGTGCAATCTGGAGCAAACTCCTAACTCCTGGCTTCTCTGGGGGAGTGAAAGAGAAGACTGGATCATACATCCAATGTTCTGACACTTTCAGGGGCTGCCAAGGGACTGGCTTCTGTTTCACCTGTCTGGGAACACTGATGGAAACCTGCATACTCTGGATGCCTAGATGTTGCTCGGAACGAAAAAGAGCTGGACAGCATGTTGGAGCTCCAAGAGAACAACAGCACAATGGACAGAGGCTGACACAACTCGCAGCCTCTCTTTTTTGGGGGCAAGAAAAGAGTGAAGAATGTGTCCAACATTCTGGATTTTCAGGGGGCTTCCTGAGAGACTGACTTCTGTCTTGTCCATCTCAGAGTTGGGTGGACCCAACAAACTCTAGATGTTTAGGGGCCAGTCAGAACAAAAAAGAGCTGTGTGGCATGCTGCTACAACAGAACACCTGTGGCACAGCAGACAAAGGCTGACAAAGCTTGGTGGAGTCTCCTCAGGAGTAAAGGAATGGAGTATACATCCAAAATTCTGGCTTTGGTGGGGGGGGCTGTCCAAGGGACTAGTTTCTGTCTCACATGTCTCAGAACACATACAGAAACTGGCATCCTTTAGATGACTGGGGGCCTCTGAGAACAAAAAGAGTTGGGCAGTATGCTGCTGCTTCAGAGGATTCACAGTCGAGCATACTGACACCAGAGGAAACAAGAGATCATAAGCTCCTGAAAAAAAAGAAACCAGCAAATCCCTTTAATTAGGAATCTACATGCCCAAGTCCAGAGAAGACACATCCACAGAAAAGGTTGGAGAGACCCCAGAATCTCTACTTGGGCTGATTGGTGAAGGTACTTCATTGTGTGAAGCTAGTCCATAAAGACTGGGAAAGTTAACTGCTTCTTAAAATGGCAGATACAAACACAAAGTTACAAGGAACACAAAGCTACAGGAAAAATGGGGAAAATGGCCCAATCAAAGGAACAAAATAAATTTCCAGGAAAAAACACTGAAAACACAGAGGTATATGAATTACCTGGCAAAGAATCAAAATAACTGTCATAAAGATGCTCAAGAATCTCTGGAAAGTTATGTATAAATGAATTGAGAATTTCAACAAAGAGATAAAAACATAAAAAATAAATGAACAGAAATTTTGGAGCTGAAAAATAAAACAACTAAATTGAAATTTTTCTTAGATTCAACACCAGGCATGAACAAGCATAGGAAAGAACTGGCAAACTCAAAGAAAAGGTAATTTGAAATTATCAAGTAAAAGGAGAAAACAGAAAAAAAGTCAGAATCAGAGGGAAGAAAACCCAATAAAATTATGTGACATCCAAAAGAAAAAGGACCAATAACTGAATTATGAAAGTTCAAGAGGAAGAATAAGAGAGAAGAAAAGGGACAGAAAGCTTATTTAAAGAAATAATGGCTGAAAACTTTCTAAATCTGGGGAAGAAAATAAAGTTCCAGATTCAAGAAATCTAACAGATTCCAAAGAGGATGAATCTAAAGAAGTCCAAACCAAGACACATTATAATCAAATTGTCAAAAGTCAAAGACAAAGAGAAAGTTTTGAGAGCAGCAGGAGAAAAGTGACTCCTCACATTCAAGAGAACCCTGTAACAATATCAGTAGATTTCTCAGCAGAAACTCTGCAGGGCATAAGGGAATGGGATAATATATTCAAAGTGCTGAATGAAAAAACTGCCAAACAAGCATACTATATTCATTAAAACTTTTATTTTTTGCCATACCACCATGTAAAATTAAACAAATTTCCCAGATAAACAAAAGCTGAGGCAATTTATGACCACTAGAGTTGCCTTATCAGAAATTTTAAAAGGAGACCTTCAATTTAAAATGGAAAGATGCTAAAAAGCAACACAAAGTTATAAGAAAATACAAAGCTCACTGGTAAAGGTAAATATATAGAGAAATACAAAATACTTTAGTAATAAAATGGTGATGTGTGAATCACTTTTAATTCTGGTATACGAGTTAGAAGACAAAGTATAAACCAAAACTATAATTATAAAAATATGTTAATGCATAGACAATATAAAAATGTAATTTATTACATCAATAACATAAAGTATGTGGGGGAGGAAAAGTAAAAGTGTAGAGGTGTATTTGATTGGTTTTAAGTTGCTATCAGCTTAAAGTAGCTTGTTACAGCTATAAGGTGTTCTTGGTAAACACTATGGTAACCACAAAGAGAATACCTTTAGAAGATACACAAAAGAAAATGAGAAATGAATTGAGGCATGCCACTGTGAAACAAACAAACAAACAACCCACTATAATACAAGAGAAAACAGCAAGAGGGGAAAAGAAGAACATAACTACAAGTCAGATAGAAAATAATTTTCTAAATGACAACAAGTAATTGCCTATTAATAATTACTTTAAATGTAAATGGATTAAATTCTTCAATCAAAAACATGGAGTGACTAAATGGATTTTTAGGAAGACCCAATTACATGCTGTCTACAAGATTCACTTTAGTTTTAAGAACACATATAGGCTGAAAGTGAAAAAATGGAAAAAGATATCCATGTAAATGGTAGCCAAAAAAAAGCAGGGGTGGCCATACATATACCAGACAACATAAGTGAAGTATTGTCACAAGAGACAAAGAAGGACATTATATAATGATAAAATGGCCAATTCACCAGAAGATATAGCATTATATAATGATAAATGGCAAATTCACTAGAAGTTTTATATATATAGTATATATGTGTATATATATATATATATATATATATATATATATGACTTCTAAGAATAAGTATACAGCAGAAATTGGATAACTTGGAAGAAATGGATGAATTTCTAGAAAGATGTTACCTACCAAAACTGAATCATGAAGAAATAGAACATCTCAATAGACCTAGAAAGAACATCTCAATAGACCTACAACTAGTAAGACTGAAGCAGTAATCAAAAACCTCCTAACAAAGAAAAAAATATATATATATAGCTAAAAAATGTATACACATTTTAAGAAAGGAAAAAACTATGTAAAAATTGTAATACTCAATATATACCGATAACAAAAGATGAATAGATGAATACAAGTCATGTATATACATTTTTTGGCACCCCTGATATATATATATATCTCCATATATATATCCAAGAAGAGAGCACCTAAATATATGAAACAAAACACTGACAGCACTGAAGGGAGAAATTGACAGCAATATAATAATAATAGGAGATTTTAACATCTCACTTTCCATAATGGATAGAACATCCAGACAAAAGATCACTAAGAAACAGAGGACGTGACAACACTATAGACTAATGCACATAACAGACATACATGAAGCATTTCACCCAGCAGCAGCAAAATAAACATTCTTCTCAAGCACAAATGGAACAATCTCCAGGATAAAGCACATGTTAGATCACAAAACAAGTCTTAACAAATTTTAAAAAATTGAAATCATACCAAGTATTTTTATTGACCACAATGAAATGAAACTAAAAATCAATAGCATAAGAAAAACTGAAAATTCACAAATATGTGGAAATTAAGCAACACATTTTTATACAAACAATGGGTCAAAAAAGAAAACAAAATGGAAATTAGAAAATATTTTGAGACAAACAAAAACACAATATATCAGAACTATGAGATTCAACACAAGCAGTACTAATAGGGAAGTTTATAGCAAAAAAAAATGCTCACACTAAAAATGATCTATCTTAAATTAAAAAAAAAAAACTAATTTTATACCTTAAGGAACTAGAAAAAGGTGAACAAACTAAGCCCAAAGTTACCAGAAGGAACGAAGTAATAAAGATTAGAGCAGAAATAAATGAAGTAGAGAATTAGAAAAGCAAAAACATAAGTTGGGCTTTTTTAAAAAAAATAAAATTGACAAATCTGTAGCTAGACTAAGAAGCAGAGAGAAATCAAATAAGTAAAATCAGAAATGAAACAGAAGGCATTACAACTGATGCCACAGAAATAAAATGGATTATAAAATACTTCTAAGAATATGTATGCACCAGAAATTGGATAACTTGGAAGAAATGGATAAATTTCTAGACAGATATTACCTACCAAAACTGAATCATGAAGAAATAGAACATCTCAATAGATTTACAACTAGTAAGATTGAAGCAGTAAATCAAAAACCTCCTAACAAAGGAAAGCCCAGGACCAGATGATTTGATGGGTGAATTCTGCCAAACATTTGAAGAACAAATAATTTTCGACAAAGGAGCCAGAAACAAACAATGGAGAAAAGAATGCCTCTTCAATAAATGGTGCTGGGAAAATTGGAAAGCCATGAAAAAAGAATGAAACTAGACTGCTATCTGTCACCATACACCAAAATTAACTCAAAATCGATCAAAGACCTAAATATAAGACCTGAAACAATAAATTGCATAGAAGAAAGCATAGGTACTACACTTATGGACCTTGGGTTCAGAAAGGATTTTATGAATTTGACCTCAAAGGCAAGAGAAGTAAAAGCAAAAAATAAATGAATGGGACTACATCAAACGAAAAAATTTTGCACAGCTTCTGCATCAACAAAACAAAGACGTAACCAACTGAATGGGAGAAGATATTTGCAAACACCACCTCCAATAAGGGGCTAAGTTCCAAAATATATAAAGAATTCACTCAACTCAACAACAAAAAAAACAATCAATCCAATTAAAAAAAAAATGAACAGAGGACCTGAACAGACACTTCTCCCAAGAAGACATAAAAACGGCCAGCAGATATATGAAAAAAATGCTCACCTCCACTAGTTATTAGGGAAATGCAAATCAAAACCACAGTGAGATATCACCTCACACCTGTTAGAATGGCTATTACTGACAGTAATAAGTGTTGGAGAGGCTGTGAAGAAAAGGAACCTGCATACACTGCTGGGGGGATTGTAGATTGGTACAGCCACTTTGGAAAACAGTATGGAGTTTCCTCAAAAAAAATTAAGAAGAGAATTATCATGTGACCCAGCAAACTCTCTCCTGGGTATCTACCCCAAAAATCTGAAAACATTTATCCGCAAAGATATATGTACTCTGATGTTCATTGCAGCATTATTCATGGTGGCCAAGACATGGAAACAACCTGTTTCCTTTGATAGATGATTGAATAAAGAAGATGTGGTACATATATACAATGGAATATTACTCGGCCATAAGAAAAGATAAAATACTGCCATTTGTGACAACATGGATGAATCTTGAGATTATCATGCTAAGCAAAACCAGTCAGACAGAAAAAGTTGAGAACCATATGATTCCAATCATATGTGGGATATAAAACTGAGAGCAACAAACAAGACAAACAAAAACCCATAGACACAGACAACAGTTTAGTGGTTACCAGAGGGAAAGGAGGGAGGGGGGAGGTAGAAAAGTGTCACGCAGGGGACCCTGCTCGCTGCACCATTCGTCGTGCAGGGTCTCAGCTCCCGCTCCCCGCCCAAGAACGCAGGACACGGTAAGGCCAAAAAGGAACACCCACGGAGCCATAGATAGGGGAGTCAAACCAATATATTCTCGCTGGTGGCTGGGCTGGAGACACAGGAAGCAGGATCTACATAATCTGCCTAACAGCAGTCCGCGCTTGCCAGCCACCATCTTCTCGCTAGCCCCCATTCCTTTCCTGCTAGCGTAGCCACAGCTGTTATATTAGTGGCCAATGGCTTACGGGTTACAGCTGACGGCCAACTAGCCACAGCTGCTGGCATCTGATCACAGTTGATGGCCATTTACTACCCGAGCCAGCACCTTTCTATGTGAGGCCGAGAGCCTGGAAACTGCTTTTTGGGGTTTTGTCCCCACAAAAAGGATAAAGGGGGTCAAATATATGGTGATGGAAGGAGAATTGACTTCAGGTGGTGAACACAATGCGATAGATATATAGATGATATGTTATAGAATTGTACACGTGAAACCTGTATAATTTTACCAACCAATGTCACCCCAATACATTTAATTAAAAATATTCTAAGGAAAACCTCTGATTGACTCTGAGTCATGGACTCACTCCTGGGCCAATCAGTGATGGTCAGGTGGTGCTTGATAAAAGAGAGGGCCCTATCTCCAGAAATTTGGGTTCAGTAAGTGGATCCTGGGAATTTTCATTGTTAACAAGCTCTTCCAAGTGATTCTGATTTAGGTGATTCTTGAAAGAAACCCAGAAACATTTTTCTCTAGCACCAAGGTGCCAATTTTGGCATTGGCTTAGAATGCCATACCTCTCTCCACATGCCCTAATGCTAGGAGATATGTTGTCTTCCAGCAACACTTTTTGGTACTGTCATGTGGGGTCTCTGGTCCCGCTCCCCACATAAGAACGCAGGACATGGTGAGGCCAAAAAGGAACACCCACGGAGCCATAGATAGGGGAGTCATAATACCATATTCTCGCTGGTGGCTGGGTTGGAGACACAGGAAGCAGGAGCCACACTATCCACAACCTGCTGTCCACTTCTCTCTGCCAACCAACCTCACTTGCTAACTGCAATCCGCTCTTGCTAGCTCAGCCACCATCTTCTTGCTAGCCGCATTTTCTGCTAGTGTAGCCGCGGCAGTTATATTAGTGGCCAATGGCTCACTGGTTACAACTGACGGCCAACTAGCCACAGCTAATGGCCATACAATCACAGCTGATGGCCATTTACTACCTGAGCCAGCACCTTTCCACGTGAGGCTGAGAGCCACGTGGAAACTGCACTCCTGGCTCTGTCCCCACAGGTACTTGGGCAATAAGGGTCAACTGTGACAATATATGAAAAACTGTAGAATTAAAATAGCAACAGTCACATTGAAACAATTTGTTGACTTTTGTGAACAGCTGGCATAAGGTAGCAACTCAGGCATGGGGAAGCTTACGGAAAAATTACTTTACTACATGTGGTGAAAAATACTCCAGGTCTTTTGTGGAATTTCTGCAATAGCTTTCTTTTTTAGGCTACATGTTTAGCCAAGCCTAATTTACATGGAAATTGGTTGAAGTTGGAGATCAATTTTATATCTAATAAGACGACTTCTGAAATTCAATGTACTAGTGCCTGATGGGAAGAACATTCCAAGGCCTTGCAGATAAGTGAGTTAATGCAAACAGACAGGAAGGGCCACTTTCCTTGTTCTGGGGACTGTCACTTCTGGGAGATAATGAAAAGGGGTGCTATGCAGGTCAGTGAGGTCGCCAAGCTCATTTGCCTGCTGGAAGAATTTCGCACGTGAGTGTCTCAAATGGTGTTTAGCTGAAGGATGTTAGGGAAACAATTCATGAAAAGGAGTTGGTTAGGACTGGATTGAATGGTAAAACAAAGAGACTTGATGAAACCTTTTATCTCCTCTTTCATTTCTAATTATGGCTTTTTGAAAAATCTGTGTCAGATTATATTTGTATAATTTTAGTAGGCATTAATCATAAAATAGTCCAAAAGAGATTCTGTAGTGGTGTAATTATTTTCTCCATTTCTTATTTTAAAACACAATTTGTGACAAATTCATTTTAAATATCAATTCACTTGGTTATTTTTAAGTCATAAGATTTTAAAATATACCGTATGTTCTGCCTGCCTAGAAGAATAATCCTTTAAAGACGTATGGTTTAAGTTCTTTGACCATTCTTAATTAATGTATGTATCTATAAAATGTATGTGTATCCTATCTTGTTTGAAAAATCATAAATATTATTGAGCATGGATTCTGTATGGGTCGTCTATGAGGTTTTGTAGTGGAGGTGGGAGGGAAAAGAACAAGGGACACAAAGGGAATAAAACATTTCCTATTCTTAAGGACCCTTTAACTCAATGGGAACAACATGTATAAATAATGTGACATAGAATATAGCAACATAAAATATAGGCTACTGTGGGGACAGAGCCAGGAGTGCAGTTTCCAGGCTCTCGGCCTCACGTGGAAAGGTGCTGGCTCAGGTAGTAAATGGCCATCAACTGTGATTGGATGGCCGTCAGCTGTGGTTAGTTGGCCATCAGCTCTAACCAGTGAGCCATTGGCTACTAATATAACTGCTGCGGCTACGCTAGCAGCAAATGGGGGCTAGCAAGAAGATGGTGGCTGAGCTAGCAAGCGGCGGAGTGTGGATTGCAGATTGCAGAGAAGCGGATTGCTAGCAAGTGAGATTGTTTGGCAGAGACAAGTGGATGGCAGGTTGCGGATCACGTGGCTCCTGTTTCCTGTGTCTCCAACCCAGCCACCAGCGAGAATATAGTGATATGACCCCCCTACCTATGGCTCTGTGGGTGTTTGTTTTTGGCCTAGACATATCCTGCGTTCTTATGTGGGGAGCAGGAGCAGAGACCCCGCAGGCCGCCCCACACAACAGCTACATAAAATATAGGCTAAAGAATGCTGACTGTGTAAAACTCTCTGTATATATTTACATATTTATGTAAAAATACACCATAAAAATTGCCTTAGGTCATGATTCTCAGAAGCAGACCCTGAGAAGAGGATTTGCATTCGAGTGACTTATTAAGGAAATGCTTGGCCAGGTGGGAGATTGTAAAGGGGGGCCTGGGGGAGGCGCCAATAATGGGAGTGGGAGAAGTAGAAAGGGAAAAGAGAAAAAGCCAAGTAAGTGTGCCATTTTAGGCAAATCTCATAGAAGGTAGCTTCAATCTGTTTCCATGAGGGAATGCTGGAGTGTAAGCTGTGTTTTCATACTTCCATGTTTGCAATCATTGCACAGCAGTTCCAGTAGTCAGAGAGGAGGACTCCTGAAGAAGAGCTGCAGGTGTTGGCCTGGTTGTTGAAAGTACAACAAAGTTGAGGCAGGAACACACGGAAGCCCATAATATGGGATCATTGTGCCCTCTACAGCAAGTGTGGGATATTTTACCTAATTGCAAAATATACATCGCCTCCTATTGGAAGACATTATGATATGATAGTGGTATTTCTACTTAATCCTGCAAAGGTGTGATACATTCATATTGTTATTCCCTCCTGTGGGCACTAAAAACATATAATCTCTCAGAGTAGATATTTAAAATGACTTATTGTTGAATGAATAAGTGAATGAATGAATGAATGCACAAGGAACAGTAGAAGTCCGATTCTCATAATATGAAAATTTCCTTGGAAGCCTTATATATGAAACAGAAGACTCTATAGTTCAGGGCTTTAAAGAATGCACTATTTAAAATTTTTCCTGTAAACAATAAGTGCCTTACAAAAATAGATTTTATAACCTATCATTTTCAAAAGCAGATGCTTTCTAGTGGTTTTCTATTCTGCCTGAATAGAAGCAGCTCTGCCATGCACTTGGCAAATCTCCATGAGGGGAGATGGTTCTTTCTTTTTAATTATTGATTCAGTATACACATCTTTATGGAGGGCCTAGGAGTCCTTGGAGTTCAAGAACATCTGGTCCTTCTCCTGAAGGAGTACACAGAGTAGGAGGACGTACAGCTTCACAGCAGATGATGTATCATCCCAGAATGCCACACATTGGAGGGACGTCTCACGTGAGGGGGTTTAGGATGAGGCTATACAGGGAATTAGCATTTGCCAGGTGAGGAAGGAAAGAAATGGACATTCCAGCCAGGGAGATTGCTTATTTGAAGGCAGAAATAATAATATCTAGCTAACATTTCCTGAGGGCTTCCTCTGTGCAATGTGAATCATCATGGATGTGTGAAACACGTTGGGGTCCAGCAGGAACGTGACTGAAGTCGGTGGAATCTGAATGTGAAGTTTCATGCGACGAGGTGTCAGAGTAATTATTACGGGTAACTGATTTCCTGGGAGTAATAAGGAACTCTTAACAAGGAACAGAAACATCCTTTACTTTGGGTGGTCATTACATCTACCCCTGGACACAAAAGACTATCAACACACATGACCTTAAAATCAGAAAATGTTAAACACAAACGTTAGTGACTACCTACCTCAAATATAGCCAAACTACTAGTTGGAACATGGGTCACACTTATGACCTTGGCCTTATTTACCACAATCATTCTTTTGAGGACTCTAGAACAGAGCTTCTCAATCCTTAACATGCATGTGAGTAATCTCAGGATCTTGTTAAAATGCAGATTCTGATTTAATAGGTTTGGGGTAGGCCCCAAGATTCTGTACTTCTGATAAATTTTCAGGTAATGTGGTCATGGACCACACTGTGAGTAATAAAATACTAATTCACTGATTCTCAGCACTGGCTGCACATTGGAATCACCTGGAAAGTTTTACACACTACCGATGCCTGGATTCCACCCACATGAATTCTGATTTCTGTGTCAGGGGTGTGCCCTGAGCATTGGAATTGTTTAAACTTCCCAAGGTGACTTCAATAAGCAGAAAAGATTGAGAACCCCCATAGTTAGTTTTAAATGCACAGGTAAATGATTAAAGGGTATTTCTAACATCTCAACAAAGCGCAGTACAGAGAACAAAAAGAATTGTTGAAGAGGTGATTTTGTAGAGTGGAAGAACTATCACTTCTGATTGGAATAAAATACTTAACGTATTTAAACAAAAATTACCAAGACGTGCAATTGAAGTTTCATGATGCAATAGTCAATCGTTCAGGCTTTCTATTAATAACTCAGCAATTAGGACTGAAAGTCTGTCCTTTAAACATTTACATACATTATAATATTGAATTCTTAGTAAAAATATTTTTCCTGTGTGCTCAGGATAGAAAATGTGAAAAATATAACCAATAACCCAACATGTAGAGAACTATAACATTTTCATATATTTCCTTTCACAATTTTTTTTATTCATTTACACAGGGTGCCTTTAATTGTTACAAAACTGTGACAGTGCTGTATTTTTTTGTTAAAAAAAATACCTTAAAAGTAAATTTTTAATGCCTACATTCCTCTTCTGCTACTTATCTAGTATTTCATTTTTTTGTGTGTAAGTCAATATGGAACATAATATCCTTTCCCCTTCTTTGGCAATGATTAATGATAGCATATGTCACAGAACTTAAATAATTCAATTCAGTAATTTTTACTACACTGCCACACTCTAATTTCTAAAAGCAAAGACTTATTGTGAAATCTCAATATGAAAATTATGTAACTATAAATGAGCACAACTAAGTTTTTATACAGAAATGCTTTAGATATTGTTAGTGGTTGGGTTTTACTTTCCCTTTGGACAAATGGGGCTTGCCTTAAAAACACTGCGATTTCTTATCTTGTTTCGTTATTCATACATCTAATTGCTAATTTGCATGTTGGGACTGCTGCCAAAGAGATACATAGAAATTGCTCAAGACCCGACAGATACTTAAAATAACTCAAGCCAGGCGATGAAATAGCTTTTGGCAGAGAAGGTACAATCAGCTTTGCTCTAAGTTGTCTGAAGGGAGAATAATCATCTTTCTCATTGCTAGCATAAATTGAACAGTAACTCTCATTATTTAGTTTGATAGGATTCTTGGGGTGGCATTTTACAATTTACTTAGGCTAGCAGTTGGTGGCTTTATCACTTCACTAAAACTGCCTGAATACTTTATGTATAAAACATAAAGTAATCAGTGATGAGACCTTGAAAATGGGGTTATAATCATTCCCTTACTATTATTTTTAGTTGGATGATTTTAAGACTATATCCTTATCGGACATTATGTATCCTCCCACTCTAAATGTTATCACAACCTCAATTTGGTATTTATTATTTCTATTCATATTTTTGACTATGTATATATGTGTGTATATATATATATATATATATATATATATGTATATATATGTATATATATACACATATACACACACACACACACACACAAGGGGTATCAAAAAATGTATACACATTTTGAGAAAGGAAAACTGTATTAAAATTGTAATAGTCAATATATGCATATACCGATAACAAAAGATGAATACAAGTCATATTTGATTTCTGACTTCTTCTACAATTACAAGAGGTGCTCAGAGTGGTTACCACCAGCGTCCAGACACTGCTGATTATCAAACTACTGTTTCAGCAACGTTGACCAAAGTATCCGCTTGTATACATTTTTGGCACCCCTAGGTACATATAAATTATATATATGTACTTGTATATATATTTTTACATGTTGGTAAACTACAAATGGTATCATACTGTACATACACTCTGTAACTTACTTTTCTGATCAACACAGGTTTTTGAAATCTATCTCTATTGATACATGTACCTCCAGTTCATTTATTTTTATTGCTGTATAATATTTCATTGTCTGTTCATGCTATACCACAATATGCTTATCCATTTTGCACTGATGAATATTAGAGCTGTTTTACTTTTTTGATGACTAAAATAATGCTATAAACGTCAATTCATTTCTTCATATGAGAGTGTCTTTAAGGAGTATACCTAGGATCAGAATTACTGGGTCATAAGATAGGCACCTCATATATTTTACCAGATAGTGCCAAATTTAAAATCAAAATGGTTGAGGCAATTTACAATCCTACCAGAAATAACTGAGAGGTTGCACTGATTTACATCCTCATCGATCCATGGTGCTATCAAACTTTTTATTTTTTTGTCAATCTGATGGATGCAAAATAGTATCTCATGGTTGCTACAGCATTACTTTGTTCATTGGTTAATGAGTTTTCCTAGTCTATGAATTGTTGTTTCATATCCTTTGCCTATTTTTGATTGGGTTTTCTTTCTTATATTGATTTATAGTAGCTTTTAACATGTTCTGCTAACTAATCCTGTTAGTTACATGTGTTATAAAAACCTATTCACAGTCTGTCTTGTCCACGTTTTGTGGTGTCTTTTATGAATAGACATTTTTAGTCTATTTTTTATTACTTTTAGATGTACAAAACAACATAGTGATTAGACATTTATATACGCCACAAAGTGATAACTCCAATTAGTCTGCTGTGCATCTGACACTGTACACAGCTATTATAATATTATAAAAGTAAACAGAAAAGTATAATGAACCTCTATGTTTTAATATTTCAGTTTCCACAATTGCCAACTCATGGATGTATTAACCTCTTCCTACTCCTTCCTTTATAATGTATTACCCGCTTCCGACTCCTTTTTCACCCTCCCAGATTATTTTGAAGCAAATCTCAAACATCATATAATTACATCTGTAAATACTTCAGAATGTATCTCTAAAACAGTGGTTCTCAGTTGATGGTCCCTATATCAGCAGCTTCAGCACCTGCAAACTAGTCAGAAATGCAAATTCTCAGGCTCTCCCAAAGATCTACCAAATTAGAAACTCTGGAGATGAGGGCTCAGCAATCTGTTGTTAATTACCCTCCCTTTTATGCTGATGTATATTCAAGTTTGAGAACCCCTCTGCTAAAACATAAGAACACTTAGAAAAAATAACCTTAATGTCATTGATATATTCTTAAATAACAATTCCTTTATATCATTAGTGTTCAAATTCTCTAGAGGTTTGGTTTGCTTGATTTCAATTTTTGGCAAGAATACCTTACAGGTGGGTTTTGTACTTCCATCACGAGACTCATAATGTCTGACTTTCTTGCTTTTTGTGCAGTTAGTAGACACTGATGATCTCTTACCAGACTCATTATATCATTAGAGTCACAAAATGGTAATATCCTAACTCTATCATTCCTTCTTTATTTATTGCTGGAATATTTCTAACAACAGAAAAATTTCCTTCATCAACTACTTAATTACATTGACATACAGTGTATATAGGAAAGGCAAGATAAATGCTTGTTTCTTTTCCTTTATTTGCCAGGTTTCAAAATAATAAGTTGTTTTCCTGGAATAAATTAAACATATTTGAGTGCTTTAATTATTTGTTATTTTTATTGATGTCCTCTTTCTTTCTTATAATTGAGTTTTTATATCAAAGCTATATTTGCACACAGTATAAAAAGTATAAAAAGTCAAATCATTTTCCCATTTCCCCTTCCAACAGCAACAATTTTCAATTATTTCAGCTAATTAGTTTGATATCTTTAAATAACCTGCTTAACATTTTCATCCTTCTAGCCCCCACCACACATGTGCACCCATCATCTACCATCTTCATATAGTTATATCATAATTAGGGTGAGCTCAATGTTTTCATGGACTTTGTAAATACTATTCACAACTGAGTGCCATCCAATACTGTGGTTATTTTTCCCTTTTTTGCACAACTTTTTATTTTCCCTGGAGTTAATGATTGCCATTGTTTGCTTGCTTAATTTTCTACATTCTCATTACTAACTCAACCCCCCAACTTTCCATTAGTTGTCTAAATCTCCTCTAAACACCTTTGATACATCAGGTGTTCTCTCCATTTCGACATCTTGACTAACCTCTCTAAAGTTTACTGACAACCTCCAACCTGGACTGCTGGGTCTCTTCTCATGCACAGCAGCCATTCTGTGACCTTGCCTCACCCTTCAGCCTGTGAATTTGTAGCCTCTTTAGTTGCAGCCACTGTTTCTTTGCTCCCTTGCATCCCTTTTCCTGGATTTATTCCCTCATTTTGATGGAGCTCATCTTCTACTTGTTTCCTGGGAAAGGACTTAAAAGAAGCAAATCTGGGGGGACTCTGCTTACATGAAAATATTTTTATTCTATTCTGACACTTTATTGATAATTAAATAGAATTCTAGCTTGGGAATCATTTTCCCTTAGAATCCCGAAGGCATTTCCCCATTGCCTTCTAGCTATTGGGCTGATGTTAAGAGGACTGAAGTCATTCTAATCTATGGCTTTTTGAATATGAACAGTTTTTCCTCTTTCTGGAAGCAAGTAGGATTATCTCTTTGTCCCTAGGGTTCTGAAAATTAGTAATGACATGCCTTGGTGCAGGTAGTTTTATAAATTTTTCTGGGCACTTGATAGACCCTTTAAACTGAAAACTCACGTCCTTCAGTTAGAGGACATTTTATTATTAGTTCTTTAACAATCTCTCCCTCTCCATTTTCTTTGTTCTGTTTTTCTGTAATTCTTATTAATTGGATGTTGGACTATCTGGATTTGTTCTTTAATTTTCTTATCTTTTCCATACTATCTCTTTGTCTTCTTGCTCTACTTCCTGGAAGATTTCTTCAACTTTATATTCCAAACGTTTTATTAATATTTCTCTATTATAATTTTCATCTCTAAAATACCTTTTTTTTAGTTCTCTGCATGTTCCTTTCACTAGCACCCTCTTCTTATTTTATTCTCTTTTTTCTCTGAGGATGTTAATGAAATTCTCTTCTTTAAAGTTTTCTTCTTGCAAATTGAGTCCCTCCTCCCACTCTTTTTTCTGTTTGTATGTTTATTTTGTATTGTTTGGCCTCTTTCTTTCAGCTGAAAGGCTTTTCTTAGAAGATTGCTCTCTTTGGTTTGTCTGTTCATACTTCAGAATGAAGTACTCAAAAGTTGACTGGAAATTCTATGGGAGTAGGTGGGTTTTGTTGAGTGTTGGTGACATGGTAATGTGGTGCTGTGACTGACATATTCCCTTGAGGCCCATCTGATGTCTACATCTAGAAAGGATTATCCTATAACCTGCATTGAAGGCAATGTCTGGCTGCCATCGCTACAGGGTCTGAGTAGAAGAGGGCTGGGAAAAGTGGCTCATCAAATTCGTCATATAAATGTTCACTTATGTCCTATTTTTCACAGAGTACTCCAGACCACAACTCTACCTGGTGTTCTCCAATCCAAAAGTCCCGTTTTATTCTTTCCAAAGGCCAACCCATAGTTGCTGCCAGAGTGTGGGCAGGGCGATCAAATGCTGCACGTAGTGAAGTAGGAGATCTGGACGCTAAATGCTTCATTAAAAGAATTTCACCTAATCCTCCTGCTTTCAGTCCCACCCACAACCCAACTTCTGGGGTTAGTTATTATCACCAATTCCTAAGCTTCTCAAGGTACTACGGGGTATGTCACATCATTTCTCAGCTTTTCCTGCTTCCCGTTTAGGATTCAGATTTCTCAGGTTTTCTAGGTCATTTACTGCTTTCCCGTTTCCAAATTTTGTTGCTGTTGTCTTATCTCCTATTGCACTTATCCTTTCAGATTTCTGTCTTAAAAACATCTCCTTTCCTATTGTTTCAGTGGAGCTTTAGGAAGAAGCAAAAGGAAGGTCATACATTTCCAGATTCTCATTTCCTTCTGAAGTAAGAACTCTGTTATCCCAAGAAGATAATTCTGTCATTGATCTTTAAGAAATAAAATCAGGGGGCAGCCTGATGGCTCAGTTGGTTAAAGCGTGAGCTCTCAACAAGTTTGCCGGTTCAATTCCTGCATGAGATGGTGGGCTGCGCCCCTGCAACTAAGATTGAAAACGGCGACTGGACTTGGAGCTGAGCTGCGCCCTCCACAACTAGATTGAAGGACAATGACTTGGAGCTGATGGGCCCTGGAGAAACACACTGTTCCCCAATATTCCCCAATATTTTTTTTTTAATTTAAAAAGTAAATAAAATCATCACCCCATTTTACAGATAGAACATTTTGGGGTCAGAGAAGCCAAGTCAGCTTCCAAAGTGGCAGAGTTGTGGGAGTGTGGCTCAGTGCATTTGTGGTGAAGGAAAAAACAGTGCTCTAACACTATGCAGTTATCACATTTCTGACAAAAGTTACTCTATCCTGCCTGCTACTTGCTTTGCAGTTGACCTCTACCAATGTCACAGCCAAGCAATAAAATCCAGCATTAGTTGCTGAATACAAAATGACCAGGCTAAACATTCCTATATTACTCTCTTCTGAAAAAAAAAAAGGAACTAATATGACCTAGTATTTTTCATGATAATGACTGTAATTAACTAACCAAGCTGAACGAGGCTTGGGATTCATCTGAGAAAAGACTCCCATTGCCAGCTTTCCGAAACTGGAGGCATGACAAATTTGTGAGTTGGATCTTTTAGAGACAGGAGATAGCTGAGGCCATCTAAAATTTAATTTAGCACCCGAAAGTAGGTCTCAAAATAAAAATGATGCTTTACCCTTTAGAAGCAGAGTTTTCTGGATCCTTGTGCTTCCTGAAGCAATTTACTGCATTGATTTCTCTTAGGTCAGCAGGACAGTTAAGTCCAGGTTTAAGCCAAGAACACTTCACAATCAATTTTTGCTCAGATTCATTACTCTTAAAGCTAGCTGTCAGGCTTATATTGCATCATTAGGAGTCAGTCTAATACTGGCAGCAGATAATATCATAATCTGTTAATGAAATTATTCATTATATTTTTTACCATTTCTTTATTTACTTAGAACATAAACTGCATCTCCCCTATTAAAATGTATCAGATGTGCTAATGTTCTATATATGCCTCAGTTGTATTCCCTTGACACTATGGGTAAAATGAACCTATACCAAAAACCTGGGTTTGCTCTATAAGAAGGCCTCTGAATTAATTATACTTCCTGTTAGTACAATTCTATTTTAAGATGCATTAAATTGCATTTCCAGACATTCATATTGAAACTGGTCATTGTTGCCAGTTTGTGGCTTTGCGTTCAGGAAGAAGGCTGCTATATTTAAATGAATCAATAAAGAATAAATACACTTGAAAAAGAATTTATGACTTGGTGTTGTTAGAGTGAAATATGGAAAGAAAAGTCCTGCAAAGTGTGAGAACAAGAACTCATCCTGGAGACTATCCAGACCAGCTCTTTCATTTTATAAAAAACTGAGTCTAGGAGTGATTTATTTATTTAATTTATTGGGGAAGAGTGTGTACTTCCAGGACTTTTTTCCAAGTCTAGTTGTTGTCCTTTCAATCTTAGGGAGGGCGCAGCTCAGTTCCAGGTCCAATTGCCATTGTTAGTTGTTAGCTGCAGGGGGCAGAGCCCACCATCCCTTGTGGGAGTTGAGGAGTCCAACCGGCAACCTTGTGGTTGAGAGCCCCCAGGCCCTAAGAATCCAGCCAGCAGCCTTCAGTGTTAGGAGCACGGAGCTCCAACCTCCTGAGCTACTGGGGCAGCCCCTCTACGAGTGATTTAGTGACTTTATCCCACAATGCTCCGTTATTTGTTGGTGGAGCTAGTAGTAATGAGTTCTTTTCTCTCCACTTTACTGTGGCATAAGGGTATTTTTTTAAAAACCCTTTCTTTATGTTATTTACTTTTAATACAATAATAAATAAGTGGAATTTTAAATTTTTATTGGGAAATGATTTTAAATTTATGGAAGAATTGCATATACAGTATAAAGAACTCCCTATATTTACCTTTTATCTAGATATATCAATTGTTAACATACGTATCTGCATTATACGTGTACACACACACACACTGAATTATTTCAGGTTGAAGAGGCAGATGGATAAGGCTAACTTCACCATATACATGTATAGTGTAAGATAAGGGAATTCTCTTACAAAACCATAGGACAATTATCAAGTTTGGGAAATTTAATATTGATACAATGCTATTTACTATATAATATACAGTCCACATTCACTTCTCACCAATGATTACAAAAATGCCCTTCTGGCAATTCTTTTTTTCCCTCTAGATCCAATCCAGATTTATATATTGTATTTAGTTGTCATGTCTCTCTAGCCTCCCTTTGTCTTCCATGACATGGGCATTCTTGTACAGGCCAGATGTTTTGTAGGAGTTTCTCAGTTTGGGTTTATCTGGTGTACTCATATCCTTAAGATTAGATTTGATTTGTGTATTCTTCTGGTAGAAATGCTACAGAAATGGCTTCGTTTCCTTCCTGGAACATCACATCAGGAGGCACACGATGTTGGTTTATCCATTATTGGTAGTAACATCTTTGACGTTCGGTTGAGTGGGGTCTTTCGTGGTTTTCAGCAGGATATTTTAGCATAGCATGAGAAGTAAGAAAGTTTGCATGGCAGGAGATACCTAAGATCTATCTGCAACCTGCACCAGATAAATCTTGACATGAGAGGATTAAGTATGGTTCCTTACAATGCTAGCCAGTGTGATTCAGCCCTGCAGGTGAGGGTCCACACCAAGGATCTCAGCTTGTACAGTATCTCCAGGCTTCCTTCTCCTGCCAAGCCCTATGGCTTGCAGTGCTTGCTTGGCAACCCTTGATGGGACCTGCTGAGTCTCTTTCCTAGGAAGCTAACACTGTGTAGATGTCCCTTTAGAGAAAAAGAACTCACAAAGCATTATCTCAAAATCCAAAAGCACGTGAGCTGGATGAAACCATGGTCTGCATAACATGAGGCCTTAATTGATTGGTTGCAGAGCTGTTTGCTTAACAAGCCTGACTATTTGGGCTTACTTATGGAATAGGCAGTGTATTTCCGAAGGCTCCAACTATGGTTGCAGGGATCTCCTTTCCCCCACTTAATTCCCCTGCTCTCTCCTTTGCTGCAGTAATTAGCTGAATAGAAGGGATCTTGAAAAACATGGTTGTGGTTGTCTTCCTAAGGGGAGTGATCTCACTCTGATAGAGATCTTACCTGCTATCTACTCCCATTCCCTCCGCTTCCTCGTACTAAGCTGGAATAATGTTTTAAAAAATTGACTTGGCAGAAATATTCATTCTTGATCAGTGATCACTGGTCTGTCTAAAAAAAGTGAAGTCACATGGGACCATGGGTCTTCAAATAATATACTCTACCCTCTTTAGGGCCTGATCAGAAACTAACGAAATCCAAATAAAACAAAATGAACCAAATAGCTCTCTATAGAAATGTTTTCAGTCCTACCTTTCAAAGTTCAAAATAATTTAATAATGAGTTGCTGTTGGGACCAGAGCGTTTTCTAATGTTTTAGAATGTTATGGTTAAGAAAGATTATCATTAACGATGAACCTGCTAGCTGACTCAGTTTCTCCGGTACAAATGAATATACCCTCATATAAAGAGACATATTTGGAGCAAGCTGAAATTCATTTGGCCTTCTGGTTGAGTCAAAGCTATTTAGCTTGCAAGGAACAGAAACATAATTAAACTAGCAGCAGGCAAGCTCATGGACATGGGACTGGGTCTCCTAGGAGTTAGAACTAGAGAGGGGTTCTGTATTCAAGGCCTTTCTGGAGTGAGTCATTATAAGAGTTCCTACCTCTTCACCATAAAGCGCTACAATTTCTGTGATTCAACTGCATTCCAAATGTCCGCTTCTTTCTGTTTTCTCACCAACTCACTCATTCTTCCAATTTCCTGAAGGAAACCTGATAGGACCAGCGATGGTGTCTAAGTTTGAGTTCTCCCAAAAGCAGATCCTGAAAAAAGGTTTAGGTGGAGGTAGTTTATTTTCATAGTGATGCCAGGGAGCATGGAGAGGGAAAAAAGACAGAAAGGGAGGAAACTCAATAAAAGATGTATAAATGAGTGGGCTATTGCTATGGAGCTCAATTTTACTGGGGACTCTCTGAGAGGATGTGTGGATCATTCTGTAGAATTGTCCTTCCCAGGGAGTGAGGAAATTGAGGTTGTATCCACCAACTCTTGCCCTTCATTAATTGGGAGACACTCTGAGGGCATTAAATTCCTTGGCGCTTCTGCCCTGCCCCACAAGTGGACATAGTGTACTCCTGTAGTTTGAGAACAGCCTTAGTCAGTGAAATACAGGTATTTGAGGTAAGAAGCCTCTGGTGAATGTGGGAACAAGTAACTGTACACTGAAGCTGCAGACAATCTCTGAAGTGAGCTGGGGAGCTATGAGTGGGACATCAATAGTGAGTGATGCTACAGGTAGGCACGCTGGGACAGGCATCTTGAAAGGAAGATAGAGGTGCCATAGCACAAATTTGGCCGCCTAGACCAACACTTAAGCCAAGGCTGTATGCAGGGAAGTTCCCAAAGACAGGAATTATGACAAGACTGGTACCCTAAAGCTTATCTGCTAAAACCCCTCTCTGAACAACCTATAAAGGACTGACCAATTTCCCCACTATGCATGTACACCCACCCACTAACATTCTAGGAAAGCCTCATGCTTGTGGTACAGACGTTCTATTTTTATATCTGCAAATCTTTAAGGAAGCAATAGGTCCATCTGCAGAAGTGATTATTGCAATAGTTTTTTAATCAAATTATGTCTGTCACTCTACTAAATATTCATCACCTTTTAAGATCTTGCCTTTGACGAATTTTCTAAAAAATGAATTCACTACAAAAGAACAGAAGTAATCCCCTATGTGGCCTAGAGAAAATCATCAAGTATTCCAAAAATATTTCAGAAGTGTTTTGTCCATTCATGCTGGAGTTGAGGGGATAAATAAATCAGGGTGTTTTTTTTTTGTTTACCTCCTGTGTCAAATACCAATTCAGATATAAGACATAAGAATCAAACAGATAGAGATAAAAAATATCAGCTTTGTACTCTAAGATTGAATTGTAGAATGAAACTGTGTGGCCATAATGGGTCCATGAAAACCTCCCTTCCAACTAGCACCCAATATCCAAAAATGCAGCCTTCCACTTGCAAGGGGAAATTATTCCCTGGGGAACTCAATACATGGAGTTTGTGAGAGTGTGTTAATTCTTGAGAGAGAGAGAGAGAGAGAGAGAGAGAGAGAGAGAGAGAGAGAGAGAGAGAGAGAGGAATTATAGAGCCACACAGTGTTAGTTGGTCTTCTAGGAGACTGACTCTGAGACAGCTAAGAGTGCAAAAAGCTTTACGGGGGTAAAGCCTGTGAAAGATAAAATGGGGAAGGAAGCAGAATTGGGTTGGGAAAGACTGGGATATCAATGTAGATTTGACAAAATCTCCACCAACCCATTGGGGAGCTCCAGAGCAAACATTGCCTATTAAAGGAATCCCACATTAGGCAGAAATGGCCAGGTTTTAACAATATTTCTGCATTCCGTCGTTTGTTAGGGCTGCCCAAGAAGAACATAGCCTTTAAAATCTGGATGTCAACTAACTTCACTCACTGCAACTGAGAGGCAACTTCTTTCTTGAAGGGTGATCCAAGTGCCATACCTCCATGGCTGCCACACACACCTATTCTGTTCCTTTCCCTAGTGTCTCTGATCAGAAAAGTTACTCCTTCACCCCTGGGGAGGAGTAGAGAAGGGAGCAGAGAGAAGCTGGAAATGTATCTACCATGTGTTTCTTTCTTAGGGAATGAAGTGAAAATACAGAAAAAAATATACCAATTGAGGAAAAGTCATTTACAGAAACATGAGGCATAAGAAATCATTTCCCCCACTCCTTGTGACCAATAACACAATCCCACTCACTTTCCAAGGAGAATGGTTCCTGTTAACTGGGGAAGACTTTATGTTGCTTAGCTTGGGAGCTAGAGTCACATTAACTGCATAGAAAGATGGAAAAGAAGATGAGTAGGGGTGAGGATGAGGATCATGGAGCCAATGACACTGGACCTTTTATTAAGGAAAGACAGAGAGAAAATCATTGCATCAGGAAGGCTAAGAGACTTGGGAGAATATAAATGTCAAATAGAGATTTTTAAGGTTGATTGCTTTGGGTAGTATGATGTAAATTCCTTCTTGGTCTCCACTGTGGAATCTTAAGAAAGTTTACATTGCCTTCAAATGCTTTTGTGAGAATGGATTCTTCATAGGATACTCAATGAGGTATTGACATTTATGTCTGGATGAATATACCACGCAGCAGAGCTAAGTAACTGAGACAGTAGTCTACTTCAGATCTACAGGAGGCCAAAACCTACGCTCCCAACTGCCAGGTTTATACTGTTGGTTGGCTTCCAAAAGAATTATTTTGCTCTGAATATGCCAGCATTATGGAGTTCCTTCTTTTATGAGACTATGTTCCAGAACTGGAGTGTGGACCCAGCAAGTGCATACCCACTCTATTTTGCCATAGTTGCTCTCAGAGTAACTCTATCTTGTTAGTCAACCCCCAAGGGTCCACATGACCTGATGAAGAACATAGTTGTGATTTTCCTTGTACTTACATTTAGCTGTGACCATGGAATTTATCCTGGGTCCTCCTAGAATAGGTTACAGTTGACCGGAAGCAGATAGTCCCTCTAGGTAGAATGATAAGCCCAAGCAGCCAACTCAATAGAAAGAAAATGCAGTCTCTGGTGAAGAGCAATAGAGAGAAGCCAAAAGCCCAAACCCTGGATACATAGAATGAATACCCCAAGTCTTCCCATCACCATCACTATTGTTATTATTAAGAGTAAATAGAAAAAAAATAGATTTTAGGAGTCAGAAAAGGTCTGTTTCTATGTCTTTCTTTGCCTATAGGCTTCAAAGATTATTGTTCATCCTACTCTGTCAAACACCCCACTGCTTCTGATGCTTCCAGGTACTCATTCCTTTGCCTCATTGCCCCCTTTCTTCTTCCAATGCTAATACACTTTCTCCCTTTCCATAGGCCATCCTTTGATCTTCTCTAACAATAAACATGGCAGCACAGTGCACATAGTGCACTAAACCACCATAGACCAAGGCCAAACAGTTCTACAAGTGGAGAAGATAGGAACTATATTTTAACTGTGCTTATTTGCTGCAGAGGAGCCAATAGAGTGAAAGGTTACAGATGCAGGAGTGTAGGGGGATATAGTTAATGAAAGAAGACCCAGAGGAGGGGAGAGGTGGTGGATTTACCTTACACAGGAGGAAGGATAGTGTTGTTGTTGTTTTAAGAAAGTCTACAAAAACTCTTCCCTCAAAGGTAGTCACTTACTTACTAATTAATATCACCATTGGTCTTTTTTCAGCATTTGCCTTGCTTGATCATTCTGTAGTACTTAGTGTTGACTAGTCCTTCTTTGCCTTTTCTGTCTCTTCATGGTTTACCTATGATGTATCTATAGAGAAATATATAGACCTAACCACCCTCCTGGATTCTGTTGTTGGCCTCTTCGATTCTTGTTATATATACACTCCCCCTAGAGTTCAGCCACATGTATGGCCAATCCTAGTCTCTCTCTCACGTTTGAATTCTTTCCTACGTGAAACCAAGAACCTTCTTAGCCCAGGGTTTGAGCCCCCACTCCAGGGGATTCACCCCACTCTCGCATCAATATGAAGCGAAAACTTATCTCCCATCTGTCTTGACATTTTTCCTCAAACAAAAAGGGTGTTCAGATGTTAGGCTGCCCAAAATGATGTACACATAACCTAGTTTTTCTGACCCCCTTTTGGTAGATGCTGTTGGTGCTCTGCCCAGATCAACTTGATCAGCCAGGACATCCAAAAACACAGCTGCTTGTGAGTACTGCAGCTGATGTCTTATGCCTGTGACCTCAAAAGAATTGTCCTTGGCTAACTGGGGCAGCCAATGATAGAGGTACAAAAGCCTGAATACTTTGCCCAGTCTCTGCAGAGAGATTTATGCTCCAGAATCTGTCTTGTATCAAGCCAAGGTTAGACTTTGCCTGAGAGCACATCCTTGCTTGGTTCCTTCCCCTGCCCTATCCTGCTTCAGGTTTCTCCTGAGTGCACTCCTTCAAAATCCCTGTCTTACGCTCTGTTTGCAGGGAATCTAACCTAAGATCCATGCTTAAACAGAGTTGATTACCCTCTCTTTTGTGTTACTACAACTCCTACTTCATTTCTTTTTAATGGCACTTACCACTCCATATGACTTTTTTTTTTCTTCATAATGCCTATACACCTTAATAGGCTATGGAATCCTTGAGTGCAGGGAATGTGTGTATTTTTTTTCCCTTTTTAAACCCTAGCATATATGTAAGAGGAACTTAAAAAATGGTAAGCTGAATTCAACTGCCCATTTTGGGCTGCCAGATCACAGTGGGCTAAAGAATAAATAGAAGTGAGACAATAAATGTAGTTGTAGGCTATTCTTTCCATTGTTTAAATGTGCCTCGGAATGTCGTTATTGGATTACCTATTTTGTACCCCTACTCGATTATGGATGAGACAGCAAAATGAAGTTTTCAGTAATTAGTCTCTGGCCAAATAGATTTCTTACAAGACATGAAGTTCATACACCTGGTTAATTTCCCAACTGGATCAGATATGTACTTTCTTTCCTTGCTAGTTTCACTAGTACCTATTCAGGAAGGGTTTAGTTTTAAAATTTTTTACTTAGCAATTTGTTCCATTCAAATGTCTCAAAATAAGACCGCATGGCCAGAAGTAAGGATTTCACACATTGTTTTTTAGCATTTTTGAAGCCTATATTCCTTATCACTCACCTAGTATGCACAATTATTTCATATTTGGCAAACGATTCCAGTTGTATTACCATGTTGCCCCATGTGTGTGGTACATATGGGACAGTCATCAAGTTTACTGAGCATTTATTATGTATAGAATACTGTGATCAATTGTTGGGGGCCAGAAAGTTGGCAAGAAAGAATAGAAAGTGTCTCTATGCTGAAGGAGCTCCAGCTAGCTAGAATCATGGCATACATACCCTAGGATCACTTACAGTGAACCTCATCAACCAGTTTTAAATTAATTAATAATTAATACTAAGCCTGTAATGTCCAAGAGGATATAGCATGATGGGATGATAAGCAAGCACCAGGTCAATTAAGAAAGAAATTTTTTTTGGAGAGAAGTTTTCCTCAAGTGTGTTTATAAGCCTCATTTTAAAAGACACTTTTTCTTTCTTTCTCTCTCTTTCTTTAAAATTCATTGGGGTGACAATTGTTAGTAAAGTTATATAGGTTTCAGGTGTACAATTCTGTATGACATCATCTATAAATCTCATTGTGTGTTCTCCACCCAGAGTCAGTTCTCCTTCCATCACTATATATTTGACCCTCTTTACCCTGATCTACCACCGCCTCCCCCCTTCCCCTCTGGTAACCACTAAACTATTGTCTGTAAAAGAAACTTTTTCGATATTCCTGTCTAGCTTATGTCCTCCTTCTCAGATTGGAGGTATCTATGTGTTCATCTTTTCCACCATACTTGTGTGTAGGAACTGTGACCTAGTCATTTTATATTCCTAGGCACAGAACACTTCACAAAACCCAATGTAATTTGTTGAAAGAATGGTTATTGGGTTAAAAATTCAAAACTGCATAAATGCTGCTTTCCTAGAATATTTTAATTGAAGTTTATTTCTTGATTTCTAGTCCTAAAAAGTATTTTAAACTGGAACTTTTACTTCTCCATAAACTTTATAGAAGAATTAAACTTCGGGGAGAAAAAAAAAGTCTTGCAGAGAAGATTATCCCACAGAAAAAAAGAGAATAAATCTCTTTGTTGCATGTGACATCATTAATATATAATAAATTGTAAAGTGAAAACAACATTACAAAAAATAAATGTTGAAATACAGATAAAAGGGAAGGAGTCTATTTCTTCTCAGGCAAGGCAGTAGCTTTACATATTAATGAAATTTGAACGCCTCAACGTAAGAAAAATTATTGGAATAGAGAGCAATAACTTAAAATGAGTATACTTTAAACAGTCTCTGTGATGAATGTGTGATTATCAAGAATCAGTCAAAAAGGCTAGTCAGCCATTGTTCCACTTTGATGCTCCCAGGAACAGGATGACTGATGGCCCTCAATTAGCAAAATCACACTAAGGGACTGGCAAAACGGAAGACACAAAAAAAGTTTGCAGGTTGACTTGCTGAAATACACAAAGACATCAGTCTAGAAGGTGAGAACTGCAATTCTGGTAAGTGTGAGAGTTAGGGACGTGTACACATTTTATAAATATCCCCACCATTCTGGAATATTTATTGAAAGTGAGACAAAATGAAAGGGAACTGAAAAAGACAATTAGATGCATACAGACAGGTGAAGACATTAACACATTTGACAGCATTCAATGAATTGATGGATTATGGCAAATTACTATACAACATAAATTGGCAAAGATTTTCAGTAAATGTTTTAGCCTTAGCAGGCCATATGGTCTTCCTTGCATTACAAACTCTGCTTTTCGAGTGCGAATGCAAGCACAGACACTAGCTAACTGAATAGGTGTGACTGTGTTACAATAAATCTTTGTTTATAAAAGCACAAAAACGCCAACTTTGGTATGCACGAAGGAGTTAACCAACCAACACTTTAAACAAAACATTGTGAAAAAAATCACGGGTGGCCCGGTGGCGCAGGCGGTTATAGCTCCGTACTCCTAACTCCGAAGGCTGCGGGTTCGATTCCCACATGGGCCAGTGGGTTCTCAAAAAAAAAAAAAAATCAGATTGGGTAAAAGACAGTATATATCAGTGAGTAAGTGTGTCTGATCAATAATTTTTGATTTACTAACTGTTTTTGAACTCACAGTCTGTTCTTACCCTATTTGGTACAACACTTACCACAGAGCATGGCCCAGTGAGTTATTAAAATGGAGGCATGAGAGTTATTTTCCGGCACCCTAAGTGATTCCAAAGTGCAGCCCTGTTTAACAACCAGAGTGCTAAAGGGTGTTTCTCAAAACTCAGTGAACACAACGGGATTTATAGATGATGTACTACAGAATTGTACACCTGAAATCTATGTAACTTTACTAACAATTGTCACCCAAATAAACTTTAATTTAAAAAAAAGTTTGTTTTTTTTAATTAATATTACTGTTAATATTCATCACCTGTGCTCCTGTGAAATGTACATCCTGAGTCAGGAGGTCTGGGGTGGGGCTTAAGACTATTGTGCTTGTAACCAGCTCTCAGGAGAGACTGAAACAGCCAGTTCACACAACACACTTTGAGAGGCAGGTTGTAATTCCCAGGGAAGCCTAGGTCCCGCCCCCGAGGCTGATGTACTTGGCCCGGGTTGTGTCCATACCGTGGAGAGTTTTAAAAGGTCTGCAGCTGCTTCTAATGTACAGCAAAGCTTGAGAATCTCATGCGAAGTACATAGTGATTTACGGATTGTAATGATTATTTTATCAGTGGCCGAATGCGGTCCCCTCCTCCCATTCCCCAGCACCCTGACTCCTCCCTCTCCTACTCAGGTCCCAACATGCAGATGATGGTGGGATCAGCATTAGCACTTTATCTGTTCACTCTTTCTCACCTCTGAGGAGTCCAATGTAGTTCTGGCGGGATTTGGGCTTGGGAAGAAGAGACAAAAAGCTTTCTAGGGGTCCATTTCCAAAAAAAGCTGGTTGAAGCAGAATGGCGCGGGGATTACCAGGGAAACTTGTCACGGGAAAACTTGCCTCTAGTCTGGAGCCTGAGTGTGCTGCAAACAGCCAGCTACCCTCCTGGGTCCTGGCAGCACCTGACAACCAAGCAGCTATGAAGGATTTCTCCTTCTCAACGGGCAGGGCGACAACGTGGGTGGACATGCAAGAGAGACCTCTAGTGGTAAAGAATAGACATGAACCCTCCCTGAAGCATAAACCCCACAAAGCAATCCGGAGTAGATGATGATGATGATGATGATGATGATGATGATGATGATGGCAATAAATGTCCGCTTAGGAATAATATGTGTAGTGTATGTGCCGGGCACAGTTGTAAGCATTTTTAAAATATTAACTCATTTAATCTCCTTGGCAACCAAATGCTATTAACAATTTTATTATCCCTATTTTATGTGTGAGGAAACTTAGATATCATGCTGAAATTCACCCAATTTAGTGAGTGGCTGAACTGGTATGTGAACCCAGGCAATGTGAGGTTCAGAAACACTACAGCAAACTGCCTCTCCAATACAGGAAAGAAGGAGGATTGTCAGCCAATTTAGTTATAAATACATATAGATGCTCGCCTTGTGCTTCCTCATATCTAGAGGAGAACGATAATTTATATATCTCAGACGAAGTCAGAGAGAGGAGTGGTCCTCAAAGTAGTGTAAAAAAATATGAAAATGTCAAGTTTAACTAAGAAGAGGAAAGGGGCAAGAGCATTTTCTGGAAACTAAGCTAAAAGAACATAATCCTCACTTAAAAGAAAGTATTAAGGTACAATGATGACAAATGTGAAAGGTAATTACTAATGTGTAAGTAAGCGTCTCTCTATATTAGTAAATGTTCAAATCTGCAAACTTTACATAGTCTCAAGCTAGCCAAGTATAGAAGGTAAGACGTGCAAATCTGTAATTTTTAACTTTTATCTTTGTGACCACACCAGGCATAGAAGAAACCTGTTTTGAGTATTTTTCCAAGGCACGGACAATCTGAGGGGTACAGGTTTCATCTGGTCAAATAGAGTAGACTGTGAGAGAGGCTGATTTTTTAAAGGGGAAGAGAAAAAAAAACAAGCACGTCTATCATTTCCTTAAGGAATCTTTTCATTTTTTTAACTGAGAAATAATTTATTTCTACCCATAGCCATGAAGACAAGGTAATAGTTTACTCCTCTCCACATCCTGCAAGGAGAAACCAGAGGGCACACTCAGGTTAGGAACAGGCTGATTTGGAGATAAACTCTGAGCAGAAACAGCTGGCCATGGTCTGGAATGAGGTCATGGTCCAGGTGGGGCCAGGAGCCCCCTGGCTGTTCCAACACCTCAAGGCATCCTCTGATGTTGGCTGCCCTGGGGTTGGGGCTGGCTGGGCCATGCTCTCTCTCTCCACTCTTTCTGATGAGCTTATCCAGTCCCGTGACCTCAGTGCCCCCTATAGCTGATGTCTCCCATTTGTATTTCCAAAGGTGACATCCCACCTGAACTCCAGATTCATTTTTTCTGGCTATCTGCATGACATTTACACTTGGACATCTAATGGGTACCTTAGATTATACAGGACACGCCTCCCCACCCCTCGTGTTTCCCTGCATATGTCCCCCGATTAATAAACAGCAACGCCTTCAACCCGGGTGTTCAAGTCCAAACAACAGAGCATGCGTTACTTTCAAGTCCCACTACTCACCTCTGACCCATAAGGAAATCTTGTAGATTCATCCAAAACGATCTGCAATTTGTCGATGTCTCCTCATTTCTTCAGCCTCCACTCCAGTTCAACCCCCTTTGTCTCTCACCTGGACCAGCTGTATTATCTCGTAATTATTCATTTGGCTTCCCCTCTCCGCCGTTTACATTCTTCAAAGCAGCCAGAATCACTGACTTAACATTCAGGGGGATTTATTCTACTTAATATTCAATATTCAATATCACAAATTTGACATCCATCCACGATTTTGTATTTTTAGCCCTCTGGTGGTAATATTTCATACTTCTTATTGTTTTTTTAATACCCTTTTGCTTTATAGCAAGAATTGGTACCAATGAACTAGAAATGTCACCTGCCTGTATTCTAATACATGCCCAGCATTGGTGGCCACAGAAAGTCACCCCCACGTCTATGAGAAAGCTGGCCCTATCCACAGGTACATTATCACTGCAGCCCAGGGTGAGCTTGCTGAAGAGGTATTCTAGCAAGCTGGTTTCCAAAGCCCCCAATTTGCTACCTAGTACTAAGCGATACTATTTCAGATAAAGGGAAGAACACCTTTGTTTTAATCCCTGCCCAATCCCATTCCCTTCATTCTTCCTCCACAGGCCACCACAGTCGTGATTTCAGACCATTTTTTAATTGGTTTACCATGCACACGTCATGCAGGGTGTCAGGCGGGGTCTCTGGTCCCCCTCCTCACATAAGAACGCAGGATATGGTGAGGCCAAACAGGAACACCCGTGGAGCCATAGATGGGGGAGTCATACCACTAAATTGTCACTGGTGGCATCCGCCTCTCGCAATCTGCGCTTGCTAGCTCAGCCACCATCTTCTTGCTAGCCCCCATTTTCTGCTAGGGTAGCCACAGCAGTTATATTAGTGGCCAATGGCTCACTGGTTACAGCTGACAGCCAACTAGCCACAGCTGACGGCCATCTGATCACAGGTGATGGCCATTTACTACCTGCGCCAGCACCTTTCCACGTGAGGCCGAGCCTGGAAACTGCACTCCTGGCTCTGTCCCCACTCTCCACCCCTACAGGTTCTCGCCTCACAATCTATGTGACAAGCATCTTCCGCGAGGGGCCCTATGCGAGGAGCCTGGAGGTGGATGCAGTATCCTGGACACAGCCAGGCTCTCTGGGCACAGCCAGACTTCCTGGGCTTCTTAGGGAACACCAGTCTCCCTGGGTACAGCCAGGGCTCTCAGGGCACTGCCACTCTCTCTGGGCCTTTCAGGGTATCGCCAGGGTTTCTCACATTTTCTCGATGGCTACCTGTCGAGACACAAAAGCAAACATCCACCAGTTCCACTACATGGTGGTATGTTCCCAGGCAAACAGTCAAGCAGTCCATTAAATTAGGGATGGAAGGCAATTCCCCATAGTCCATAGTCATTTGCCAGGGCTGTCCTGGGGGTGAGGAATGACCTTGACCTCACCCTCATCTCACACGGAGAACTCAGTAAGCATTTCCTCCTGGGGCTACAAGTCCAGCATCCGGGCTGCCTCGGCAAGCACTTCCCAGCCCACAGGGCCGCAACAACCTTCGCTTTCTCCAGCCTATGCTGGTTGGGGAACCTTCCACATCTTCCCACTCCTCCACGGGCCTCCAGCTCTCCGGCAGCTGCTCCTCCTGGTCTTCCTGAGACTGAGTGTTCATATGCACAAACTGCTCCACCACCCTTCGGAGAACTTTGACCGGCACTGTCTCCTGCTTGCTGCACCATTTGTCACGCGGGGTGTCACACAGGGTCTCCTGCGGAGTCTCTGGTTCCGCTCCTCACATAAGAATGCAGGATATGGTGAGGTCAAAAAGGAACACCCATGGAGCCATAGATGGGGGAGACATACCACTATATTGTTGCTGGGGGATTCCGCCTCTCGCAATCTGCACTTGCTAGCTCAGCCCCCATCTTCTTGCTAGCCCCTATTTTCAGTTAGCGTAGCCACAGCAGTTATATTAGTGGCCAATGGCTCACTGGTTACAGCTGACGGCCAACTACCACAGCTGATGGCCATGAAATCACAGTTGATGGCCATTTACTACCTGAGCCAGCACCTTTCCATATGAGGCGGAGAACCTGGAAATTGCACTCCTGGCTCTGTCCCCACAACACACAGATATCAGGGCCCCAGACCACCCATCTCAGCCCACCCCCACATACCACCGTCTTTATAAGGCAAAGATAAACTGTGTTTATCTAGGACTCTATCAATACCTTCTCCCTCCATCCACGGAGATCCGGAGCTGCAGGTGGATGCGGCATGCGTGGCTGAGAGGCTCCCGGACACTTGTTTCAAACCCAAGAAGGTGACGGTTTTGCACACACCAATCACCCTTTATTTATTATTTATTTAGTTAGTTAGTTTTTATTTATTTATTTATTATTTATTATTTATTTATTATTTATTTATTATTTATTTATTATTATTTATTTATTATTTATCACACCAATCACCCTTTAAAAAATAAAGGAGACCTTTATTTATTCAAGAACCATTAACTTTATTCGGAAAAAATGGGAAAACTTGAAGGTAAAGGTTAAACGTTTTGCAGGGGAAATTCTGCAAAGTGCACGCTCAACATTGTGACCAGGGAAGTCACCCAGTGGCTATGGGGAAGGCAGTCCAAGGTCAGTTCTTGTCGCTGTCACCCAGGGTGAGCTTAGCACCCAGGTCCTCTGCCAGGCCGGATTCCGGGGCTCCCATCTTGCGCAGGTTGGTGATGTGGTCCCCCAGCTCTTGGATGAACTTCATTTGCTGGAACAGGTAGTGACTCTTGAGGAAGTCGCACAGGTGGGCGTCCTTCATCTCGGTGGCCAGCTGATGCAGGTCGAATAGGCTCTGGTTCACGCTCATCTTCAGGTGGAGGGCACCCTCCATGACAGTGAAGGCGTTCTCCCAGCAGCTGGAGTCAGGCCTGTAGATACCCAGCAGGCGGAGGCGGCCCCCGCGCTGGCTCTGCAACCACATCAGGCTCTGGGCATGCTGCAGCTCCTGGCTGGACTGCTGCAGGAAGAACTGGGCCAAGGGCTGCAAGGCCACGTCTTCGCAGTTGAAGTAAGAGGCCACGGTCTCGAACATGTGAGACGCATAGAGCTCCAGGGAGATCTGGTAGTTGATGGCGGCCTCGCATTCGGGGTGGTAGTTTTCGCTGACAAACGGGAGCGGCACAGTCGTCATGGCTGGAAGTGCGGGCCTAGGAGAGGGCGAACGCGGCGGCTGGGCCTTGGAGAGTCCCAGGAGCAGGCGACCAGGGCAGCCAGAAGCTGAGTCCGCCGCGGTGTTCCCTGGTACCTCAGCAAACTCCCAGGATGGACCAGGACGACGCCCTCTGTTGGGCTGAGAGGCTGGGCAGAAGCCTTTACGGTTCGGGTGGGGGAGGGGCTACAAGAGAGGGTTCTGTGTTCCAGGTTCCATCCCAGCCTTGTAAGGGCAGGGGACTCTGGGCTTAGTACTAGACATCTAAAAGTTGTTAATGTAGCAATTTCTTATTTCCAAGGACTTCCTACTATTCTGGTTATTCCCTTTAATAGCACCCTGTTCTCATGTGAAAAAAATGAAAGAATTATTCTGAAAATTGTGAGGATATTCCTTTGAAGATTTAAGTAAACTTCTCTTCCCCTTTATGTAATATATTTATATAAATATATATAAACATATATACACATACACAGATATTTTGATATATGTATATATGTATGTTTGTGTATATATATGTGTATATATATTTATACATCTGTAAAATTTTTTTCTGCTTTCCTGAAACAGCTGTTTGTTCATCATGATCATCTCTTACATATCCTCAAACATCTGGAAAACAATTGATATGTGGTATATAAACCAAAAACAACAAAAGAACAAGACAAACAAATTAGAAACAAAAACTCATAGACATAGACAATAGTTTAGTGTAGTGGTCACCAGAGGGTAACGGGGGCAGGGGGTGGTAGATGAGGGTAAAAGGGATCAAATATGTGGTGATGGTAGGAGAACTGACTCTGGATGGTGAACATACAATGGGATTTATAGATGATGTAATACAGAATTGTATACCTGAAACCTATGTAACTTTACTAACAATTGTCACCCCAATGAACTTTAATTAAAAAAAAGGAAATATTTCTGCTTTCATATTTGGTAGTAATGCGCACATTTGATTAGCCTAGGTAATCGGCATGGATCTGACCTACAGTTGTAAGGTCCATTTCTCTAGCAGGCTTCTCTGAATGGGAAGGTGGAGTGAGTCAATTATGAAGCTGTTTCTTTTGGGGGCACATTGCGTGGAGCTTGCAAGTAGGAGAAGGACCCTCCCAAATGCCAAAAGCATGGAATTTCTCTAATATTGGAAGACCCCTGGGGATCTATCTTGTAGGTAGATGAGTTCTTCTGTTTTATTTCCCTTCTGCTATGCAAGTCGGCATTATCTCTGATTTGCTCTATTTTGGTTTTCCTTCTTTCTCAAATAACTCAGTGTCTTTGGAGTGTAGTTTGGGAGATTAAAGCGGGTCCAATGCCAAATGGTTTTGTCCAGTGTAAGTAAGGTTGGGGGAGGGTCAGAGCAGGGCAGCAGCAAACAGATCAGTTGTTCAGACATTAGCTCTTTAATGTCACAATCCACCCAGGACCATCTCCAGTCCTTTGATTTCACTCACTCTGTTCTTGAACTTTCTTTGTGTGCGCTTGCCCTTCTGTTGCAGGTATTTTAAATTCTCTGCTTTTTCAGTCTGCAAGTGTCTTCCATTTCTGTCTCTGAGACTTCCTCACAATGGCTGGTTTGCTAACAGTGCTTCCTAGTTTGTGTGTGTGTGTGCAGATCATTAATTCTGTGTCTGAACCACCACCATAGTTCAGTTATATCATTTTTCACTTTTTAGAAATACAAATACTTAATCTTTAAATACTTAATGCATTCACATGATGCAAATGCCACATACCCTATGGCAACCAACAAAGCATAATTGTTATAATCAGGAGAAGAGAGAGGACGAAAGAGAAGAAACAATACTTAAGTTAATAAAAAGTGTAGAGCCATGAGAACAATGTTTAGGAGCATATGATTTTCGAGTGCACATGGAACTGTTACCATGAGACACCTTATTCTGCACCATGCAACGAGAGTCAATGAATTTAAGTGGATTGAGATCATGCGAGGTATTGTCTCCGACCATAATGGACTTAAAGTAGACATCATTAAGAGCAAGATGTGTGAAAATCTCAATATTCGGAAGCAAAGAATACATTGTACTTCTGAACAATCAGTGCACCAAGGTGAAGATCAAGGGGATGTGAAAGATTATTTGGAAGTCAATGTAAACTGAACATAACATATCCAGATTCATGGGATACAGCTGATCCAGTGCTTAGATGCAAATTTATAGCACTAAAATCCCTATATTAGAAAAGCAGGAAAGTCTCAAATAAATGATCTAACTTCCCACCTTAAGGAACTGAAAGAATGAGGGACAAAATAAATCCAAATCAAGCAGAGGTAAGGAACATTTGTGCTAAGTCAAGAAGTGTTTTATAATCTGAGACAAAGCTAAGATGCTGAGGAACCCGAACAAAGCAAGGGTGAAGCAAGTTTGCTCTGACTGGGGATTGGCCCCAGGGAGAGGCCAGTGGGTCAGCTTTAAGGTCTGCGGTTGGGCTTCACGTTCTGATGATGGCTTCTTATCTACCACCCAGGAGTGGAATGACATGAAGAGAGCATTCAAAAAAAGGGATTTTACACTCCCTCAGGGGAGAGAAATGTGGTTAAATTGAATTCACCAAGAAATACTCATTAACTTCTGTCTATGAGGCTCTGTTCAATGTAAACTACAGAGGAAAGAAGCCTTCACTTACTAGCTGAGTGATTTCAGACAGTGCTACTACGCTGAAATCACTTTCTCAGATATAAATTAGGGAAGATCCATATTTCACAGGGGTGTGTGAATGACACAGACAGAGGCTGGAAAGAACGAGAAACAATATCTCACATCCAGCACATACTTGGCACATACTGGGTATTTAAAAGCAGGGTGGAAAGCTGGGTTTAATTTTGAATGATGTTGAAAAGGGCCTTCTCCTCGTGCTCTGCTTATATCTGTTAGACACAAGAATCGTAAGTGGCAGAATGTCCACAATGGAGCTTGAGCATTAATTCTAACTGTGTTTACTTATCAAGAAGCTAGCGGTGGGGTTCACAGGAAATGCCATAGTTTATGCATCTGGCTCACTTATAACAGGCCTCTGCACTGCTTTGCAAATCTGCTGCCCTTATTCTCATGGTTGCAAGGTGGCTGCCCTTGCACCTGGCATCACATCCTCATACCCACATCACAATTAGAATGACAAGACCAAGTGCAAAATTATTTATTTTCACAAATATCACCTTATTCAGAAAGTCAAATTTAACAGAAATCCAGAGTATTTCTGTATATATCTTAGGTCAAAACTCAGTTATTCGACCAAACCTGTCAGCAGGAGAGACTACAAACAGAAGAATGTTGAAATAGGAAAAACACTTTCATGATTGATTCAGACTGATTATGATTTGTGCGAAGGGAGCGGAAAAATCCAGTGTTCTCTTAGTAAGTAAGAGGGATAAGATGGTTTTGGATGAGAAATCAAGAGTGTCTGTCATACTCTCTTTGCTGAGATACTGGATTAAATCGTAAGCACCTTAGACTCAATTAATTCAAGAAATTGCTTTCTCTTCTACGAAAGGGTTGTGGTGGTAGAGAGAAATTGATGGTAAAATTGCAGTGTGCATTTGGATATACACAAACAATTGAAATATTAAAAATACTAGGCAGTTTTAGGTGAATTTAGGACCTCTTACTATAGACAAGGGCCAGCAAACATTTCAGTGAAAGGCATACTAGCAAATACTTTAGGCTTTATGGGACATATGGACTCTTTCTCTCAATTCTCTCTCTCTCTCTCTCTCTCTCTCTCTCTCTCTCTCTCTCTCTCTCTCTCTCTCTCTCCCCTGATAACTACCTTTGCTGTGCACATCCTGCAATAGGATATATGTAAATAAGTCATCATGGCTCAGCTACAATACAATTTCATCACAAAAACAGAGAAACTCACAGACAGAGAAACTCACAGCAAGTTCTTTTGTGGATATCAGCAAAATTATTCTAAAGTTGGTATGGAGAGGAAAAAGACACAGAATAACCAACATAATATTAATGGAGAAGAATAAATTTCTCCGACACTACACGACTGCGAGACTGCCTGCAAAGTGACAGTAGTGGAGACAGTGTGGTGTTTGTGCACTCATAGCCCAGTTTTCAATGGAACAAACTGAAAACTCAACAATAAGAAAATGAACAGGCTGGTTTTATAAATAGCCCAATGAACTTAACAGAGACTTCAGCGAAGTAGATACAAACATGTCAAAGAAGCACATGAAAAGATGCTCCATATCATCTGTCATGGGGGAAACACAAACTAGAACAACAATGAGATACTGCTACATGGCTGTGAGAATGGCCATAGTTCAGAGCACTGACCACACCTATGCTGACCACGATATGCAGCAAAAGGATCTCTCATTCATTCCTGGTAGGAGAGCAAATTTGTACAACCAGTCTGGAAGACAATCTAGTGGTTTCTTACAAAAATTAACACTCTTACCATCTGACCCAGCAGTTGTGTTCCCTGGTATTATCCAAAGCTGTTGAAAATGTATGTCCATTCAAATCACCGGCATGCGATGTTTATAGAAGCTTCATGCACAATGGACAAACCTTGGGAGGAACCAAGATGTCTTTCGGTAGGTAGATGGATAAATCGGTTATGGTATATCCAGACAATGGAATATTCATGGGCTCTGAAAAGAAAAGAGATACAAAGCCTTGAAAAGACATGGAGGCAACATAAATGTGAATTACTATGTGAAAGAAACCAATCTGAAAAGGATACACACTATATAAATGCAACCATTAGGCATTCTGGAAAAGACAAAAATATGGACACAGTAATCAAAGCCGTATGGCATTGGCATAAAATCCGACACATAGATCACTGGAACAGGAAAGAGAGTCCAGAAGTAAACCCACAGATATGTGGTCAATTAAGATACAACGAAGGAGCAATGATTATACAGTGGGTAAAGAACAGTCTCTTCAATAAATGGTGTTGGGAAAACTGGACAGCCATGTGCAAAAGAATGAGAATGCACCAATACCTTACACCATATACAAAAATCAAGTGAAAGCAGAGTAAAGGTTTAAATGTACAACTTGAAACCATAAAATGCCTGGAAGAAAACATAGGCAGTAAACCCCCTAACACGGGTCTTGGCAATCGTGTTTCAGATTTGACACCAAAAGCCAAGGAAACAAAAGCAAAAATAAACAAGTGGGACTACATCAAACTAAAAAGCTGTGCACAGCAAAGGAAACCAACAACAAAATGAAAAGGCAACTTATTGAATGAGATAAAATGTTTGCAAATCATAGAGCTGACAAAGGGTTACTATCCAAAATATATGAAGAACTCAGACAACTCAACAAGAAAAACAAACAATCAAATTGAAAAATGGGCAGAGGATCTGAATAGACATTTTTCCAAAGAGGACATACAGATGACCAGTAGGAACATGACAAGGTATGCAATGTCAATAATCATCAGGGAAATGCAACTCAAAAGCACCATAGGATATTCCCTCACACCTGCTGTCAAAATGACAGGGAAGGACAAGCGTAGGCCAGGATGGGGAGAAAGGGAACCCTCGTGCACTGTTGGTGGGAATGTAAATGGGTTGTGGGAGATTACTCAAAACATTTTAAATAGAACTACCCTATCACCTTTCAATGCCACTTGTGGGTATTTATGTGAAGGATTAAAAACGATAACGCGAAATCTATATGCACGCCCATGGTCATTACTGCATTGATTTTGACAGAAAAGACATGGAAGCAACCCAAGTGTTTATCATTGTATTCATGGACAAAGAGAATGTGGTATCTATATCTACGTCTTCATCGCGATCTAGACGTAGAACTAGATACACCCCCCACACACACACACGTACACACAGAACGGAACATTATTCAGCCACAGAAAGAAAGAAATGTTGCAATTTGGGACAACGTGGATGCACATTAGGTCATCAGGCTAAGTGAAACATGTCAGACAGAGAAAGACGAATATGTACCATATTATTTTACTCATATGTGGAATCTAAAGAACAAAAGTCACTAATGATAACAAAATACCCCTCCAAAAGTGTACGCATTGTTGCAAAGAATAGATCGGTGGTTGCCATTGCAGAGGTGGAGGGTAGAGGGGTGGGCAAAATGATTGAAGGTGGGCAAAAGGTACCAACTCCCAGTCATAAAATAAGAATGGAGTCATGGCATGTAATGTACAGCATGGTCACGATAGTTAATAGTACTGTATTGAAGTTGCTAAGAGAGGAAATCTTAGTTGTTATGGAAGAACAAAAATTGTAACTGTGTGGTGCTGGATGTAAAGTAGAAGACTTACTATGGTGATTATGTCACCATATGTACCAAAATTGAATCATCATGTACATCAAAATTAAGTGTTTTACATCAATCATATCTCAATTTTTAAAATATGGAGGCAGTAACAAAGATCAGTGACTGCTAGAGTTTCAGAGGGGAGGAAGGAGAATCGGTGGAGCACAGGGCACTTTTAAGGCACTGAAACGATCCTGCATGGTACTGTAAGAATGGATACATATCATTAGACATTTGTGCAAATTCATAGAATGCACGATGCCAAGAGGGAACTCTAATAAAAACTATGGCCTTAGGGTGATTCTGATGCATGAATGGAGTTTAATGAATGTAGAATCAGTTGTAACAAATTGACCACACTGCTACTGCATGTTCACAGTGGCATAGAGTGTGCTCACGTGGATGCTGGGATATGGGAGAAATCTCTGTGCCTTCCTCTCAGTGTCAGTCTCAACCTAAAACTGCTCTATAAAATAAAGTCTAAGAAAGTTTTACAAAGCAAAATAACAGATGTGGGTCTGATTTGCCTTGCAAGACATAGTTTGACTAACTAGTCTTAATTAGTTAGTGATAAAACAAAATGAGAAAGATGTGTGTGTGTGTGTGTGTGTGAGGCAGAGAGAGAGAGAGAGAGAGAGAGAGAGAGAGACACTGTGTATTACATCAAATGAAAGGTTATCAAGTACCTTTGTATATTTGAAAGTTCCGTAATTGTTCCCTAAAGAATCGAGCATACAATACAGAAATAGACACATAATATAGAGAACATTTAGATGGTTGCCAGATGGAGGGGTTGGGGGGATAGGTGAAGGGGGGGCAATAAGGAAGTATAAATTGGTAGTTACAAAGGAGTCATGGGGATGTAAGGTATAGCATAAGGAATATAGCAATAATTTGGTAAAAATTATGTATTGTATCAGAAGAGTACTAGATTTATTGGGACGATCCCTTGGTAAGTTATGTAAATGTCTGATGACTATGTTGTTTACCTAAACTAATATAATGTTGTATGTCAACTAATTGAGAAATAAAACAATTATTTTAAAAATTGTACTTGTTGAAGTTACAGTACGTTTTTATGATGTTTGGTTCAGTACTTATACAAGGGTATGGCCCAGTGAGTTATTAAAATAGAGGCATGGGTGTTATTTTCCGGCACTCTAAGTGATTCCAAAGTGCAGCCACGTTTAACATCCCGAGTGCTAAAGGGTGCTTCTCAAAACTCAGTGTTCATATTCATCACCTGTGCTCCTGTGAAATGTACATCCTGAGTCAGGAGGTCTGGGGTGGGGCTTAAGACTATTGTGCTTGTAACCAGCTCTCAGGAGAGGCTGAAGCAGCCGGTTCACACAACACACTTTGAGAGGCAGGTTGTAATTCCCAGGGAAGCCTAGGTCCCGCCCCCGAGACTGATGTACTTGGCCCGGGTTGTGTCCATACCGTGGAGAGTTTTAAAAGGTCTGCAGCTGCTTCTAATGTACAGCAAAGCTTGAGAATCTCATGCAAAGTACATAGTGATTTAAGGATTGTAATGATTATTTTTTCAGTGGCCGAATGCGGTCCCCTCCTCCCATTCCCCAGCACCCTGACTCCTCCCTCTCCTACTCAGGTCCCAACATGCAGATGATGGTGGGATCAGGATTAGCAATTTATCTGTTCACTCTTTCTCACCTCTGAGGAGTCCAATGTAGTTCTGGCGGAATTTGGGCTTGGGAAGAAGAAACAAAAAGTGTTATAGGGGGCCATTTCCAAAAAAAGCTGGTTGAAGCAGAATGGCGCGGGGATTACCAGGGAAACTTGTCACGGGAAAACTCGCCTCTAGTCTGGAACCTGAGTGTGCTGCAAACAGCCAGCTACCCTCCTGGGTCCTGGCAGCACCTGACAACCAAGCAGCTATGAAGGATTTCTCCTTCTCAATGGAGAGGGCGACATCGTGGGTGGAAATGCAAGAGAGACCTTCAGTAGCAAAGTATAGACATGAAACCTTCTCCCTGAAGCATAAACCCCACACAGCAATCCGGAGTAGATGATGATGATGATGATGGCAATAAATGTCCGCTTAGGAATAATATGTGTAGTGTATGTGCCGGGTACAGTTGTAAGCATTTAAAAAATATTAACTCATTTAATCTCCTTGGCAACCAAATGCTATTAACAATTTTATTATCCCTATTTTATGTGAGGAAACTGAGACACAGAGACGTTATATAACATGCTGATATTCACCCAATTTAGTGAGTGGCTGAACTGGTATGTGAACCCAGGCAATGTGAGGTTCAGAAACACTACAGCAAACTGCCTCTCCAATACAGGAAAGAAGGAGGATTGTCAGCCAATTTAGTTATAAATACATATAGATGCTCGCCCTGTGCTTCCTCATATCTAGAGGAGAACGATAATTTATATATCTCAGACGAAGTCAGAGAGAGGAGTGGTCCTCACAGTAGTGTGAAAAAATATGAAAATGTCAAGTTTGACTAAGAAGAGGAAAGGGGCAAGAGCATTTTCTGGAAACTAAGCTAAAAGGACATAATCCTCACTTAAAAGAAAGTATTAAGGTACAATGATGACAAATGTGAAAGGTAATTACTAATGTGTAATAAGCTTCTCTCTATATTAGTAAATGTTCAAATCTGCAAACTTTACATAGTCTCAAGCTAGCCAAGTGTAGGAGGTAAGACGTGCAAATCTGTAATTTTTAACTTTTATCTTTGTGACCACACCAGGCACAGAAGAAACCTGTTTTGAGTATTTTTGCCAGGCAAGGACAACCTGAGGGTTTAAGGGTGTGCAGGTTTCATCTGGTCAAATAGAGTACACTGGAGAGGGGCTGTTTTTCAAGGGGAAGAGGAAAAACAACAAGAAGTACATCTACCATTTCCTTAAGGAATCTTTTCATTTTTTTAACTGAGAAATAATTTCTTTCTACCCATAACCATGAAGACAAGGTAATAGGCTATCTCCTCTCCACATCTTGCAAGGAGAAACCAGAGGGCACACTGAGGTTAGGAACAAGCTGATTTGGAGATAATCTCTGAGCAGATGTAGCTGGCCTTGGTCTGGAATGAGGGGTCATGCAGGGTGCCACGTGGGGTCACTGTTCCTGCTCCCCACATAAGAACACAGGATATGGTGAGACCAAAAAGGAACACCCACGGAGCCATGGGTAGGGTAGTCATACCACTATATTCTCGTGGGCAGCTGGGTTGGAGACACAGGAAGCAGGAGCAACACTATCCGCAACTTGCTGTCCACTTCTCTCTGTCAACCAACCTCACTTTGCTAACTGCAATCGGGCTTGGTAGCTCAGCCACCATCTTCTTGCTAGCCACCATTTGATGCTAGCGTAGCCACGGTAGTTATATTAGTGGCCAATGGCTCACTGGTTACAGTTGATGGCCATCCAATCACAATTGATGGCCATTTACTACCTGAGCCAGCACCTTTCCACATGAGGCCAAGAGCCTGGAAACTGGACTCATGGCTCTGTCCCTACACTCCACCCCTACAGGGTCTTGCTTCACAATGTACGCCACCAGTGTGTTCTGCGAGGCCCTGTGCAAGAAGCCTGGAGGTGAATGCAATATCCTGGACACAGCTAGGCTCTCTGGGCACAGCCAGGGTATCTCAGGGCACCACCAGTCCTTCTGGGCACAGCCAGACTTCCTGGGCTTTTTAGGGTACCACCAGTCTCCCCAGACACAGCCAGGGCACCACCAGTACTCAGCGCCCCCTATAGCTGATGTCTCCCATTTGTATTTCCAAAGCTGACATCTCACCTGAGCTCCAGATTCATTTTTTTCTGATTACCTGCATGACGTTTATACTTGGATGCTAACTGACACCTCAGATTTTACAGGACATGCCTCCCCACCCCTCGTGTCCTCTTGCATGTGTCCCCATATTAATAAATAGCAATGCCTTCAATCCGGGTGTTCAAGTCCAAACAACAGAACATGCGTTACTTTACTCAAGTCCCACTACTCACCTCTGACCCGTAAGGAAATCTTGTTGATTCATCCAAATCTGTCTAGAATTTCCTATGTCTCCTCATTTTTTCAGCCTACACTCCAGTTCAACCTCTCTCACCTGCACCAGCTGTATTATCTCCTAAGTGCTCTTTCAGCTTCCCCATTCTACCCTCTGAATTCTGCAAAGCAGCCAGAATCACTGATTTAACTTTCGGGGGGATTTATTCTACTTAATATTCAACATCACAATTTTGACCTCAATTCATGATTTCATATATTCAGCCCTCTGGTGGTAATTTTTCATATTTGTTATTGTTATTTTGGTACCCTGTTGCTTCATAGTAAGCAACGATACAGTTGAACTAGAAATCTCACACATGCCCAGTATTGGTGCCCACAGAAAGTCACCCCCCGTCTATGGACAGACCTATCCACAGGTACATTATCACTGTAGCCCATTATTAACCTGCCAGAGACATACTATGGCAATCTGGCTTCCAAGGTCCCCAATTTGCAACCTCAATAAATCGATACCATTTCAGATAAAGGGAAGAACCACTTTATTTTAATCCCTGCCCAATCCCATTCCCTGCACTCTTCCTCCACAGGCCATCACAGTCATGATTTCAGACCATTTTTTAATTCGTTTACCGAGCACACACTTACAGATCGCAGGGTCCCAGACCACCCATCTCAGCCCACCCCCACAAACCACCCTGTTTATAATGCAAAGCTTAACTGTGTTTATCTAGGACCCATTCAATACCTTCTCGCTCCATCCACGGAGATCCGGAGCTGCAGGTGGATGGGGCATGCGTGGCTGGAGAGGCTCCCAGAAACTTGTTTCAAACCCAAGAAGGTGACGGTTTTGCACACACCAATCACCCGGAGACCTTTATTTATTCAAGAACCATTAACTTTATTCAAAAAAAATGGCAAAACTTGAAGGAAAAGGTAAAACGTTTTGCAGGGGAAATTCTGCAAAGTGCACGCTCAACATTGTGACCAGGGAAGTCACCCAGTGGCTATGGGGAAGGCAGTCCAAGGTCAGTTCTTGTCGCTGTCGCCCAGGGTGAGCTTAGCACCCAGGTCCTCTGCCAGGCCGGATTCCGGGGCTCCCATCTTGCGCAGGTTGGTGATGTGGTCCCCCAGCTCTTTGATGAACTTCATTTGCTGGAACAGGTAGTGACTCTTGAGGAAGTCGCACAGGTGGGCGTCCTTCATCTCGGTGGCGAGCTGGTGCAGGTTGAATAGGCTCTGGTTCACGCTCATCTTCAGGTGGAAGGCAAACTCCATGACAGTGAAGGCGTTCTTCCAGCAGCTGGGGTCAAGACTGTAGATACCCTGCAGGCGGAGGCGGCCCCCGTGCTGGTTCTGCAACCACATCAGGCTCTGGGCATGCTGCAGCTCCTGGCTGGACTGCTGCAGGAAGAACTGGGCCAAGGGCTGCAAGGCCACGTCTTCGAAGTTGAAGTAAGAGGCCATGGTCTCGAACATGTGAGACGCATAGAGCTCCAGGGAGATCTGGAAGTTGATGGCGGCCTCGCATTTGGGGTGGTAGTTTTCGCTGACAAACGGGAGCGGCACGGTCGTCATGGCTGGAGGTGCGGGCCTAGGCGAGGGCGAACGCGGCGGCTGGGCCTTGGAGAGTCCCAGGAGCAGGCGACCAGGACAGCCAGAAGCTGAGTCCGCTGCGGCGTTCCCAGGTACTTCAGCAAACTCCCAGGATGGACCAGGAGGACGCCCTCTGTTGGGCTGCAAGGCTGGGCGGAAGGTTTGGGTGGGGCCTGGAAATGAGTTCCCTTGAGGGCTGGGGGGCGGGGTGGAGGCCTTTACATTACAAGGGGAGTGGGGGGAGGGGAGAGAGCTCACCGTTCCAGGGTCCATCCCAGCCTGGTGAGGGCAGGTGAGTCTGTGCTGATCACCTGGCAGCTATTATGTTTTTCATTTAGGAGTATTTCTATTTTCCAAGGACTTTCTGTTATTCTCTCGTTACTCCCTTTCGTAGTACATACGTAAACATATATAGAGAGGCACACCTATTTAAATAAATGTATATGTGTATGTATATATAGATATATTTATAGATATGTAAAATTATTCCTTCTCCCCAGAAGTAGTTGTTTGTTCATGATCATCTTCTCTAATGCTTTCCTCATGTATCTTGCAAGTGTTTGTGCTTTCATACATGAGAGTAATGGGCCCATTTGATTAGCCTAGGTAACTGGCATGGATCCTCTCTACAGTTATAATGTCCAATTCTCTAGCAGGCGTCTCCCCTGAATGGGAAGGTGGAGTGTGTGAGTTATGCAGTGGTTTTCTTTGGCCAGTGCTTAGATGCAAATTTATAGCACTAAAATACCTGTATTAGAAAAGAAGGAATGTCTTAAATTATCTAACTTCCCTCCTTAAGGAACTGAAAAAATGAGGAACAAAATACCCTGTTTCTCTGAATATAAGACCTAGCCGGAAAATCAGCTCTAATGCATCTTTTGGAGCAAAAATAAACATAACACCCGGTGTTATGTTATGTTATGTTAGATTATATTATAAAGATCCGGTCTTACGTTATAGTAAAATAAAACCAAGTCCCATATTAATTTTTGCTCCAAAAGACGCATTAGAGATGTTTGTCCAGCTAGGTCTTACTTTCGGGGAAACACAGTAAATCCAAATCAAGGTGAGGGAAGGAAGAATTTGTCCTAAATCAAGAAGTGTTTTATAATCTGGGACAAAACTAAGATGTTGAGGACCCTGAATAAAGCAAGGGTGAAGCAAGTTTGCTCTGACTGGGGACTGGCCCCAGGAAGAGGCCAGTGGGTCAGCTTTAAGGTCTGCGGTTGGGCTTCACGTTCTGATGATGGCTTCTTATCTACCACCCAGGAGTGGAATAACATGAAGAGAACATTCACAAAAAAGGATTTTACACTCTCTCAGGGGAGAGAAATGTGGTTAAATTGAATTCACCAAGAAATACTCATTAACTTCTGTCTATGAGGCTCTGTTCAAGGTAAACTACAGAGGAAAGAAGCCTTCAGTTAGTATATGAGAGGTTTCAGACAGTGGCACTACTCTGAAATCACTTTTTCGGATATAAATTAGAGAAGATCCATGTCTCACAGTGGTGTGTGAATGACACAGATAGTGTCTGGAAAGAACAAGAAACAATACCTCACATACAGGACACACTTGGCACATACTGGGTATTTAAAGACAAGGGGAAAAGATGGGTTTAATTTTGAATGATGTTGAAAAGTGCCTTCTCCTTGTAGTCTTATGTCTGCTAGAAACAAAAATCATAACTGTTATGTTCATGCAAGAGTAATTGCAGTTTTCACAATTATTTTAACCTTTTAAATGAAAATTGTTTATTATTATTTTTTTGGGGGGAGTACTGTGATTCTCCAGGACCCATCAGCTCTAAGTCGCTGTCCTCCAATCTAGCTGTGAAGGGCACAGCTCACTGGCCCATGTGGGAATCGAACTGGCAACCCCGCTGCCCAGAGCTCGTGTTCCAATCAACTGAGGCATCCGGCCGGCCCCAAAATTATTTTTGCACTATCCTAATGACAGTATCCATAAAGGAGCTTGAGTATTTGTCGGAAGCCATAGAAATCCCCAGGCCTTGCCTAGGCAGAACTTCCTGGTCACAAAACCCAAAGCCCGCGCGCGCCAAACCCAGAGCCCGCGCGCGCCAAACCCAGAGCCCGCGCGCGCCAAACCCAGAGCCTGCCCATTTCCTTGTACCTCATATGGCATCGCCCTGTCCTAGCCTATCAGCCCGCGACAAGTACCTCGCCACCCTATGACATAGCATATCCCACCCCCATCTGACATAGCTATATATATAACCCGCCATCGTAATAAAATTTTGAGGCTTGATCAGATCCCTGTCTTGCCTCCATTCTTCGCGTCTCCTGTCTCCCCTTTTTTTTTCATCCTCAACAGGTTTCTTCCCCTCGTCCCACGTTGCATTGTCCTGCCGGTCGGGACATTTTGGCGCCCAACGTGGGGCCCGAGGTACGAAGATTCTATGAGGACACCTACTCTGGAAACCGCCGCGGCCCCCCCCCTCCCTGAGCCTCCACGGGCTGGCTTCTTTCGAGCCCACGCAGTTTTCACTCGTGGGACAAGACTCGAGGGCCTCCCCGGCGCGAGTGTGGCTTGTTTCGAGCCCGTAAGGGACAAGACTCGACAGCCCCCTCGGCAGTAAAAAGGCTCGTTTGGAGTTCACGAGGTATTCACCCGTAAGAAAAGACTCCAAGTTTGCCCGACGTTGGAGTAGCCGCCCAGCGAAGGACGAGAGATTGGTGAGTAGGTGATTGACATGGGACAGGAGTTGAGTTCACATGAACTCTTCCTTAAGGGTATTAAGGAATCTCTCAAGATGCGGAGAGTTAAGGCTAGAAAAAAAGATTTACGTGAGTTTTTCAGTTTTGTCTCTGATATCTGCCCCTGGTTCCCCCAAGAAGGAACGATTGATCAAAAATATTGGAAGAGAGTTGGAGACTGTTTTAATGATTACTATCGGGTTTTTGGACCCAACAAGGTCCCTGTATCGGCATTCTCATATTGGAATCTGATTAATGATATCCTAAAAATACATTCCTCAGACCCAGATGTTAGAGAGATCTTACAGACAGGGGAAACAGTCCTAAAAGAGAGTTCCCGCCCCCCTTCTGTCTGCCGATCTGTTTCAATAGACATGCCAGAGGAACCTAAAAAACAAGCTGATAATCAGGAAGCCTCTGCCTTAGAGAATCACCCATTAAAAGACCCCCCTAAAATCTACCCTTCCCTTTTGGCCTTTAATAATCAGGACCAGCTCTCCCCAAGAGACCAGATAGATTTAGAGGAACAAGCTGCCCGCTATAATAAAAAAGAAGATCCCTGGGGCCTCGCCGCGCCAACCTTGCGCGCCCCTTCACAAAAAATACATACCCCTCCCCCTTATGTCCCCCCTCAGGAACTCCCAACATTCTATAACCCAGTCTTAAACCCAAACCCACCCCTATTCCCTCAAGACACCCTAGTTCAAAACACCCCATCCTTAACCGATCCCATTAGGCAGGCAAAAATATCTTTAACCCAAGAAATTTCTTCTCTTAGAGAGACACTCCAACAAAAACGCGAACATATGCAACTCCTAAAGGAGCTGCATGCCCTTGAAAAAGAACTTAAAACCTTAATGCCTAACCAAAACCCTGAAAAACCTCAAAAAGGCCCAATACTTAATAAAAAGACCCTAATGACCTTTCCAGTTACCCGCAGCCAAAACCGTGGCCCACCCTCTCAAGAGGATACAATGGAAGAGACTGACAATGAACCCCCCGACTCTCATAATCCCCCCTCGGCCGATGAGGCCTCTGACACAGAAGACCCAGAAGATAACACTCCCAACTCTAATGGTCCCACTGGCCAAAAATATCACCGGCTAGGCATCAAACATATTAAAGATTTAAAAGGCGCAGTAAGCTCTTATGGCCCGACAGCGCCCTACACCTTGGCAATTCTTGAAGGTCTCAGTGACCGTTGGCTCACACCCAATGATTGGTTTAAATTAGCTCGTGCCACCCTTTCTGGGGGGGACCACGTCCTCTGGCACACAGAGTTTAAAGAAAACTGCCGAGAGATAGCACAGCGCAATAGTGAAAATAGAACAACAAGATCATGGACTCGGGATAAATTACTAGGAGAAAAACCCTATCATACCAATGAAATCCAGGCAACTTTTCCCCCGGGGCTGTTAGCTCAAGTTCAGAACGCTGGTCTCAAGGCGTGGCGCCGCCTACCTCCAAGAGGCTCCGCTACCACCTCCCTGGCAAAGATTCGTCAGGGCCCCGAGGAGCCATATTGTGAGTTTATCAGCAGACTCACCGACGCCGCCGAACGGTTGGTCGGAGAAGGCGAGAACGACAGCGCCTTTGTTAAACATTTAGCCTATGAAAATGCTAACCCCACTTGCCAGGCAACCATTCGCCCCCACCGTGGAGGCAACCTTGCTGACTACATTAAACTATGCTCAGGGGTTGGAGCCTCCCATACCTTGGGACTCGCTATCGGAGCCGCCCTCCGAGACTTTGCCTCAAACAAGCCTCCTAATCAACAATCTAGATTATGTTTCTCCTGTAAACAACCTGGACACTTTAGTCGAGATTGCCCAATAAAAAATAGAGGTCCACAACCCCAAAATTCATCACAGCCCCCACCGACACCCTCCAGACCAATGCCTTCCACCGTGTGCCCAAGATGTCGACGGGGCAAACATTGGGCCTCTGATTGTTATTCTAAAACAGATATTGAAGGTATCCCCCTTTCCAGGAAACCGGGAAACCCCAGTCGGGGCCAGCCCCTGGCCCCTCCATCGGGACACAACCTAGGGGCTGTCAGGTTTGTTCCCCAACAACCAAGTCCTCAGATCCTCCCAGCTCAAGTGTCGGTTCCCTCCACCGGGCTACCCCCGGAAGCGCAGGACTGGACCTCTGTGCCGCCGCCGACTCAATACTAACCCCAGACCAAGGGGTCCAACTCGTTCCCACCACCACGACGGGACCTATGCCCCCGGAAACATTTGGACTTATATTGGGGCGGGGCAGCTCTTCCCTCGCCGGCCTGAATATAATCCCAGGAGTCATAGATAATGATTATACAGGACTCATACAACTCTTAGCCTCGGCCCCTCTGGGCCCTGTATCCATAGTAAAAGGCCAAAGGATAGCACAGCTTGTGCTTCTCCCATTAGACACCTCTAATAAACAATATCTGACACCAAAGAGACGGGAGTCCGCCTTCGGCTCCTCAGATGCCTATTGGATACAACAGGTCACTTTAGAGAGGCCACTTTTAACCCTGTACTTAGATGGAAAAAAATTTCAAGGTTTAATAGACACGGGAGCGGACGCAACAGTCATCTCAGATAGATACTGGCCTTCAACATGGCCCTCTAAAGCCTCATATACCCATCTACAGGGCATAGGACAATCAGCCAATCCCAGACAAAGCTCTAAAATACTCTCATGGGAAGACGAAGAGGGCAATACTGGTAAGGTCCAGCCATATATTATTTCTGGAATTCCCATTAATCTGTGGGGCCGTGATATCCTATCACAACTCAAACTTATCATGTGCAGCCCCAACGAAATAGTTGCTCAACAGATGCTTAACCAAGGCTATCTCCCTGGACAGGGACTGGGAAAAGCTGGTCAAGGGATAAAAAATCCCCTCTCTATAAAGCCCAACCCTAACCGACAAGGATTAGGCAGTCAGGATTTTTCCTAGCGGCCATTGATCCTCCTGCACCCCATGCGGAGAAGATAAAATGGAAAGATAATTCCCCCGTTTGGGTGGACCAATGGCCACTACCTGAGGAAAAGTTGTCCGCAGCTTCTCGGTTAGTGCAGGAACAATTAGCGGCAGGACATATAGAACCAACTACTTCGCCATGGAATACACCCATTTTTGTTATTAAAAAGAAGTCTGGGTCTTGGCGCCTCCTTCAGGATCTCAGAGAAATTAATAAAACCATGTTCTCCATGGGAGCCCTCCAACCAGGCCTCCCTTCCCCGACAGCTATCCCAGCTAACTATCACAAGATTATTATAGACCTTAAAGATTGTTTCTTTACCATTCCTTTACACCCCCTGGACAGAGAGCGTTTCGCATTTAGCCTGCCTGTAACCAACTTCAAGGGTCCTATGCAGCGCTTTCAGTGGAAAGTCCTCCCACAAGGCATGGCCAATAGTCCCACCCTATGCCAAAAATTTGTGGCACAAGCTGTGGATCCTGTTAGAACACAATGGCCCACTATTTATATTATTCATTATATGGACGATATCCTTCTAGCAGGAAAGACCACCACAGAGGTACTCCAATGCTGCCAACACTTAACTCACAATCTTACCACTTATGGACTCCAACTTGCCCCCAATAAGATCCAGCTCAAAGACCCCTACTACTATCTGGGATTTGAGCTACATAATCAGTCCATAACCACCCAAAAAGTCCAACTTAAAACTAGTCATTTATACACTTTACATGACTTTCAAAAATTTTTGGGAGATATTAACTGGCTTCGACCATACTTAAGGCTCACTACAGGAGACCTCAAGCCCCTCTTTGATATTCTTCAGGGAGACTCAGACCCTCTCTCCCCTCGAGAGCTGTCGCCTGAGGCAAAGGGCTCTCTTCAATTACTAGAAAAGGCAATTCAACAACAACAAGTCACCTTTCTATCATACAAACAGCCCTTCTCCCTCATTATTTGTGCAACCCCTCATACACCTACTGGGGTCTTATGGCAAGATAATCCCCTCTTCTGGGTTCATTTACCCTCCTCCCCGTCTAAGGTCCTAGTCACATACCCATCCCTGGTAGTCAAACTTATTAAGATAGGAAGAGAAAAAAGCCGACAACACTTTGGCAGGGACCCTGATCAGCTCATTCTCCCCTACACTAAAGAACAGCTTAATTGGCTAACCCAAAATAACGATGACTGGATCATTTCCCTTACATCATTTCAGGGCAAGATAGATAATCATTATCCCCCTAATAAACTCCTACAGTTCTCCAGACTACATCCCTTTGTTTTTCCAAAGATAACAGCCACTAAACCATTACAAAATGCCGCCTTGGTTTTCACGGATGGGTCTTCTTCTGGCGTAGCAGCATATGTCATTAACTCACAAAGATTTCAGGTGCAGTCTCCATTTCAGTCTGCCCAACTTGTTGAACTTTATGCCGTTATAAAAGTGTTTAAAAAACTACAGGAGTCACCCTTTAACTTGTACACTGATAGTGCCTATATCGCCCTGTCTGTGCCCCAACTAGAAACAGTGCCATATATCAAGCCCTCTACCAGCGCTGCCAAACTTTTTCAACAACTACAACATCTCATACTACAAAGACAGACCCCATTTTTCCTTAGTCATCTTCGGGCTCATACTGACCTCCCTGGACCCCTTTCACAGGGCAATGCTATAGCAGACAATCATACCCGCTTAGTATGTCCCTTAACCTTAGATCCTATAACGCGAGCCACCCAATTCCACAACTTACATCATGTCAATGCCCACACACTTCGCTTGTTATTCAAAATTACCCGAGATCAGGCTAGACACATTGTTAAAAGTTGCTCAGGGTGCATAACCTTTCTGCCTCTTCCTCACCTAGGAGTTAACCCAAGGGGCTTACTCCCTGGACAAATCTGGCAGATGGACATTACACATATTCCTGAATTCGGCCATTTAAAGTATGTACACGTAACTATAGATACCTTCAGCGGCTTCATGGTTGCCACCCTTCATGGGGGCGAGGCTACAAAAAACATCATAGCCCATACCCTCCAATGCCTTACCACACTAGGAAAACCTCAAACTATAAAAACAGACAATGGACCAGGGTATACCTCCCAGGCATTTCAAGCCTTTTGTGCTCAATTCCAAATCAAACACGTCACTGGCATCCCTTACAATCCCCAAGGCCAGGGCATTGTAGAGCGAGCCCACCAGACACTCAAAAACACCATCAACAAGTTAAAAACCACCACTGCCTATCCGACCAAAGGATCTCCTCGTAATGTTCTCAGCCATGCATTGTTTACCCTTAATTTCCTACAACTTGACGCTCAGGGAAAATCGGCTGCCGATCGCTTCTGGCACCAAGAAACAAAAAATCAATATGCTACAGTTATGTGGAAAGATCCATTAACCTCCAAATGGAACGGCCCCGATCCAGTCCTCATTTGGGGACGTGGGTCAGCCTGCATTTATGATTCTCAGGAAGGCGGCGCGCAATGGCTGCCAGAGCGTCTCGTTAAGCCTGTCAACACCCCAAATCCAAATAACACATAAAGACTCCAGGGATATCTTCCCTGAGAAAATCTCTCTCTCTTTTCACAGGACATAAAGTTCTTCATGGAGTCCTTCACTTTGACACTCTTCACATTCCTCATCATCCCCGTTTACGGAGGGTTTGGGCCCCCCGTAAGCCGCGAGCAGCTATACAGACAGCTCTATGGCAACCCATGTGACTGCCCGGGAGGCACAGTGCCCAGTGGATACCTCCGTGCCCACACCGAGGAGCCAGCCCCACAAGGACAGGTAGATTTAGCATACTTAGCATCCACTGATTGCGGTAATAAAGTAGCCTACCTCGCCTATAATCCTAATATAAAGGGGGGATTCGGACTAGGAATAGATGAAACACAATGGACCTGTACCAATAAGCCCCGCATTATTCCCCCCATTGCAGGACTACCACCGCCCTGCCCCAGCGAATGCAGCTATTTTGATCAAATGCATTCTTCCTGCTACACAACCACCCAAATTTGTACTGGCTCAGACAACCAAACTTATCTCACAGCCATGTTATTGAGACGTAGGTCCGCCACATTCGGAGGCGATTGGGACTCCACCTCCCTCTCTGACAATAACAAATATAGTCAGGCGGGCTGCAGTGGTACAATTGGAAATAAAGTCTGTTGGCCAACTAAAATGCCTGTCCACATTTCAGATGGCGGAGGGCCAAATGACATATTAAAAGAGACTCTTGTCACTGAGCACATTCAAAAAATACTCCACCACCTATTCCCCCCTTTAACTTACCACCCCTTGGCTCTCCCAAAATCCCGGGATATGGATTTAGACACACAAACCAACAACATTCTCGAATCCACCTTCTGGGCCTTAAATCATTCCAACCCTTCTCTTGCCCAGGACTGCTGGCTTTGCATGACTATGGGAACTCCCATACCTACTGCGATCCCCTCCAATATCACAGTAAACACACAAATCTCTAACTGTTCCCGTCTCTCCCTTCCTCTTAGAGTTCAACCTGTAGGATTTAATACCTCCCCCTGCTATCAGGGACGATTTCAAAACAACACTTTTGATGTAGATCTAGGGTTTGTCACTTTTACTAACTGTTCTGACATCATTCAAGTTAACGGAACCTTGTGTTCTAGCCCTGGACAAGTTTTCATATGTGGGAACAGCCTCGCTTACACCACGTTACCCACCAACTGGACTGGACTTTGTGTCTCAGCTAGTCTCCTCCCTGATATCTCTATTATCCCAGGAGACACACCTGTCCCTCTCCCCAGCCTAGAATTTGCCACCGGGCGCCACAAGCGTGCTATTACAGCCATTCCCTTACTCGTAGGGCTAGGAATTACTGCTGGAATAGCCTCGGGTACCGCGGGAGTAGGTGTTGCAGTCCAGTCCTACAATAAACTATCACGCCAGCTGATAGATGATGTCCAAACACTTTCTGGGACCATCAATGATCTCCAAGATCAGATTGACTCTTTAGCTGAAGTAGTCTTACAAAACCGTCGAGGCCTAGATCTTCTCACTGCAGAACAGGGAGGTATCTGCTTAACTTTACAGGAACGCTGCTGCTTCTATGCTAACAAGTCTGGGATCGTCCGAGACAAGATCAAAAAACTACAAGAGGACCTAGTAAAAAGACGCAAAGAACTCTTCGAAAACCCACTCTGGACGGGTCTCAACGGACTTCTCCCCTACCTGCTCCCCACCCTTGGCCCCCTCCTATGCATCCTTCTCTTAATAGCCTTCGGGCCATGGGCTTTTAGGCGCATTACTGACCTCATTAAAAACCAAATCGATGCTGTTTTGGCCAAACCAATCCAAATCCATTATCAGCGGCTAGCAACAGGGGACGGCCTCGAAGAAGGCTATCTTGGCTTCCTCCCCACGGGGACGACATAATACTAAGGGTATGTCTACTCCCCCCACGAGTTGGGGAGGGGTATGGGCACCGAGGTGAGTGCAAAGCAAAGCATTTGCAAGGAAAGGGCTCGACTCACAACGGTCGGCTCCCTTTAACTTTCCTGAGAACATACCTGGTTTGCATAGAGGTTGGTATCAAAAAATCTCTACCTCTCCTCCACAAAAGATACCCAAAACCATCCAATAACGAGCTCTGCTCGTTGGAGGAACCAGGCCTCTGTTCCCTCACTCGGTCAAGGCCCACCTCCTTAAAACAAACAAAAAGGGAGGAGATGTCGGAAGCCATAGAAATCCCCAGGCCTTGCCTAGGCAGAACTTCCTGGTCACAAAACCCAAAGCCCGCGCGCGCCAAACCCAGAGCCCGCGCGCGCCAAACCCAGAGCCCGCGCGCGCCAAACCCAGAGCCTGCCCATTTCCTTGTACCTCATATGGCATCGCCCTGTCCTAGCCTATCAGCCCGCGACAAGTACCTCGCCACCCTATGACATAGCATATCCCACCCCCATCTGACATAGCTATATATATAACCCGCCATCGTAATAAAATTTTGAGGCTTGATCAGATCCCTGTCTTGCCTCCATTCTTCGCGTCTCCTGTCTCCCCCTTTTTTTTTTCATCCTCAACAGGTTTCTTCCCCTCGTCCCACGTTGCATTGTCCTGCCGGTCGGGACAAGTATTAAAGCTAACCGTGCTTATTTATAAAGAAGCTAGTGGTGGGGTACAGAGGAAATGTCATAGTTTATGCCTCTGGCTCAATTATAACAGGGCTCTACACTGGGTTTGCAAATCTGTTGGCCTTAGCCTCATGGTTGCAAGGTCGCTGCCCTTGAAATTGGCATCATATCCTCATACCACATCACAACAGAATGACAAGGCTGGGGTCAAAATGATTTCTTTTCACAAATTTCATCACTTTATCCAGAAAGTCCAATTTTATCAGAAATCCAAGGTATTTCTGTTTATATCTTGGGTGAAAACTCAGTCATGTGACGAAACCTATCAGCTGAAGAGACTACAAAAAGAAGTATCTTTAAATAGGAAAAACACTTTCATGATTGATTCAGACTAACTATGATTTGTGCCAAGGTAGCAGACACATACGCACTCTGAAAAATCCAGTGTTCTCTTAGTAAGTTAGAGGGGATGAGATGGCTGTTGGAAGAGAAATTAAGAGTGTCTGTTGTGGGTGCCTGCCAATGAGACGAACAGTCCCTGAAGTGGGGAGTGAGGATTGAGAAAAAAGAAGAGAAAAAAGAAGAGAGATAAAGATGGGATCGGGAAGGCAGGCAATTCTAAGTAGACTGCCACGCCCCAATTTTATTTTTGCAGTTTGTATATACACTGGGTATCAGAAAGTAACAGAACTGTCTGCAATCTGGTAGTTACAATGTTTGGATAAACAAGGGCATGTGTTTTGGCCAGCTCTGCACTTCCTGACCTTTTCTGGTTCTGTGTTCTCAAAGTAGCAAGTTTTGCCTTGCTGGGAGCACAAACCACTCAAGGAGGTCAAAGGTTCAACATTTCACAAAACAACACCTGCTAGCACTTCAGCAGGGTTTCCCACAGTCTGTCATACTTTCTTTGTTGAGATACTGGATTAAATGGTAATTACCTTAGATTCAATTAATTCAAGCAATTGCTTTCTCTTCTACCAAAGGGTTGTGGTGGTAGAGAGAAATTGATGGTAAAGTGCACTGTGCATTGGGACATACACAAACAATTGAAATGTTAAAAATACTTGGCAGTTTTAGGTGAATTTACAACCTGTTACTATAGACAAGAGCCAGCAAATATTTCGGTGAAAGACATGTAGTAAATATTTAGTTTTTGTGGGATATATGGATGCTCTCTCTCTCACCTACCAACTACCTTTGTAATGCACACCCAGCAATAGGATATATTTAAATAAGTGGTCATTGCTCAGCTCCAATACAATTTCATCAGAAAAACATTTAGTGAAAATCACAGCAAGTTCTTTAGTGGATATCAGCAAAATTATTCTAAAGTTGCTATGGAGAGGCAAAAGACGCAGAATAACCACCATAATATTAATGGAGAAGAATAAAGTTGGAGAACCTACACTACCGACTTCAAGACTGACTGCAAAGCCATAGTAGTGGAGACAGTGTAGTATTTGTGGACAGATAGCCCAGTTGTCAATGGAACAAACTCTGAAAACTCAACAATAAGGAAACAAACAGCCTTCTTTTATCAATAAGCCAAAGATCTTAACAGACACTTCAGCAAAGTAGATACTAACATGTCAAAGAAGCACATGAAAAGATGCTGCATATCATCTGTCATGGGGGAAACACAAACTAGAACAACAATGAGATACTGCTTCATAGCTGTGAGAATGGCCATAGTTCAGAGCACTGACCACACCTTATGCTGACCATTATATGGAGCAAAAGGATCTCTCATTCATTGCTGGTGGGAGTGCAAATTTGTACAGCCAGTCTGGAAGACAATCTGCTCATTTGTTACAAAAAGCAACATGTCCTTATTATGTGTCCTAGCCATCCTGGTCCTTGGTATTATCCAAAGCAGTTGAAAACTTATGTCCACGCAAAAGACCTGCTTACGATGTTCATAGAAGCTTTATGCACAATGGACAAACCATGGGAGGAACCAAGATGTCCTTTGGTAGGTGGATGATTGAATCTATTTTGGTACATCCAGACAATGGAATATTAATGAGCTCTGAAAAGAAAAGAGATACCAAGCCATTAAAAGACATGGAGGTAACATAAGTGTGTATTAAAAGAGAAAGAAGCCAATCTGAAAGGGCCACACACTGAATAAATCCAACCATATGACATTCTGGAAAAGACAAAATATGGACACAGTAATCAAAACATATGGCATTGGCATAAAAACAGACACATAGATCACTGGAACAGAAAAGAGAGCCCAGAAGTAAACCCACACTTATGTGGTCAATTAATTTACAACAAGAGAGCCATGATTATACAGTGCATAAAAAACAGTCTCTTCAGTAAATGCTGTTAGGAAAACTGGTCAGCCACATGCAAAAGAAAGAAACTGGACCACTACCTTATACCATACACAAAAATCACCTCAAAGTGGAGTAAAAGTTTGAATGTAGGACTCGAAACCATAAATCTCCTAGAAGAAAACATAGGCAATAAGCTCCCTAACACGGGTCTTGGCAGTGGTGTTTTGGATTTGACACCAAAAGCCAAGGAAACAAAAGCAAAAATAAACAAGTGGGACTACATCGAACTGAAAAGCTCTGCACAGCAAAGGAAACCATCAACAAAATGAAAAGGCAAACTATTGAATGCGTGAAAATATTTGCAAATCATACAGCTGACAAGGGTTACTATCCAAAATACATAAAGAAGTCAGATAGCTCAATACAAAAAAAAACAAACAAAAACAATCCAATTGAAAAATGGACAGAGGATCTGAATAGACTTTTTTCTAAAGAAGAGGGACAGATGACCAGCAGGAACGTGACAACGTAGGCAACATCAATACTCATCAGGGAAATGCAACTCAAAAGCACCATAGGATATCCCCTCACACCTGTTTTCCAAATGACAGGAAAGGACAAGTGTAGGCCAGGATGGGGAGAAAAGGGAACCCTTGTGCACTGTTGGTGGGAATGTAAATTGGTGCAGGTACTATGAAAAACAGTATGCAGGTTCCTTAAAAAATGAAAAATAGAAATACCACCGAGAGTGAAACCTAACATCAACTATGGTCTTTGAGTGATTATGATGTATGTATGTAGATTGTCACACATTTCGCACTCTGGTATTGGATGTGGACAGTGGCATAGAGTGTAAGCGTGTGGGTGCAGGGGTATCTGGGAAATCTCTGTGACTTCCTCTCAGTTTTAGTCTAAACCTAAAACTGCTCTAAAAAGAAAGTCTACCAAAGTTTTAAAAAGCAAAACAGATGTGGGGCTAATTTGGCTTGCAGGTCATTGTTTCACAACTGTGGTATATGACAAACTAGTTTGTGATTTAAAATCTGAGAAAGAGACACAGAGACAGAGAGAGTCCTGTGTGTGAGTGACAGAGAGAGAGTGTGTATAACATCAAATGAAAATTTTTGAAGTCCCTTTGGATATTTACAACTTCCATAATTGTTCCCTAAAGTAAAGGGACAAACAAAAAGTAATGGACACATAGAGAACATTTGGATGGTTGCCAGATGGAGGGGTTGGGGGGATGGGTGATGGGGGCCGGGGAGGGAGGTTGGATTACCTAGGAAGTACAAATTGGTAGTTACAAAATAGCCAAGGGGATGTAAGGTATAGCACAAGGTATATACTCAAGAATTTCATAATAACTATGTATTGTGTCAGATGGGTACCAGATTTATTGGGGTGATCACTTGGTAAATTACATAAATGTCCAATCATTGTGTTGTTTACCTGAAACTAATATAATATTGAAAATATTATAACCAATTGAAAAATAAAAAGATTATTTAAAAAATCGTACTTGTTGAAGTTACAGTATGTTTTTATGATGTTTGGTTCAGTACGCATACGAGGGTATGGCCCAGTGAGTTATTAAAATGGAGGCATGGGTGTTATTTTCTCACGCCCTTCCTGATTCCAAAGTGCAGCCCTCTTTCATAACCAGAGTTTTAAAGGGTGATTCTCAAAAGTCACAGTGCATTTTAAACACCTGGGCTCCTGTGAAATGTACATCCTGACTCAGGAGGTCTGGGGTGGGGCTTAAGACTATTGTGCTTGTAACCAGCTCTCAGGAGAGGCTGAAGCAGCAGGTTCACACAACACACTTTGAGAGGCAGGTTGTAATTGTCAGGGAAGCCTAGGTCCCGCCCCCAAGACTGATGTGCTTGGCCAGGGTCGTGTTTGAGGCATAGAGAGTTTTAAAAGGTTTGCAGGTGCTTCTTGGAGAATCCATGGAGAATCTCCATGCAAATCACGAAGTGTTTTATGGATTGTAAAGATTATTTTATCAGTGGCCCAATGCGGTCCCCTCCTCCCATTGCGCAGCACCCCGACTCCTCCCTCTCCTATTCAGGTCCGAACATGCAGATGATGGTGGGATCAGGATTAGCACTTTATCGGTTCACTCTTTGTCACCTCTGAGGAGTCCAATGTATTTTAGGCGGAATTTGGTTTTGGAAAGAAGAAACAAAAAGCGTTCTAGGGAGCGATTTCCAAATAAGACCTTTGAAGCAGAATGGCGCGGGGATTACCAGGGAAACTTGTCACGGGAAAACTCGCAAACCCCACACAGCAATCCGGAGTAGATGATGATGATGATGATGATGATGGCAATAAATGTCTGCTTAGGAATAATATGTGTAGTGTATGTGCCGGGCACAGTTGTAAGCATTTAAAAAATATTAACTCATTTAATCTCCTTGGCAACCAAATGCTGTTAACAATTTTATTATCCCTGTTTTATGTGTGAGGAAACTGAGGCACAGAGACCTTAGATATCATGCTGAAATTCACCCAATTTAGTGAGAGGCTAAATTGGTATGTGAACCCAGGCAATATGAGGTTCAGAAACACTACAGCAAACTGCCTCTCCAATGCAGGAAAGAATGATTGTGAGTCAATTTACAGTTATAAACACATATAGATGCTCGCCCTGTGCTTCCTCATATCTAGAGGAGAACGATGATTTATATATCTCAGATGAAGTCAGAGAGAGGACTTGTCCTCACAGCAGAGAAAGAGAATGAAAAGGTCAATGTCACGCAGGGTGCCAGGCGGGGTCTCAGCTCCTGCTCCCCACATAAGAACGCAGGAAATGGTGAGGCCAAAAGGGAACACCCATGGAGCCATAGATGGGGGAGTCATACCAGTATAGTCTTGCTGGCAGCTGGGTTGGAGACACAGGAAGCAGGAGCCACACAATCCGCTATCTGCTGTCCTTTTCTCTCTGGCAACCAACCTCACTTGCTAAGTGCAATCGGGCTTGCTAGCTCAGCCACCATCTTCTTGCTAGCCCCCATTTTCTGCTAGTGTAGCCTTGGCAGTTATACTAGTGGCCAATGGCTCACTGGTTACAGCTGATGGCCAACTAGCCACAGCCTATGGCCATCCAATCACAGTTGAGTGAGCACCTTTCCACATGAGGGCGAGAGCCAGGAAACTGCACTCCTGGCTCTGTTCCCACACTGCACCCCTACAGGGTCACGCCTCACAATACACCGGACAAGTGTCTTTCGCGAGGCACCCTGTGCCAGGAGCCTGGAGGTGAATTCAATATCCTGGACATAGCCAGGGTTTCTCGGGGCACCACCAGTACTTATGGGCACAGCCAGACGTCCTGGACTTCTTAGGGTACCACCAGTCTCCCCGGGTATAGCCAGGGCCTCTCCTGGCACTGCCACTCTCTCTGGGCACGGCCAGACTTCCTGGACTCAGTCAGGGCTCTCAGGGCACTGCCACTCTCTCTGGGCAAAACCAGACTTCCTGGACTCAGCCAGGGCTCTCAGGGCACTGCCACTCTCTCTGGGCACAGCCAGACTTCCTGGACTCAGTCAGGGCTCTCAGGGCACTGCCACTCTCTCTGGGCACTGCCAGACTTCCTGGACACAGCCAGGGCTCTCAGGGCACTGCCACTCTCTCTGGGCAAAACCAGACTTCCTGGACACAGCCAGGGCTCTCAGGGCACTGCCACTCTCTCTGGGCACAGCCAGACTTCCTGGACTCAGTCAGGGCTCTCAGGGCACTGCCACTCTCTCTGGGCACTGCCAGACTTCCTGGACTCAGTCAGGGCTCTCAGGGCACTGCCACTCTCTCTGGGCACAGCCAGACTTCCTGGACTCAGTCAGGGCTCTCAGGGCACTGCCACTCTCTCTGGGCACTGCCAGACTTCCTGGACACAGCCAGGGCCTCTCATGGCACTGCCACTCTCTCTGGGCTCAGCCAGGGCTCTCAGGGCACTGCAACTCTCTCTGGACACAGCCAGGGCTCTCAGGGCACTGCCACTCTCTCTGGGCACAGCCACACTTTCTAGGCACAGCCAGGGTTCTCACATACTCTCTCGCTGGCAGTGGGGCAAGACACAGGAAGCAAACATCAGCCAGTTCCACTACTTGCTGGTACATTCCCAAGCAAATGTCAAGCGGTCCATTAAGTTAAGATTGCAGGCCATTCCCCGTAGTCCACAGTCATTCGCCAGGGCTGTGCGTTATCCTCACAATGTGTGCCCTCTCTGCAGGGCGAGGGCTCCAAGTCCTCCCCAACCTGGGGGTGAGGGCCTCAGCAAGCACTTCCCAGCCCACAGGGCCGCAATGAACTTCACTTTCTCCGGCCTCTGTTGGTTGGAGAACCATCCACGTTTTTCCACCCCTCCACGGGGTTCCAGCTGTCTGGTAGCTGGTCCTCCTGGTCTTCCTGAGACTGAGTGTTCACATGCACAAACTGCTCCACTGCCCTTCGGAGAGCTTTGGCTGGCACCGTACCCTGCTCGCTGCGCCATTGGTCATGTAGGTGTCATGCGGGGTCTCTAGTCCAACTCCCCACATAAAGATGCAGGATATGGTGAGGCCAAAAAGGAACACCCACGGAGCCATAGATAGGGGAGTCATACCACTATAGTCTCGCTGGCAGCTGGGTTGGAGACACAGGAAGCAGGAGCCACTCGATCCACAACCCGCCGTCCACTTCTCTCTGCCAACCAACCTCACTTGCTAACTGCAATCCGCCTCTCTGCAATCCGCAATCTACACTCTATCAGCCACGCCACTACATCACACTGGCTTAGCCACGGCAGTTATGTCAGTGGCTAATGGCTAACCGGTAACCGCCAATGGCCAACTAGTCACAGCTGATGGCCATTCCACGTGAGGCAAAGAGCCTGGAGACTGCTTTCTGGGATTCTGTCCCCATAGTCCCCAAAGTCAAGTTTGACTAAAAGGACTAAAGGGGCAAGAGAATTTTCTGGAAACTAAGCTAAAGGGACACAATCCTCACTTAAAAGAAAGTATTAAAGTACAATCGTGGTAAATGACAAAGGTAATTACTAATATGTTGTGGGGACCGAGTCCCATAGAGCAGTTTCCAGGCTCTTGGCCTCACGTGGAAAGGTGCTGGCTCGGGTAGTAGATGGTCATCAGCTGGGACTGGTTGGCCATCAGCTGTTACCAGTTAGCCATTAGCCACTAATATAACTGCTGTGGCTGAGCTAGGAAACACGGATTGTGGATTACAGAGAGGCGGATCGAAGTTAGCAAGTGAGGTTGGTTGGCAGAGAAGCAGATGGTGGTTTAAGGATTGTGTGGCTCCTGCTTCCTGTGTCTCCAACCCAGCCACCAGCAAGGCTATAGTGGTATGACTCCCCTATCTATGGCTCCATGGGTGTTCCATTTTGGCCTCACCATGTCCTGTGTTCTTATGTGGGGAACGGGAGCAGAGACCCCGCATGACACCTTTCATGACATGTGTACCTAAGCTTCTCTCTATATTAGTAAATGTTCAAATCAATATGCAAAATTTACATAGACTCAAGCTAGGCATGCATCGGAGGTAAATCGTTCAAATCTGCAATTTTTAACTTTTAGCTTTGTAACCACACCAGACTCAGGAGAAACCCGTTTTGAGTATTTTTCGCAGGCAGGGACAATGGGAGTGTTTATGGGGTATAGCTTTCATCTGGTCAAATAGAGTGCACTGTGAGAGAGGCTGAGATTTTAAAGGGCAAGAGAAAAAAACAACAATCACATCTATCATTTCCTTAAGGAATCTTTTCATTGTTTAACTGAGAAAGAATTTCTTCCTACCCTGTGGAAGACTAACGGTCCCTGAGTCGGGAGTGAAGATAAGAAAAAAAGAAGACAAAGAGACAAAGATGGGGTCGGGAGGGCAAGCAGTTCTCCTAAGGCTGCTCCACCTACTTTATTTTACAGCTCTCTTTTATGCTCACAAAGACAGGAAAATTACATCAGAAGGCTCAGGCAGCAAATATAAAGTAACCCTATTGTATTTAGATGTTTGGTCCTGACTGATCTCTAGCCTCTAGGTAAATCCTTGTTCCCAGAACAGATGGTTTTTACTTGTTTCTTTTTTAGATAAGTTCCCCTTGGGAGTTTTCTATTCCTACCTCTTGATTAGCCAAGATCTCCTTTGGCTTTTCTTTTCAGTCAAGTTGTCCTTGACTCATTTAGTTTAACTCTATATGCATCAGTTCCCCACACTACCCATAGCCATGAAGAGAAGGTGATAGGCTAACTCCTCTCCACATCTTGCAAGGAGAAACCAGAAGGCACAGTGAGGTTAGGAACAGGCTGATTTGGAGAAACACTCTGAGCAGATAAAGAAGGCCATAGTCTGGAATGAGGTCATGGTCCAGGTGGGGCCAGGAGGCCCCCTTGCTGTTCCAACACCTCAACCCATCCTGTAATGGCAGCTGCTCTTGGTTTGGGGCTGGATGGGCCATGTTCTCTCTCTCTCTCTCTCTCTCTCTCTCTCTCTCTCTCTCTCTCTCTCTCTCTCTCTCTCTCTCTCTCTCCCCTCTTTCTGATGAGCTTATCCAGTCCCATGATCTCAGAGCCCCCTATACCTCATGTCTCCCATTTGTATTTCCAAAGGTGACATCCCACTTGAGCTACAGATTCATTTCTTTCTGGCTACCTGCATGACATTTCTACTTGGACATCTAACGACCACCTCAGATTTTACAGGACATGCCTACCCCACACCGTGTGACCCCTGCAAATGACCTCCAATTAATAAGCAGCAATGACTTCAACCCGGGTGTTCAAGTGGAAACCAGAGAACATGCGTTACTTTCCTCAAGTCCCACTACTCACCTCTGACCCATGAGGAAATCTTGGTGATTCATCCAAATCTGTCAGAATATCAATGTCTCCTCATTTCTTCAGCCTCTGCTCGAGTTCAAGCCCCATTATCTCTCACCTGGAACAACTGTATTATCTCCTAATTACTCATTTAGCTTCCACTCTCCACGGTCTACATTCTTCAAAGCAACCAGAATCACTGACTTAATATTCAGGGGGATTTATTCAACTTTATGTTCAATATTCAATGTCACAAATTTGACCTCAATCAACGATTTTGTATTTTCAGCACTCTGGTGGTAATTTTTTGTATTTGTTGTTAGTTTTTTGGTACCCTGTTCCTTTATAACAATTGGTACCGTTGAACTAGAAATCTCACCTGCCTATATTCTAATACATGACAAGCATTGGTACCCACAGAAATTCATCCCCCACGTCTATGGGAAAGCTGGCCCTATCCACAGGTACATTATCACTGCAGCCCAGGGTGAGCTTGCCGAAGAGGTAGTCTGGCAAGCTGGCTTCAAAGGTCCCCAATGTGCTACCTAGAGTTAACTGATACCATTTCAGAAGGGAAGAACACCTTTATTTTAAACCCTGCTCTCATGCAGGGTGTTTATATGGAGTGGTCCCGCTCCCCGCATAAGAAGGCAGGAAATGGTGAGGCCAAAAAGGAACACCCACGGAGCCATAGATACGGGAGTCATACCACTATAGTCTCACTGGCAGCTAGTTTGGAGATACAGGAATCAGGAGCCACACTATCCGGAGCCACACTATCCGCAACCCGCCGTCCACTTCTCTCTGCCAACCAACCTCACTTGCTAGCTGCAATCTGCTGTGCTAGCTGCAATCCCCTCATGCTAGCTCAGCCACCATCTTCTTGCTAGCTCCCTCCCCCCCCATTGGCTGCTAGCGTAACCATGGCATTCGTATTAGTGGCCAGTGGCTCACTGGTTACAGCTGACGGCCAAGTAGCCACAGCTGATGGCCATCCAATCACAGTTGATGGCCAGTTACTACACGAGTGAAGCACCTTTCCACGTGAGGGCCAGAGCCTGGAAACCGCACTCCTGCCTCTGTCCCCACACTTGCCCAATCCCATTCCCTGCACTCTTCCTCCACAGGCCACCACAGTCGTGATTTCAGACCACTTTTTAATTGGTTTACCGTGCACACACTTACAGATACCAGGGCCCCAAACCACCCATCTCAGCCCACCCCCACACACCACCCTGTTTATAACGCAAAGCTTAACTGTGTTTATCTGGGTCCCATTCAATGCCTTCTCCCTCCATCCACGGAGATCCGGAGCTGCAGGTGGATGGGGCATGCGTGGCTGCAGAGGCTCCCGGACACTTGTTTTAAACCCGAGAAGGTGACAGTTTTGCACACACCAATCACCCGGACACCTTTATTTATTCAAGAATCATTAACTTTATTGAAAAAAAATGGCAAAACTTGAAGATAAAGGTTAAACGTTTTGCAAGGGCAATACTGCAATGTGCCTGGTCGGTGTGGTGACCAAGGGAAGTCACCCAGTGGCTATGGGGCAGGCAGTCCAAACTCAGTTCTTTTTGAGGCTGTCGCCCAGGGTGAGCTGGTCAAAGAGGTAGTCTGCCAGGCCGGATCCCGGGGCTCCCATCTTGCGCAGGTTGGTGATGTGGTCCCCCAGCTCTTTGATGAGCTCCACCTGCCCCTGCAGGCAGTGACTGCTCAGGAAGGCGCACAGGTGGGCGTCCTTCTTCTCGGTGGCCAGCTGGTGCAGGTCGAGCAAGCTCTGGTTCACGCTCATCTCCAGGTGCAAGGCGCACTCCATGGCCTTCAGGCCATTCTCCCAGCGGTTGCGGTCAGGCCTGCTGATGTGGCGCAGGCGGAGGTGGCCCCCGCGCTGGTTCTGCAGCTCCATCAGCCTTTCCGCATGCTCCCTGTTCTTGTGGGACTGCTGCAGGAAGAACCCGGCGAAGTGCTTCAAGGCCACCTCGTGGCTGCTGAAATAGGAGGCCATGGACTCATACACGTAGGAGGCATAGAGCTCCAGCACGATCTGGTTGTTGATGGCGGCCTCGCATTCGGGGTAGTAGTTCTGGCGCAAGTACGAGGGCGGCGTGGTCGTCATGGCTGGAAGTGCGGGCCTAGGCGAGGGCGAACGCGGCGGCTGGGCCTTGGAGTGTCCCAGGAGCAGGCGACCAGGGCAGCCAGAAGCTGACTCCGCCGCGGTGTTCCCTGGTACTTCAGCAAACTCCCAGGATGGACCAGGACGACTCCCTCTGTTGGGCTTGGAGGCTGGGTGGAAGGTTTGGGTGGGGCCTGGAAATGAGTTCCCTTGAGGGCTGGGGGGTGGGGTGGAGGCCTTTACATTACAAGGGGAGTGGGGGGAGGGGAGAGAGCTCACCGTTCCAGGGTCCATCCCAGCCTGGTGAGGGCAGATGAGTCTGTGCTGAGCACTTGGCATCGCAAAGTTTTAATTTAGCAATTTCTTATTTCCAAGGACTTTCTACTATTCTGGTTACTCCCTTTAATAGCACCCTGATCTCATGTAAAAAAATAAAAGACAATTATTCTTAAAATTGTGAGAATATTCATTTGCAGTTTTTGGTAAAATTCTCTTCCTTTTCATGTTATATATATATATATATATATATATATATATATATATATATATATATATATATAAAATGTATGTATGTATATATATACACACATATTTGTATATATGTGTACATATATACATACATACACATACTTGGATATATGTGTGTATATATAGATATATTTATAGATATGTAAAATTTTGTCTTCTCTGTTGAAACAACTGCTTGTTCATCAGGATCTTTTCTTACACTTTCCTCAAATATCTGGCACATATTTGTGCTTTCATATTTGAGAGTAATGGGCCTATTGGATTACCCTAGGTAATTGGCATGGATCTGATCTATAGTTGTAATGTCCGTTTTTCTAGCAGGCTTCTGCTCTGAATGGGAAGGTGGAGTGAGTCAAATATGAAGGGGGTAATTTTGGATTACATTGCATGGAGGTTGAAGGTAGGAAACGTCAAAAGCATGGAATTTCTCCCACATTGGAAGACTCCTGTGGATCTCTCTTGTAGGTAGATGTGTTCTTCTGTTTTATTTCCCTTCTGCTATGCAGATTGGCGTTGTCTCTAATTTTCTCTATTTTGGGTTTTCTTCTTACTCAAATAATTGAATGTTTTGGACTATAGTTTGGAAGATTAAAGCGGGTCCAATGACAATTTGGTTTTGTCCAGTGTAAGTAAGGTTGGGGGAGGGTCAGTAAGGTTGGGGGAGGGTCAGAGCAGGGCAGCAGCAAACAGATCAGTTGTTCAAGAAGAGGTAGCTCTTGAATGTCATGGTCCACCCAGGAACCTCTCCAGTCCTTTCAATTCACAAACTCTGTTCTTGCACTTTCCTTTTATGTGCTTGCCCTTCTGTTGCAGGTATTTTAAATTCTCTGGTTTTATCGGTCTGGAAGTGTCCCCTGTTTCTATCGCTGGACTTCCTCATAATGGCTGGTTAGCTATCTCTATCCTTGCCAGTTAGTGTGTTTAGATCATTGTTTCTGTGTCCAAACCACCACCATAGTTTAGTTATATCATTTTTCCCTTTTTAGAAATACAAATACTCATTTTTTAAATAGTTAATGCATTCCCATGACTCAAAAGCCACATACTTCTACCCTCTGTAGGCAACCAATGAAGTATTATTGTTATAATCAGGAGAAGAAAGTAAGAAAAAGAAGAAACAATCCTCATGTTAAGAAAAAGAACAGAGTCATAGAGGGGAATGTTTAGAAACATTGGTTTAGAAGCATGTGATTTTCGAGTGCACATGGAACAATTACCAAGACTGACCTTATTTTTGGACCATGCAACAGGTCTCAAAAAATTTAAACTGATTTAAATCATTTTTCAGTAAGTTTCAGGTGTACAAAACAATGTAATAGTTAGACATTTACAGCCCTCCCAAAGTGACAACCCCCCCCACTACTACCCCTCTGACATTGTATATAGCTGTCACAATTCCATTGACTATATTCCCAAGGTGTACTCCGCATTCTGTGAAAACATCTATATATCTATATCTATCTATGTATCTATCTGCATACACACACACACACACACACACACACGGTGCTAAAAAGTCTATGCACTATTTAAGAAAGGAAAAACCTATTAAAATGTAGTATTCACTATATACCGATAACAAAAGATGAAGGTAACTCACGTTTGACTTCTGCAATTACAAGAGGTGCTCAAAATGGTTACTGTCAGCATCCAGACACTTCTAATTATGCCAAACTACTTCTTGAGCAACACTGACCAAAGTGTCCAGTTGTATACATTTTTTGCCACTCCTGGTGTGTGTGTGTGTGTGTGTGTGTGTGTGTGTGTATGTGTGTGTGTGTAATTATAGTTGACATTCAGTATTCTTAAACTTCAGATGCAGGTTAATATCACAGCGGTGAGACACCTACACTGTCTGTGAAGTGGTCTCCCTAATAAGTCCAGTGACCATCTGGCACCCTACATAATCTTTAAAACGTTAATTGTTTTATTCTCCAAAATGCATTTCATATCTCCATGGCTATATTGTGATGAGCATTTGTACTTTCTAATCCCTTTACCTTCCCCACATCCCCACTCTCCTTCCATCTACAAACCATCAATTTTTTTCCCTATATCTCTGAGTCTGTTTCTCTCTTTTTTTGTTCACGTATTCTGTTCTTAGATTCCACATATAAGTATGATCATATGGCATTTGTCTTTCCCCATTTGACTTATTTCACTTAGCCTAATATTCTCTGCGTCCATCCATGTCATTGCACCTTAAGATTTCATTGTTTTTTTTCATTGCCGACTAATACTTCAGCTGGGTCATGAGATATTTCCATTTTATTTTATTTTGCTTTATTTAAAACATTTTTTTAATTGGGAAATGTTGGTGAACAGTGTGTTTTTCCATGGCCCATCAGCTCCAAGTCAAGTCGTTGTCCTTCAATCTAGTTGTGGAGGGCGCAGCTCAGCTCCATGTCTAGTCACCATTTTCAATCTTTAGTTGCAGGGTTCACAGCCCACCATCCCATGCTGGGATTGAACTGGCAACCTTGTTGTTAAGAGCTCACTCTCTAACCAACTGAGACATCTGGCTGCCCCGAAGATAGTTCCATTTCCAATTTTTTGAGGTACCTCCATACTGTTTTCCATAGTTATACCAACTTGCAATCCCACCAACAGTGCACGAGGGTTCCCTTTTCTCCACATCCGTGCTAGCACTTGTTTTCGATTTATTGATGATAGGCTTTCTGACTGGAGTGAGGTGGTATCTCATTGTGGTTTTTATTTGCATGTCTCTGGTGATTAATGACATTGAACATTTTTTCATGTCTGTTGCCCATCTGTGTGTCCTCTTTGGAGAAAGGTCTCTTCATGTCCTCTGTCCATTTTTTAATAGTATTGTTTGTTTTTTTTTGGTATTGAATTGTGTGAGTTTTTTATAAATTTTGGATATCAACCCCTTATCAGATGTATCGTTGGAAAATATCTTCTCCCATTTTGTAGGATGTCTTTTTGTTTCATTGATGGTTTCTTTTGTTGTAAGAACACTTAGAGTTTGATGTAATCCCACGTTTATTTTTTTCTTTTGCTTCCCTTGCCCAGGGAGATATATCAGTAAAAATATTACTAAGGATAATGTCTGCAAATTTACTTCCTATATTTTCTTCTAGGAGTTTTATGGTTTCTGGTCTAACGTTTAAGTTTTTAATCCATTTTGCATTTATTCTTGTATATGGTTTAAAGAGGTGGTCTTGCTTCATTTTTTTTGCATATGTCTCTCCAGTTTTCCCAGCACCACTTATTAAATAGATTGTATTTACTCAAATGTAAATTCTTGCTTCCACTGTCATACATTAAATGACCATATTGGCATGGATTTATTTCTGGGCTCTGTATTCTCTTTCAGTGATATACTAGGTTTGACAAATAAGTTTGTGAACTCAGTCTAGAAAAAGTGCTATGTCTGAGCCTGCCGACGAGAGGAACGGTCCTGAAGTGGGGAACGAGGATTGAGAAAAAAGAAGACAAGAGACAAAGATGGGATCGGGAGGGCAAGCAGTTCTCATTAGACTGCCGCACCTACTTTATTTTACCGTTCTCTTTTATGCTCACAAAGACAGTAAGATTACAGCAGAAGGCTGATACAGCAAATACAAATTAACCTTGTATTTTGATGTTTAGCCCTGACTGTACTCACACCTTTAGATAAATCTTTCTCCCCGGAACAGATGTTTTTTATCTGTTTCTTCTGTTTAGATAAGCTCCCCTTGGGATTTACTACTGCTAAGTTGTGCTTGACTCATTTAGTTTAACTCTTTATGAGTCAGCTCCCCACAATTTCCCCTTTTTTATTTTTTGAGATCGTGCCTGGCTTAGGTGGTCAGTACAGATGCCTTTACTTACCCGTCATGGGATATGGATCATTAAGGCGATCGATTCCTGTCTTAGGTTGTAAAAACACTTACTGATCCTTACCCGTTGTTGGCTACCGATCTCCTTGGGGGTTAAACAGGGGTGTTTATCTTTGGTTTGGCAGCCATACTGAGCTTTATCTTATGGATTTCTCCATAAATATCTGTGACTGTCTGGATCACAGTTTTGAAGATACAGGGGAGGAAGCATATTATCAAGAAGATCACAACAAAGGGGATCAGAAAAGGGGCCAAGTGACACAACTACTAATTTTACAATTGTTACAAGTGACATTGAACTGAGAATCTTTTACAACATTAATAATAATACTGCCAATCAATAATACATGTGGGGGCTTAACACAAGCAGTAGTATTTCGTTGTCTAATGGTAAGGTTACCGCTACTATCTGTTAACTCTGTGGGTTGTAATGCCCCCGCTATTTTCCAAATATGATGTTGAGGATAAGAGGCAGTCCACCATAGCCCTGCTACTACTCCCAATTGTCCAGGAAATTGTTTTGTCGCATTTCCTCCAGACCAGTCAGTAAAAGATCTATTAAAACCTGGGATGGGATATCTCCAGGCTTTGATGTAGCAGTCTCTCCACAAAACGGCTTTGTTGTTTGTACGAGTCTCTCTTTTACACGGGTCAATTGTAGGTGGATGAGTTTCAGCGGAACTAACATTCATCCCATCACAAGGAGCCCATAATATGACCCTTTGGTACGTGCCTTCAATTTCTCTAGACCATGTGGGAATGCATCCCGCAGTGTCATTATTTGTACTCCTGATAAAACATATGGGCAGTCCCTTACCCACGCCGGAATAGTTGTAAGGCACAGAAGTTAAATCTGGGGTGTAGTAGGGGCGAGTAAACAAGGCAGTATCATTGGTCCCGACGAGCACCTCAGGTCCTTCCCACACCGTGGGATGCAGGAGTGGAGGATCAGGGACGTAGGCCCAATATGTGGTTCCATCAGCTGAGCTCAGGATCATTGAAGTTCTGAGCAGGGTCTGCAGCAAAACGCACCAGCCTTTCCGGTAGCCATCGCGCTCCTCCATTCTCCTGTGACTAAACACAAACATGCCCTCGTCCCCAAATTAGGACTCGGTCTGGCCCGTGCCACTGATTGTCGAGTGGATCTCTCCACCTTACTTGAGCATAATCTTGCTGTGTGTTGGGATGCCAGAAACGATCGGCAGCAGATCTGCCACGCGCATCCACATTTAAAAAATTTAAAATAAAGAGGTTACGATTGAGAACTATATGTGGAGAAATGGGGTACACCTCCCCCTTTTTTATTTTTTGTATTTGGGTTTTTAAAGTGCCATGGGCCCGTTCTATAATCCCTTGGCCTTGTGGGTTGTAGGGAATGCCTGTTTTATGAATGATAGAGAACTGTGTACAAAACTGTTGAAATCCTTTACTTGTATATCCTGTACCGTTGTCAATTTTAATTATTTCAGGCATGCCCATTGTAGAAAAGCAATGTAAACAATGATTAATGACATTTTTTGTGGCCTCTCCTGTTTGAGCTGTGGCCATCATGAACCCTGAGAATGTATCTATTGATACATGGACAAATTTTAATCTACCAAACTCAGGGATGTGGGTCACATCCATTTGCCAGATAGCATTAGGAACTAGTCTTGGGGATTAACCCCTTCAGGGCACTCTTGAGAAGCATTAAGGATTTGGCAGGTTGGGCAAATGTGAACTATATGTCTGGTCTGTTTGTAAGTAATAGGAAAACGAGCTCGAAGGCCAGCAGCATTTGTATGGGTTAAAGAATGAAACTCAGTTGCCTCAGTAAATAGAACATTAGCAATCAATGAATCAGCAACAGCATTGCCCCTTGTCAGTGGTCCCGGTAGGGAGGTGTGGGTGCGTATATGAGTAATGAAAAATGGATGTTGTCGGTTCCTGACAACCTGTTGAAGCTGATTAAAAAGAAACTGGAGAGACGGGCTTGAGTTATTAGACAGTAACGCGTCTCAATATTTTTTACTGTGTGAACTACATAAGCTGAATCAGATACAATATTTAAAGGTTTAGTATAATCCTGTAAGGCAGTTAGTACAGCAACTAACTCTGCTCTCTGTGCAGAGGTGCAATTAGTTTGAATGACTTGTTGATTTATTTCACTTATCGCTGCCCTGTCGTTACTAGACCCATCAGTAAAAACTGTTACAGCTTTTGAAATTGGAGCTGGACTTAATCTCTTAGGGAGAATCCAACTGGCCTTTAGAAGGAATTGAAACAATTTATTTTTTGGATAGTGATTATCAATAATTTCAAAATATCCACAAATAGCAACTTGCCAGATTTTAGAATGGGTATTTAAGTGTATAATTTGTTGTTTTATCTTTTTTATTAACATTGAAATCTCTCACAACTATAAAAAGTTGTTGGGCCTCATTTTTAAACAAGTTACTGTTTCTCTGAGTCTGTTTGTAGCGGTTTTAAAACTAAGCGGATTAGTTGGAACGTTTCCCAGATTGAACCAGGGAAAGACACTCTGTTGGAATGTAATTTATAGAGACCTTGTCTTACCTTTTTTTTTTTTTTTTTTTTTTTTTTTTTTATCTATCTCAAGTGTCCCAAGGTTTGGAAACCAGGAACAATGAGTTTTAATTACTTTGAGGAGTCCCTCTAATCTTTTTTCTTTTTTTTTTTTTGAGGTTTTGTGCTTTCCCTTCTTAAGAAGCTGCTAAACAGGCAGATATAAGGTCTGTACTTGTTTTCTGCATTTGCACAGAGAGGGAGGTGATTGCTGACTGCAATCGACCAATCTCTACCTGGAGAGGATCTAGATGTCCTGTCTTAGCACCTGTTTCTGTCTGAACCGCCCCTATGAAATCTTTAGGGTCATGATATTGAGCAGCAGCTTCCTCTAAATCTTCCTCATCTCGTGGAGTCAATTGATCATCCTCCTCATGTAACTGAGGGTATAAAGAATCAGGAGGAGCAGACGGAGCAGGCTTGGCATCAGGATGAGCGTCCAAGCCTGAGGGGTCGCCTGCAGAATGTCTTATTCCTTCATGTCTGGGGTCCATTACATCCCTAATTAAATTCCATAAAGAAAACGTGTCCACTGGTACCTTAGAGGGCCCATGAACGTCATAATATCCCTGTAAACGATCCCTCACCTTTTCCCAAGTTTCTAAATTTAAAGTCCCTTCCTCAGGAAACCAAGGACATATTTGCTCTACAAATTCTAGAAATCTAAGCAATTGTGCTTCACTGGTTTTTACTCCTCTAGCTTTTAGTATGCTCTTCAACATATGGGTAAACAGTCTTTTACTGTTTCCCTGTCCCATAATTTATTACTCCCGACTATGGTATCTCACCGCACCACCAACCTTTTTTGACACGCGTCTCAACTCCATGCGGTGTCCTTCACTTTATCCCCAGTATTCAGGTCCCTGTTCTGGCGCCACTTGTCGGAGCCTGTGGACAAGACGAACGGTCCTGAAGTGGGGAGCGAGGATTGAGAAAAAAGAAGACAAGAGACAAAGATGGGATCGGGAGGGCAAGCAGTTCTCATTAGACTGCCACACCTACTTTATTTTACAGTTCTCTTTTATGCTCACAAAGACAGTAAGATTACAGCAGAAGCTGATACAGCAAATACAAAGTAACCTTGTTGTATTTTGATGTTTAGCCCTGACTGTACTCACACCTTTAGATAAATCCTTCTCCCCGGAACAGATGTTTTTTATCTGTTTCTTCTGTTTAGATAAGGTCCCCTTGGGATTTACTACTGCTAAGTTGTGCTTGACTCATTTAGTTTAACTCTTTATGAGTCAGCTCCCCACAGTGCTACATACCTCTTTGCTGAATATCACTATGGTCACCTTTGAAGTATTCCCGTTGGGAAGCTATACACCGATGCCAGTACCTAGTCCACATTTCAAAGCAATTTTGGGACTCTTTCTGGAATTGCCATCAGAGCTGTTGTCCTATTTCCCTTGATATCCTAAATGTCATCCAAATGTCTTCCTTTCAATATTTCCTGTATCTTTCTTAAACAAAGAACTCATCAGGGTCAAATCAGGTGAATGGGGAGGGTTGTCCAATACTGTAATTTGTTTACTGACTAAAAAATCCCTCACAGACAGTACCCGGTGAGATGGTGCATTGTCTTGATGCAATAGCCATGAATTATTGGCAAAAAGATCGGTTCATCTGAATTTTTCAGTTTTTTTAGCACTTCCAAATACTAAAGTTGGTTAATTGCAACCAGAATAACTGACTTAACATTCAGGGGGATTTCTTCTACTTAATATTCAATATTCAATATCACAATTTTGACCTCCATTGAAGAATTTGTATTTTCAGCCCTCTAGTGGTAATTTTTTGTATTTGTTATTGTTGTTTTTTTTTGGTACCCTGTTGCTTTATAACAAGAATTGGTACCAATGAACTAGAAATCTCACCTGCCTGTATTCTAATGCATGCCCAGCATTGGTGCCCACAGAAAGTCACCCCCACGTCTATGGGAAAGCTGGCCCTATCCACAGGTACATTATCACTGCAGCCCAGGGTGAGCTTGCTGAAGAGGTATTCTAGCAAGCTGGTTTCCAAAGCCCCCAATTTGCTACCTAGAATTAACTGATACCATTTCAGATAAAGGGAACAAGCCCTGTATTTTAATCCCTGTCCAACACCATTCCCTTCACTCTTCCTCCACAGGCCACCACAGTCGTGATTTCAGACCATTTTTTAATTGGGTTACCGTGCACACACTTACAGATACCAGGGCCCCAGACCACCCATCTCAGCCCACCCCCACATACCACCGTCTTTATAAGGCAAAGATAAACTGTGTTTATCTAGGACTCTATCAATACCTTCTCCCTCCATCCACGGAGATCCGGAGCTGCAGGTGGATGGGGCATACGTGTCTGGAGAGGCTCCTGGACACTTGTTTTAAACCCGAGAAGGTGACGGTTTTGCAGACACCAATCACCCAGACACCATTATTTATTCAAGAACCATTAACTTTATTGGAAAAAATGGTAAAACTTGAAGGAAAAGGTTAAACGTTTTGCTGGGGAAATTCTGCAATGTGCCTGGTCGGCATGGTGACCAGGGGAAGTCACCCAGTGGCTATGGGGAAGGCAGTCCAAGGTCAGTTCTTGTCGCTGTCGCCCAGGGTGAGCTTAGCACACAGGTCCTCTGCCAGGCCGGATTCCGGGGCTCCCATCTTGCGCAGGTTGGTGATGTGGTCCCCCAGCTCTTGGATGAACTTCATTTGCTGGAACAGGTAGTGACTCTTGAGGAAGTCGCACAGGTGGGCGTCCTTCATCTCGGTGGCCAGCTGGTGCAGGTCGAATAGGCTCTGGTTCACGCTCATCTTCAGGTGGAGGGCACCCTCCATGACAGTGAAGGCGTTCTCCCAGCAGCTGGAGTCAGGCCTGTAGATACCCAGCAGGCGGAGGCGGCCCCCGCGCTGGCTCTGCAACCACATCAGGCTCTGGGCATGCTGCAGCTCCTGGCTGGACTGCTGCAGGAAGAACTGGGCCAAGGGCTGCAAGGCCACGTCTTCGCAGTTGAAGTAAGAGGCCACGGTCTCGAACATGTGAGACGCATAGAGCTCCAGGGAGATCTGGTAGTTGATGGCGGCCTCGCATTCGGGGTGGTAGTTTTCGCTGACAAACGGGAGCGGCACGGTCGTCATGGCTGGAGGTGCGGGCCTAGGCGAGGGCGAACGCGGCGGCTGGGCCTTGGAGTGTCCCAGGAGCAGGCGACCAGGGCAGCCAGAAGCTGACTCCGCCGCGGTGTTCCCTGGTACCTCAGCAAACTCCCAGGATGGACCAGGACGACGCCCTCTGTTGGGCTGAGAGGCTGGGCAGAAGCCTTTACGGTTCGGGTGGGGGAGGGGCTACAAGAGAGGGTTCTGTGTTCCAGGTTCCATCCCAGCCTTGTAAGGGCAGGGGACTCTGGGCTTAGTACTAGACATCTAAAAGTTGTTAATGTAGCAATTTCTTATTTCCAAGGACTTCCTACTATTCTGGTTATTCCCTTTAATAGCACCCTGTTCTCATGTGAAAAAATGAAAGAATTATTCTTAAAATTGTGAGGATATTCCTTTGAAGATTTAAGTAAACTTCTCTTCCCCTTCATGTAATATATTTATACAAATATATATATATATAAACATATATACACATACACAGATATTTTGATATATGTATATTTGTATGTTTGTGTATATATATGTGTATATATATTTATACATCTGTAAAATTTTTTTCTGCTTTCCTGAAACAGTTGTTTGTTCATCATGATCATCTCTTACATATCCTCAAACATCTGGAAAACAATTGATATGTGGTATATAAACCAAAAACAACAAAAGAACAAGACAAACAAATGAGAAACAAAAACTCATAGACAGACAATAGTTTAGTGTAGTGGTCACCAGAGGGTAACGGGGGCAGGGGGTGGTAGATGAGGGTAAAAGGGATCAAATATGTGGTGATGGAAGGAGAACTGACTCTGGGTGGTGAACACACAATGGGATTTATAGATGATGTAATACAGAATTGCACACCTGAAATCTATGTAACTTTACTAACAATTGTCACTCCAATAAACTTTAATTAAAAAAGAAACAACAAAAAAAAACAAAATGGGAAAGAATGTGCTTGTGTGTTTCTGTGAGTGTGTGTATCTGTGTGTCTGTGAGAGAGAGAGAGAGAGAGAGAGAGAGAGAGAGAGAGAGAGAGAGAGAGAGAAAGAGAGAGAGACAGAGAGAGACTGTCTGTGTATTACATCAAATGAAAGGTTATGAAGTCCCTTTGGATATTTGAAAGTTCCATAATTGTTCACTAAATAAATGACCAAACAAAAAAGAAATAGAGACACAATATAGAGAACATTTAGATGGTTGCAGATGGAGAGGTTGGGGGGATGGGTGAAGGGGTGGGGCAATAAGGATGTATAAATTGGTAGTTACAAAGAGTCATGGGGATGTAAGTTACACCATAAGGAATATAGTCAGTAATTTGGTAATAATTATGTATGGTGTCAGAAGGGTACCAGATTTATTGGGGTGATCCCTTGGTAAGTTATATAAATGTCTGATCACTGTGTTATCTGAAACTAATATAATAATTGTATGTTAGCTAATTGAGAAATAAAACAATTATTTTAAAAATTGTACTTGTTGTTGAAGTTACAGTACGTTTTTATGATGTTTGGTTCAGTACTTATAGGAGGGTATGGCCCAGTGAGTTATTAAATAGAGGCATGGGTGTTCTTTTACAGCACCCTAGATGATTCCACAGTGCAGCCCCGTGTAACAACCAGAGTGCTAAAGGGTGCTTCTCAAAACTCAGTGTTCATATTCATCACCTGGGGTCTTGGGAAATGTACATCCTGAGTCAGGAGGTCTGGGGTGGGGCTTAAGACTATTGTGCTTGTAACCAGCTCTCAGGAGAGGCTGAAGCAGCCGGTTCACACAACACACTTTGAGAGGCAGGTTGTAATTGCCAGGGAAGCCTAGGTCCTGCCCCTGAGGCTGAAGTAATTGGCTCCGGTTGTGTCCATACCGAGGAGAGTTTTAAGAGGTCTGCGGTTTCTTCTAATGTACAGCAAAGCTTGAGAATCTCCATGCAAAGTAATAGTGATTTACGGATTGTAATGATTATTTTTTCAGTGGCCAAATGCGGTCCCCTCCTCCCATCCCGCAGCACCCTGACTCCCTATCCTTTTCAGGTTCCAACATGCAGATGATGGTGGGATCAGGATTAGCACTTTATCTGTTCACTCTTTCCCACCTCTGAGGAGTTGAATGTAGTTCTGGCTGGAAAGAGGAGGCTTAGGCATTTGTGCTTGGGAAGAAGAAACAAAAAGCTTTCTAGGCACGATTTCCAAAAAAAGCTGGTTGAAGCAGAATGGCGCGGGGATTACCAGGGAAACTTGTCACGGGAAGACTCGCCTCTAGTCTGGAACCTGAGTGTGCTGCAAACAGCCAGCTACCCTCCTGGGTCCTGGCAGCACCTGACAACCAAGCAGCTATGAAGGATTTCTCCTTCTCAATGGAGAGGGCGATAATGTGGGTGGAAATGCAAGAGAGACCTTCAGTAGCAAAGTATAGACATGAAACCTTCTCCCTGAAGCATAAACCCCACACAGCAATCCGGACTAGATGATGATGATGATGATGGCAATAAATGTTTGCTTAGGAATAATATGTGTAGTGTATGTGCCGGGCACAGTTGTAAGCATTTAAAAAATATTAACTCATTTAATCTCCTTGGCAACCAAATGCTATTAACAATTTTATTATCCCTATTTTATGTGAGGAAACTGAGACACAGAGACGTTATATAACACGCTGAAATTCACCCAATTTAGTGAGTGGCTAAACTGGTATGTGAACCCAGCCAATGTGAGGTTCAGAAACACTACAGCAAACTGCCTCTCCAATACAGGAAAGAAGGAGGATTGTCAGTGAATTTACAGTTATAAACACATATAGATGCTCGCCCTGTGCTTCCTCATATTTAGAGGAGAACGATAATTTATATATCTCAGACGAAGTCAGAGAGTGGAGTAGTCCTCTCAGCAGAGAAAGAGAAGGAAAAGGTCATGTTTAACTAAGAAGAGGAAAGGGGCAAGAACATTTTCTAGAAACTAAACTAAAGGGACATAATCCTCACTTAAAAGAAACTATTAAGGTACAATCATGACAAATGTGAATAGTAATTACTAATGTGTAATTAAGCTTCTCTCTATATTAGTAAATGTTCAAATCTGCAAACTTTACATAGTCTCAAGCTAGCCAAGTGTAGGAGGTAAGACGTGCAAATCTATAATTTTTAACTTTTATCTTTGTGACCGCACCAGGCACAGAAGAAACCTGTTTTGAGTATTTTCCCAGGCAGGGACAACCTGTAGGTTTACAGGGGTACGGGTTTCATCTGGTCAAATAGAGTAGACTGTGAGAGAGGCTGAGATTTTCAAGGGGAAGAGGAAAAAAACAAGAAGCACATCTACCATTTCCCTAAGGAATCTTTTCATTTTTTTAACTGAGAAATAATTTCTTTCTACCCATAGTCATGAAAAGAAGGTAATAGGCTTACTCCTCTCCACATGTTGCAAGGAGAAACCAGAGGGCACACTGAGGTTAGGAACAGGCTGATTTGGAGATAAACTGAGCAGACACAGCTGGCCATGGTCTGGAATGAGGTCCAGGTCCAGGTGGGGCCAGTAGCCCCTTGGCTATTCCAACACCTCCACCCATTCTCTAACGTTACTGCCCTGGGCTTGGGGCTGGCTGGGCCATGCTGTCTCTCTCCACTCTCTGCTGAGCTTATCCAGTCCTGTGACCTCAGTGCCCCCTGTAGCTGATGACTCCCATTCGTATTTCCAAAGGTGACATCCCACCTGAGCTCCAGATTCATTTTTTTCTGGCTACCTGCATGACATTTCTACTTGGACATCTAACGAGCACCTCAGATTTTACAGGACATGCCTACCCCACACCGTGTAAGCCCTGCAAATGACCTCCAATTAATAAGCAGCAATGACTTCAACCCGGGTGTTCAAATGGAAACCAGAGAACATGCGTTACTTTCCTCAAGTCCCATTATTCACCTCTGACCCATAAAGAAATCTTGTTGATTCATCCAAATCTGTCTAGAGTTTCCTATGTCTCCTCATTTTTTCAGCCTACACCCAGTTCAACCTTTCTCACCTGCACCAGCTGTATTATCTCCTAAGTGCTCTTTCAGCTTCCCCATTCTACCCTTTGAATTCTGCAAAGCAGCCAGAATCACTGATTTAACTTTCGGGGGGATTTATTCTACTTAATATTCAATATCACAATTTTGACCTCAATTCACGATTTCATATATTCAGCCCTCTGGTGGTAATTTTTCATATTTGTTATTGTTATTTTGGTACCCTGTTGCTTTATAGTAAGCAACGATACAGTTGAACTAGAAATCTCACACATGCCCAGTATTGGTGCCCACAGAAAGTCACCCCCACGTCTATGGTAAAGGCAGACCTATCCACAGGTACATTATCACTGTAGCCCATTATTAACCTGCCAGAGACATATTATGGCAATCTGGCTTCCAAGGCCCCCCAATTTGCTACCTCAAATTAATTGATACCATTTCAGATAAAGGAAAGAACCCCTTTATTTTAATCCCTGGCCAATCCCATTCCCTATGCTCTTCCTCCATAGGCCATCACAGTCATGATTTCAGACCATTTTTTAACTGGTTTACCGTGCACACACTTACAGATGGCAGGGCCCCAGACCACCCATCTCAGCCCACCCCCACACACCACCCTGTTTATAATGCAAAGCTTAACTGTGTTTATCTGGGACCCACACAATACCTTCTCGCTCCATCCACGGAGATCCGGAGCTGCAGGTGGATGGGGCATGCGTGGCTGAGAGGCTCCCGGACACTTGTTTCACACCCAAGAAGGTGACGGTTTTGCAGACACCAATCACCCGGAGACTTTTATTTATTCAAGAACCATTAACTTTATTCGAAAAAAAAATGGCAAAACTTGAAGGAAAAGGTGAAACGTTTTGCAGGGATAATTCTGCAAAGTGCACGCTCAACATTGTGACCAGGGAAGTCACCCAGTGGCTATGGGGAAGGCAGTCCAAGGTCAGTTCTTGTCGCTGTCGCCCAGGGTGAGCTTAGCACACAGGTCCTCTGCCAGGCCGGATTCCGGGGCTCCCATCTTGCGCAGGTTGGTGATGTGGTCCCCCAGCTCTTGGATGAACTTCATTTGCTGGAACAGGTAGTGACTCTTGAGGAAGTCGCACAGGTGGGTGTCCTTCATCTCGGTGGCCAGCTGGTGCAGGTCGAATAGGCTCTGGTTCACGCTCATCTTCAGGTGGAAGGCGCACTCCATGACAGTGAAGGCGTTCTCCCAGCAGCTGGGGTCAGGCCTGTAGATACCCTGCAGGCGGAGGCGGCCCCCGCGCTGGCTCTGCAACCACATCAGGCTCTGGGCATGCTGCAGCTCCTGGCTGGACTGCTGCAGGAAGAACTGGGCCAAGGGCTGCAAGGCCACGTCTTCGCAGTTGAAGTAAGAGGCCATGGTCTCGAACATGTGAGACGCATAGAGCTCCAGGGAGATCTGGTAGTTGATGGCGGCCTCGCATTCGGGGTGGTAGTTTTCGCTGACAAACGGGAGCGGCACGGTCGTCATGGTTGGAGGTGCGGGCCTAGGCGAGGGCGAACGCGGCGGCTGGGCCTTGGAGAGTCCCAGGAGCAGGCGACCAGGACAGCCAGAAGCTGACTCCGCCGCGGTGTTCCGTGGTACCTCAGCAAACTCCCAGGATGGACCAGGACGACTCCCTCTGTTGGGCTGCAAGGCTGGGCGGAAGGTTTGGGTGGGGCCTGGAAATGAGTTCCCTTGAGGGCTGGGGGGCGGGGTGGAGGCCTTTACATTACAAGGGGAGTGGGGGGAGGGGAGAGAGCTCACTGTTCCAGGGTCCATTCCAGCCTGGTGAGGGCAGGTGAGTCTGTGCTGATCACCTGGCAGCTATTATGTTTTTCATTTAGGAGTATTTCTATTTTCCAAGGACTTTCTGTTATTCTCTCGTTACTCCCTTTCGTAGTACTTAAGTAAACATATATAGAGAGGCACACCTATTTAAATAAATGTATATGTGTATGTATATATAGATATATTTATAGATATGTGAAATTATTCCTTCTCCCCAGAAATAGTTGTTTGTTCATGATCATTTTCTCTAATGCTTTCCTCATGTATCTTGCAATTGTTTGTGCTTTCATACATGAGAGTAACGGGCCCATTTGATTAGCCTAGGTAACTGGCATGGATCCTCTCTACAGTTATAATGTCCAATTCTCTAGCAGGCGTCTCCCCTGAATGGGAAGGTGGAGTGTGTGAGTTATGCAGTGGTTTCCTTTGGGGGTACATTGCATGGAGATTGCAGGTAGGATAGGGACCCTTCCAAACGCCAAAAGGATGGCATTTCTCTAATATTGGAAGTCTTCTGGGGATCTGTCTTTTAGATAGATGAGTTCTTCTGTTTTGTTTCCTTTGTGCTATGCAAGTCGGCATTGTCTCTGATTTGCTCTATTTTTGGTTTCCTTCTTCCTCAAAGAATTCAGTGTCTTTGGACTATAGTTTGGGAGATTAAAGCGGGTCCAATGCCAAATGGTTTTGTCCAGTTAAGTAAGGTTGGGGGAGCGTCAGAGCAGGGCAGCAGCGAACAGATCACTTGTTCAGACAGTAGCTCTGAATGTCACAGTCCACCCATGACCCTCTACAGTCCTTTGATTTCACTCATTCTGTTCTTGAACTTTGTTTGAGTGCGCTTGCCCTACTGCGCAGGTATTTTAAATTCCCTGGTGTTATCAGTCTGAAAGTGTCTCTTGGGTTATCTCTGAGACTTCCTCACAATCCCTGCTTTGCTAACAGTCTGCTTCCTAGTTTGTGTGTGTTTATCATTGTTTCTGCGTGTAAGCCACCACCACAGTTCAGTTATATTTTTCCCTTTTTCGAAATACAAATAGTTATTTTTCAAATAGTTAATGCATTGACATCACTCAAAAGCCACATACTTCTACCTCTGTAGGCAATCAATGAAGTATTATTGTTATAATCGGGAGAAGAGAGAGGAAGAAAGAGAAGACAGAATCCTCAAGTTAAGAAAAAGTACAGAGACATAAGAGAGGAATGCTTAGAAACAGATTGTTTAGACATATATAATTTCGAGTGTACGTGGGACAGTTACCAAGACAGACCTTATTCTGTGCCATGCAACAAGTCTCAATAAATTTAAATACATTCAAATCATGTAAGATATGCTCTCTGACCAAAATGGACTTAAAGTAGTAGACATCATTAAGAGCAAGATCTGTGAAAATCCCCAAATATTTGAAAGCAAAGAATACAATGCATTTCTCAATTTCCGTGGGTCAAAGTGAAGATCAAGGGGGTGTGAAATTTTATTTGGAACTGAATGTGAGCCAAACCGCATATGAAGATTTGTGGGACACAGCTAAACCAGAGCTTAGACGCAAATTTATAGCACTAAAATCCCTGTATCAGAGAAGAAGGAAAGTCTCAAATTATCTAACTTTCCACCTTAAGCAACTAAAAGAAAGAGGAAGAAAATACTCTGTTTCTCTGAATATAAAACCTTGTCGGACAATCAGCTCTAATGCATCATTTGGAGCAAAAATTAACATAAGACCCGGAATTATATTATGTTGTGTTATATTATAAAGACACAGTCTTATGTTATCATAAAATAATACCAGGTCTTATATTAATTTTTGCTTCAAAAGACACTTTAGAGATGTTTGTCCAGCTAGGTCTTACTTTCGGGGAAATACGGTAAATCCAAATCAAGGTGAGGGAAGGAAGATTTTGTCGTAAGTCAAGAAGTGTTTTATAATCTGGGACAAAGCTAAGATGTTGAGGAACCTGAATAAAGCAAGGGTGAAGCATGTCTGCTCTGACTGTGGACTGGCCCCAGGGAGAGGCCAGTGGGTCAGCTTTAAGGTCTGCGGTTGGGCTTCACGTTCTGATGATGGCTTCTTATCTACCACCCAGGAGTGAAATAACATGAAGAGAACATTCACAAAAAGGGGTTTTACACTGCTGAGTGGAAAGGAGCCTGGTTAAATTGAATTCACCAACAAATAGTCATTAATTTGTGTCTGTGAGGCTGTGATTAAGGTACACTACAGAGGAAAGAAACCTTCACTTAGTATATGAGAGGTTTCAGACAGTGGCACTACTCTGAAATCACTTTTTCAGATATAAATTAGAGAAGATCCATGTCTCACAGCGGTGTGTGAATGACACAGACAGTGTCTGGAAAGAACAAGAAACAATACCTCATATACAGTACACGCTTGGCACATACTGGGTATTTAACGAAAGGGGAAAAGATGGGTTTAATTTTGAATGATGTTGAAAAGCGCCTTCTCCTTGTAGTCTTCTTATGTCTGTTAGAAACAAAAATCATAACTATTGTGTTCATCCAAGAGTAATTGGAGTTTTCACAATTATTTTTAACCTTTTAAACCAAAATTATTTTATTATTATTTCTTTATTGGGGAATATTGTGTTTCTCCAGGACCCATCATCTCTAAGTCACTGTCCTCCAATCTAGCTGTGGAGGGAGCAGCTCACTGGCCCATGTGGGAATCGAACTGGCAACCCTGCTGCCCATAGCTCGTGCACCAACCAACTGAGCTGTCCGGCTGCCCCTGAAATTATTTTTGCACCATCCTAAACACAGAGCATCCACAAAGGAGCTTGAGTATTAAATCTACCTGTGCTTATTTATAAAGAAGCTAGTGGTGGGGTACAGAGGAAATGTCATAGTTTATGCCTCTGGCTCAATTATAACAGGGCTCTACACTGGGTTTGCAAATCTGTTGGCCTTAGCCTCATGGTTGCAAGGTCGCTGCCCTTGAAATTGGCATCATATCCTCATACCACATCACAACAGAATGACAAGGCTGGGGTCAAAATGATTTCTTTTCACAAATTTCATCACTTTATCCAGAAAGTCAAATTTTGTCAGAAATCCAGGGTATTTCTTTTCATATCTTGGGTCAAAACTCAGTTATGTGACCAACCTTGTCAGCTGAAGAGATTACAAAAAGAAGCATCTTTAAACAACAAAAACACTTTCATGATTGATTCAGACTGATTATAATTTGTGCCAAGGGAGCAGACACATAGGCACTCTGAAAAATCCAGTGTTCTTTTAGTAACTAAGTGGGAATGAGATGGCTGTTAGATGAGAAATGAAGAGTGTCTGTCATACTCTCTTTACTGAGATGCTGGATTAAATCATTAGTACCTTAGACTCAATTCATTCAAGTAATTGATTTCTTTTCTACCAAAGGATTTTGGTGGTAGAGAGAAATTGATGGTAAAACTGCAGTGCACATTTGGACGTGCAAAAACACTTGGAATTTTTTAGGTGAATTTACAACCTGTTGATATAGATAAGAGCCAGCAAATATTTCAGTGAAAGACATGTAGTAAATATTTAGTCTTTGTGGAATATATGGATGCTCTCTCTCTCACCTACTAACTACCATTGTAATGCACACCCAGCAATAGGATATATGTAAATAAGTCATCATGGCTCAACTCCAATAAAATTTTATCACAAAAACATCGAAACTTACAGCAAGTTCTTTTGTGGATATCAGCAAAATTATTCTAAAGTTGGTATGGAGAGGAAAAAGACATAGAATAACCAACATAATATTAATGGAGAAGAATAAAGTTCTCTGACTACACGACTGCGAGACTGCCTGCAAAGTGACAGTAGTGGAGACAGTGTGGTGTTTGTGCACTCATAGCCCAGTTGTCAATGGAACAAACTGAAAACTCAACAATAAGAAAATGAACAGGCTGATTTTATAAATAGCCCAATGAACTTAACAGACACTTCAGAGAAGTAGATACTAACATGTCAAAGAAGCACATGAAAAGATGCTCCATATCATCTGTCATGGGGGAAACACAAAGTAGAACAACAATGAGATACTGCTTCATAGCTGTGAGAATGGCCATAGTTCAGAGCACTGACCACACCTATGCTGACCACGATATGCAGCAAAAGGATCTCTCATTCATTGCTGGTGGGAGAGCAAATTTGTACAACCAGTCTGGAAGACAATCTAGTGGTTTCTTACAAAAATTAACACACTCTTACCATCTGACCCAGCAGTTGTGTTCCCTGGTATTATCCAAAGCAGTTGAAAGTGTATGTCCATTCAAATCACCGGCATGCGATGTTTATAGAAGCTTCATGCACAATGGACAAACCTTGGGAGGAACCAAGATGTCTTTCAGTAGGTAGATGGATAAATCGGTTGTGTATATCCAGACAATGGAATATTAATGAGCTCTGAAAAGAAAAGAGATACAAAGCCTTGAAAAGACATGGAGGCAACATAAATGTGAATTACTATGTGAAAGAAACCAATCTGAAAAGGCTATACACACTGTATAAATGCAACCATATGACATTCTGGAAAAGACAAAAGTATGGACACGATAATCAAAACCGTATGGCACTGGCATAAAAACCGACACATAGATCACTGGAACAGAACAGAGAGCCCAGAAGTAAACCCACAGATATGTGGTCAATTAAGATACAAACAAAGAAGCCATGATTATACAGTGAGTAAAGAACAGTCTCTTCAATAAATGGTGTTGGGAAAACTGGAGAACTACATGCCAAACAGTGAGAATGCACCAATACCTTACACCATACACAAAAAAATCAACTGAAAGTGGAGTGAAGGTTCAAATGTAGGACTTGAAACCATAAAATTCCTGGAAGAAAACATAGGCAGTAAGCTCCCTAACATGGGTCTTGGCAATGGTGTTTCGGATTTCAAACCAAAAGCCAAGGAAACAAAAGCAAAAATAAACGAGTGGGACTACATAAAAGTATAAATGTCTGCACAGCAAAGGAAAACATCAACAAAATGAAAAGGCAATCTATTCAACGCTAGAAAATGTTTGCAAATCATACAGGTGACAAGGGTTACTATCCAAAATACATAAAGAAGTCAGATAGCTCAATACAAAAAAAACAAACAAAAACAATCCAATTGAAAAATGGACAGAGGATCTGAATAGACTTTTTTCTAAAGAGGGACAGATGACCAGCAGGAACGTGACAACGTAGGCAACATCAATACTCATCAGGGAAATGCAACTCAAAAGCACCATAGGATATCCCCTCACACCTGTTTTCCAAATGACAGGAAAGGACAAGTGTAGGCCAGGATGGGGAGAAAAGGGAACCCTTGTGCACTGTTGGTGGGAATGTAAATTGGTGCAGCTACTATGAAAAACAGTATGCAGGTTCCTTAAAAAATGAAAAATAGAAATACCACCGAGAGTGAAACCTAACATCAACTATGGTCTTTGAGTGATTATGATGTATGTATGTAGATTGTCACACATTTCGCACTCTGGTATTGGATGTGGACAGTGGCATAGAGTGTAAGCATGTGGGTGCAGGGGTATCTGGGAAATCTCTCTGATTTCCTCTCAGTTTTAGTCTAAACCTAAAAGTGCTCTAAAAAAGAAAGTAACAAAGTTTTAAAAAGCAAAACAGATGTGGGGCTAATTTGGCTTGCAGGCCATTGTTTCACAACTGTGGTATATGACAAACTAGTTTGTGATTTAAAATCTGAGAAAGAGACAGAGACACAGAGCGTCCTGTGTGTGAATGACAGAGAGAGAGTGTGTATAACATCAAATGAAAATTTTCCAAGTCCCTATGGATATTTACAACTTCCATAATTGTTCCCTAAAGTAAAGGAACAACAAAAAGTAATGGACACATAGAGAACACTTGGATGGTTGCCAGATGGAGGGGTTGGGGGGATGGGTGACGGGGGAGGAGGAGGGTGGTGTGATTATCTAAGAAGTACAAATTGGTAGTTACAAAATAGTCAAGGGGATGTAAGGTATAGCATAAGGTATATACTCAAGAATTTCATAATAACTATGTATTGTGTCAGATGGGTACCAGATTTATTGGGGTGATCACTTTGTAAGCTACATAAATGTCTAATCATTGTGTTGTTTATCTGAAACTAATATGATACTGAAAATATTATAACCGATTGAAAAATAAAAAGATTATTTAAAAAATTGTACTTGTTGAAGTTACAGTATGTTTTTATGATGTTTGGTTCAGTACTCATACGAGGGTATGGCCCAGTGAGTTATTAAAATAGAGGCATGGGTGTTATTTTCTCACGCCCTTCCTGATTCCAAAGTGCAGCCCTCTTTCATAACCAGAGTTTTAAAGGGTGATTCTCAAAAGTCACAGTGCATCTTAATCACCTGGCCTCTTGTGAAATGTAGATCCGGATTCAGTAGGTCTGGGCTGGGGCTTAAGACTATTGTGCTTGTAACCAGCTCTCAGGAGAGGCTGAAACAGCCAGTTCACACAACACACTTTGAGAGGCAGGTTGTAATTGTCAGGGAAGCCTAGGTCCTGCCCCCAAGACTGATGTAATTGGCGCGGGTCGTGTCCGAGGCGTGGAGTGTTTTAAAAGGTCTGCAGGTGCTTCAAATGTACAGCAAAGCTTGAAAATCTCCATGCAAAGTACATAGTGATTTACGGATTGTAATGATTATTTTTTCAGTGGCCTAATGAGGACTCTTCCTCCCATTCCCCAGGACCCTGACTCCTCCCTCTTGTATTCAGGACCTAAGAAGCAGATGATGGTGGGATCAGGATTAGCACTTCATCTGTTTACTCTTTCCCACCTCTGAGGAGTTGAATGTAGTTCCGGCTGGAAAGAGGACACTTAAGCATTTGGGCTTGGAAAGAAGAAACAAAAAGTTTCTAGGGGACGATTTCCAAAAAAAGCTGGTTGAAGCAGAATGACGCGGGGATTACCAGGGAAACTTGTCACGGGAAAACTCCCCTCTATCTGGAGCCTGAGTGTGCTGCAAACAGCCAGCTACCCTACTGGGTCCTGGCAGCACCTGACAACCAAGCAGCTATGAAGGATTTCTCCTTCTCAATGGCAGGGCGACAACGTGGGTGGAAATGCAAGAGAGACCTCTAGTGGTAAAGAATAGACATGAACTCATCTCCCTGAAGCATAAACCCCACACAGCAATCTGGAGTAGATGAAGACAATAAATGTCAGATTACAAATAATATATGTACTGTATTTGCCAGGCACGTTGTAAGCCTTTTAAAAATATTAACTCATTCAATCTCCTTGAAAACCAAGTGCTATTAACAATTTTATTATCCCTATTTTATGTGTGAGGAAACTGAGACACAGAGACGTTAAATATCATGCTGAAATTCACCCAATTTAGTGAGAGGCTAAACTGGTATGTGAACCCCGGCAATGTGAGGTTCAGAAAACACTACAGCAACTGCCTCTCCAGTGCAGGAAAGAAGAATTGTCAGTCAATTTACAGTTATAAACACAAATAGATGCTCGCCCTGTGCTTCCTCCTATCTAGAGGAGAACGATAATTTATATATCTCAGACGAAGTCAGAGAGAGGAGTGGTCCTCACAGTAGTGTAAAAAAATGAAAAGGTCAAATTTGACTAAGAAGAGGAAAGGGGCAAAGGAATTTTCTGGAAACTAAAGGGACATAATCCGCACTTAAAGTATTAAAGTACAATTGTGGTAAATCGTGGTAAAAGCTAAGTACTAATGTGTTGTGGGAAGAGAGTCCCTTAGAGCAGTTTCCAAGCTCTGGGCCTCACGTGGAAAGGTGCTGGCTCGGTTAGTAGATGGTCATCAGCTGGGACTGGTTGGCCATCAGCTGTTACCAGTTAGCCATTAGCCACTAATATAACTGCTGTGGCTGAGCTAGCAAGCAGGGATTGTGGGTTGTGGATTACAGAGAGGCGGATCGCAGTTAGCAAGTGAGGTTGGTTGGCAGAGAAGCAGATGGTGGTTTAAGGATTGTGTGGCTCCTGCTTCCTGTGTCTCCAACCCAGCCACCAGCAAGGCTATAGTGGTATGACTCCCCTATCTATGGCTCCATGGGTGTTCCATTTTGGCCTCACCATGTCCTGCGTTCTTATGTGGGGAACGGGAGCAGAGACCCCGCATGACACCTTGCATGACATGTGTACCTAAGCTTCTCTCTATATTAGTAAATGTTCAAATCAATATGCAAAATTTACATAGACTCAAGCTAGGCATGCATCGGAGGTAAATCATTCAAATCTGCAATTTTTAACTTTTAGCTTTGTAACCACACCAGACTCAGGAGAAACCCGTTTTGAGTATTTTTCGCAGGCAGGGACAATGGGAGTGTTTATGGGGTATAGCTTTCATCTGGTCAAATAGAGTGCACTGTGAGAGAGGCTGAGTTTTCAAAGGGGAAGAGGAATAAACAAGAAGTACACCTCTCATTTCCTTAAGGAATCTTTTCATTTTTTTAACTGGGAAATAATTTCTACCCGTAGCCATGAACAGAAGGTAATAGGCTAACTCCTCTCCACATGTTGCAAGGAGAAACCAGAGGGCACACTTAGGTTAGGAACAGGCTGATTTGGAGATAAACTGAGCAGACACAGCTGGCCATGTTCTGGAATGAGGTCCGGGTCCAGGAGCCCCCGGGATGTTCCAACACCTCAACCCATCCTCTAATGTTATATGTCCTGGGCTTGGGGCTGGCTGGGCCATACTGTGTCTCTCTTCACTCTCTCTGATGAGCTTACCCAGTCCCGTGACCTCACTGCCCCCTGTAGCTGATATGTGTATCCATATGTGTATTTCCTAAGGTGACATCCCACTGAGCTCCAGATTCATTTTTTCTGGCTACCTGCATGACATTTCTACTTGGACATCTAATGGGCACCTTAGATTTTTATAGGACACGCCTCCCCACCCTTTGTGTCCCCCTGAATATGTCGCCCGATTAATAAATAGCAACACCTTCAACCGGGCGTTCAGGTCGAAACCAGAGAACATGTATTACTTTCCTCAAGTCCCACTACTCACCTCTGGTCTATAAGGAAATCTTGCAGATTCATCCAAAACGATCTGCAATTTGTCGATGTCTCCTCATTTCTTCAGCCTCCACTCCAGTTCAACCCCCATTGTCTCTCACCTGCACCTGCTGTACTATCTCCTAACTGCTCATTCCGTTTCCCCTCTCCGCCGTTTACATTCTTCAAAGCAGCCAGAATCACTGACTTAACATTCAGGGGGATTTATTCTACTTAATATTCAATATAACAAATTTGACCTCCATCAACAATTTTGTATTTTTAGACCTCTGGTGGTAATTTTTCATACTTGTTATTGTCCTTTTTATACCCTGTTACTTTATAGCGCGAAATGGTACCTTTGAACTAGAAATCTCACCTGCCTGTATTGTAATACATGCCCAGCATTGGTGGCCACAGAAAGTCACCCCCACGTCTATGGGAAAGCTGGCCCTATCCACAGGTACATTATCACTGCAGCCCAGGGTGAGCTTGCCGAAGAGGTAGTCTGGCAAGCTGACTTCCAAGGCCCCCAATGTGCTACCTAGAGTTAACTGATGCCATTTCAGATAAAGGGAAGAACCCCTGTATTTTAATCCCTGCCCAACACCATTCCCTGCACTCTTCCTCCACAGGCCACCACAGTCGTGATTTCAGACCACTTTTTAATTGGTTTACCACGCACACACTTACAGATAGCAGGGCCCCAGACCACCCATCTCAGCCCACTCCCACAAACCACCCTGTTTATAAGGCGAAGATTAACCGTGTTTATCTGGGTCCCATTCAATACCTTCTCGCTCCATCCACGGAGATCCGGAGCTGCAGGTGGATGGGGCATGCGTGGCTGAGAGGCTCCCGGATACTTGTATCACACCCAAGAAGGTGACAGTTTTGCACACACCAATCACCCGGAGACCTTCATTTATTCAAGAACCATTAACTTTATTGGAAAAAATGGCGAAAATTGAGGAAAAGGTGAAACGTTTTGCAGGGGAAATTCTGCAAAGTGCACGCTCAACATTGTGACCAGGGAAGTCACCCAGTGGCTATGGGGAAGGCAGTCCAAGGTCAGTTCTTGTGGCTGTCGCCCAGGGTGAGCTTAGCACACAGGTCCTCTGCCAGGCCGGATTCCGGGGCTCCCATCTTGCGCAGGTTGGTGATGTGGTCCCCCAGCTCTTGGATGAACTTCATTTGCTGGAACAGGTAGTGACTCTTGAGGAAGTCGCACAGGTGGGTGTCCTTCATCTCGGTGGCGAGCTGGTGCAGGTCGAATAGGCTCTGGTTCACGCTCATCTTCAGGTGGAGGGCACCCTCCATGACAGTGAAGGCGTTCTTCCAGCAGCTGGGGTCAGGCCTGTAGATACCCTGCAGGCGGAGGCGGCCCCCGCGCTGGCTCTGCAACCACATCAGGCTCTGGGCATGCTGCAGCTCCTGGCTGGACTGCTGCAGGAAGAACTGGGCCAAGGGCTGCAAGGCCACGTCTTCGCAGTTGAAGTAAGAGGCCATGGTCTCGAACATGTGAGACGCATAGAGCTCCAGGGAGATCTGGTAGTTGATGGCGGCCTCGCATTTGGGGTGGTAGTTTTCGCTGACAAACGGGAGCGGCATGGTCGTCATGGCTGGAAGTGCGGGCCTAGGAGAGGGCGAACGCGGCGGCTGGGCCTTGGAGTGTCCCAGGAGCAGGCGACCAGGACAGCCAGAAGCTGAGTCCGCTGAGGTGTTCCCAGGTACTTCAGCAAACTCCCAGGATGGACCAGGAGGACGCCCTCTGTTGGGCTGCAAGGCTGGGGGGAAGGTTGGGAGGGGCCTGGAAATGAGTTCCCTTGAGGGCTGGGGGGCGGGGTGGAGGCCTTTACATTACAAGGGGAGTGGGGGGAGGGGAGAGAGCTCACTGTTCCAGGGTCCATCCCAGCCTGGTGAGGGCAGGTGAGTCTGTGCTGAGCACTTGGCATCGCAAAGTTTTAATTTAGCAATTTCTTATTTCCAAGGACTTCCTACTATTCCCGTTACTCCCTTTAATAGCACCCTGATCTCATGTAAAAAAATAAAAGACAATTATTCTTAAAATTGTGAGAATATTCATTTCCAGTTTTTGTAAAGTTGTCTTCCTTTTCATGTTATCTATATATGTATATATGTGTGTATATATATATGTGTGTATATATACACACATATATACGTACAGACACACATTTGGATATGTGTTTGTATATATATGTTTATAGATATGTAAAATTTCGAATTCTCTGCAGAAACAGCTGCTTGTTGTCATGATCTTCTCTTACAGGTTCCTCAAATATCTGGCAAATATTTGTGCTTTCATATTTGAGAGTAATGGGCACATTTGATTAGCCTAGGTAATTGGCTAAAATGCATCTGAGCCAGTCGTAATATCCATTTTTCTAGCAGGCTTCTCCTCTGAATGGGAAAGTGGAGTGAGTCAAATATGAAGGGGGTAATTTTGGATTACATTGCATGGAGGTTGCAGGTAGGATAGGGACCCTCCCAAATGCCAAAAGCATGGTATTTCTCTAACATTGGAAGACTCCCGTGGATCTCTCTTGTGCGTAGATGTGTTCTATTTCCCTTCTGCTATGTAGGTCGGCGTTGTCTCTAATTTGCTCTATTTTGGGATTCCTTCTTCCTCAAATAATTCAATGTTTTAGACTATAGTTTGGGAGATTAAAGCGGGTCCAATGACAATTTGGCTTTGTCCAGTGTCGGTGCCTGCTGACAAGACGAACAGTCCCTGAAGTGGGGAGTGAGGATTGAGAAAAAAGAAGAGAGACAAAGATAGGATCGGGAGGGCAAGCAATTCTAAGTAGACTGATGCAGTTCTAAGTAGAATGCCTCAGCCCAAGTTTATTTTTGCAGCTTATATACTCTGGGCTTCAAAAAGTAACAGAACTGTCTGCAATCCAGTAGTTACAATGAAGGTAATACACAAGGGCTTGTTTTTTGGCCAGCTCCACACTTCCTGACCTTGTCTGGTTCTGTGTTCTTAAAGTAGCAAGTTTTGCCTTGCTGGGAGCACAAACCACTCAAAGAAGTCAAAGGTTCAACATTTCACAAAACAACACCTGCTAGCACTTCAGCACAGTTTCCCACAGTCCAGTGTAAGTAAGGTTGGGTTAGGGTCAGAGCAGGACAGCAGCAAACAGATCAGTTGTTCAGACAGTAGCTCTGAATGTCACAGTCTACCCAGGACCATCTACAATCCTTTGATTTTACTGACTCTGTTCTTGAACTTCCTTTGTATGAGCTTGTCCTCCTGTTGCAGGTATTTTAAATTCTCTGGTTTTATTGGTCTGAAAGTGTCTCCTGTTTCTATCTCCGAGACTTCCTCACAATGGCTGGTTTGCTATCTCTATCCTTCCCAGTTTGTGTGTGAGGAGATCATTGTTTCTGTGTCCAAACCATTACCATAGTTCAGATATATCATTTTTCACTTTTTAGGAATACAAATACTTATTTTTTAAGTAGTTAATGTATTCACATGACAGAAAAAAAACACATACTTCTATCCTCTGTAGGCCACAAATGAAGTATTATTGTATAATCATTAGAAGAGAGAGGAAGAAAGAGTAGAAACAATGCTCAATTTTAAAAAAAGAACAGAGGCAGGCAAGAGGAATGTTTAGATGCATATGAATTTCGAGTGCACATGGAACAGTTACCAAGACAGACCTTATTCTGTGCCATACAACAAGTCTCCATAAATTTATATGGATTCAAATCATGTGAGATACGCTTTGTGACCACAATGGATTTAAAGAAGACTTCAGTAAGAGTAAGATATCTGAAAATCCCCTAATGTTTGGAAGCAAAGAATACAATTCATTTCTGAACAATCCGTGGGTCAAAGGAAAGATCATAAGGGTGTGAAAAATTATTTGGAACTGAATGTAAGCCAAAGATAACATATACAAATTCATGGGATACAGCTCAACCAGTGCTTCGATGCAAATTTATAGCACTAAAATCCCTATATTAGAAAAGAAGGAAAGTCTCAAATAAATTATCTAACTTCCGACCTTTAGGAACTAAAAGAATGAGGACCAAAATAAATCCAAATCAAGCAGAGGGAAGAAAGAATTTTTCCTAAGTCAAGAGTGTCTGGGCCGGCCCGGTGGCTCAGGCGGTTGGAGCTCTGTGCTCCTAACTCCGAAGGCTGCCAGTTCCATTCCCACATGGGCCAGTGCCAGATGGCTCAGTTTTTTGGAGCGCGGGCTCTCAACCACAAGGTTCCGGTTCGACTCCTGGACTCCAGCAAGGGATGGTGGGCTGTGCCCCTTGCAACTAACAATGGCAACTAGACATAGAGCTGAGCTGCACCCTCCACAACTAAGATTTATAGGACAACATGACTTGAAAAAAGTCCTGGAAGTACACACATTCCCCCAATAAAGTCCTGTAAAAAAAAAAGTGTTTTATAATTTGGTACAATGCTAAGATGTTGAGGACCCTGAATAAAGCAAAGGTGAAGCATGTCTGCTCTGACTGCGGACTGGCCCCAGGGAGATGCCAGTGGGTCAGCTTTAATGTCTGCCGTTGGGCTTCAAGTTCTGATGATGGCTTCTTATCTACCACCCAGGAGTGGAATAACATGAAGAGAGAATTCATAAAAAGGGATTTTATACTCCCTCAGGGGAGGGAAATATGGTTAAATTGAATTCATTGACAATTACTCATTAACTTCTGTCTGTGAGGCTGTGTTTAAGGAACACCACAGAGGAAATAAGCCTTCACTTACTAACTGAGTGGTTTCAGACAGTGGCACTACTCTGAAATCACTTTCTCAGATATAAATTAGGGAAGATCCATATTTCACAGGGGTGTGTGAATGACACACACAGTGTCTGGAAAGAACGAGAAACTATATCTCATACAGCACACACTTGGCACATACTGGATATTTAAAAACGGGGGGAAAGATGGGTTTAATTTTGAACGACATTGAAAAGTACATTCTCCTTGTGGTCTTCTTATATCCATTAGACACAAAAATCTTAACTCACTGAATGTCCACAAAGCAGCTTGAGCATTAAGGCTAACTGTATTTACTTATCAAGAAGCTACCAGTGGGGTACAGAAGAAATGTCATGGTTTATGCCTCTGGCTCAATTATAACAGGGCTCTGCACTGGGTTCTTTAAATCTGTTACCCTAATCCTCATGGTAGGAAGGTGGCTGTCCTAGCACCTGGCATCACATCGTCATACCCACATCACAATCAGAATGACAAGACTGAGGGCAAAATGATTTCTTTTCATAAATCTCATCACCTAATGCTGACCACGATACGGAGCAAAACGATCTCTCATTCATTGCTGGTGGGAGTGCAAATTTGTATAGGCAGTCTGGAAGACTGTCTGGTGGTTTCTTACAAAGTCAACACACTCTTACAATCTGACCCAGCAGTCGTGCTCCTTGGTATTATCTAAAGCAGTTGAAAACGTATGTCCATGCAAAAGACCTGCGTGCAGATGTTTATAGAAGCTTCATTCACAATGGAGAAAACTTGGGAGTAAGCAACATGTCTTTTGGTAGTGGTTGGATAAATCGGTTGTGTATATCCAGACAATGGAATATTCATGGGCTCTGAAAAGAAAAGAGATATAAAGCCTTGAAAAGACATGGAGGCAACATAAATGTGTATTACTATGTGAAAGAAGCCAGTCTGAAAAGGCTAAACACACTGTATAAATCAAACCATATGAGATTCTGGAAAAGAAAAAAATATGGAGGCAGTAATCAAAACAGTATGGTATTGGCATAAAAACAGACACATAGATCACTGGAACAAAATAGGGAGCCCAGAATTAAACCCACACATATGTGGTCAATTAATTTATAACAAAGGAGCCATGATTATACAGTGAGTAAAGAACAGTCTCTTCAATAAGTGGTGTTGGGAAAACTGGACAGCCACATGCCAAACAGTGAGAATGCACCAATACCTTACACCATACACGATAATCAACTGAAAGTGGAGTAAAGGTTTAAATGTAGGACCTGAATCCATAAAACTCCTGGAAGAAAACCTAAGCAATAAGCTCCCTAACATGGGTCTTGGCAATGGTGTTTTGGATTTGACACCAAAAGCCAAGGAAACAAAAGCAAAAATAAACAAGTGGGACTACATAAAAGTATAAATCTCTGCACAGCAAAGGAAATCATCAACAAAAGGAAAAGGCAATCTACAGAATGGGAGAAAATATTTCCAAATGATATAGGTGACAAGGGTTACTAACCAAAATATATGAAGAACTCAGCTCAATAAGAAAAATGTAGAATCCCATTTCAAAATGGATGGAGGATCTGAATAAACATTTTCCCAATGAAGACATACAGAATACCAACAGGAACATGACAAGGTATGCAACATCAATAATCGTCAGGGAAATGCAACTCAAAACCACCATAGGATATCCCCTCACACCTGTTGTCAAAATGACAGGAAAGGACAAGTGTTGGCCAAGATGTGGAGAAAAGGGAACCCTCATGCACTGTTGGTGGGAATGAAAGTAGGTGCAGCTACTATGGAAAACAGTATGGATGTTCTTCAAAAAACGAAAAATAGAACTACCATAGGCTGTTCACCGAGAGTGAAACCTAACAAACTATGACCTTTGGGTGATTATGATGTATGAATGTAGGTTCAGCAGTTGTAACAAATTGACCACTCTGGTACTGAGTGTTCACAATGGCATAGAGTGTGCGTGTGTCGGTCAGGGGTTATGACATAGATCTCTGTGACTTTCTCTCAGTGACAGTCAGCACCTAAAACTGCTCTAAAAAAAAGTCTAACCAAGTTTCCACAAGTAAAACAACAGATACAACTGATCTGGCTTGCAGACCATAGTTTGACAACCTGTGGTATAAGACAAGTTGATTTGTATCAACAAGACAAATAATAACAAGTGTTGGAAAGGCTGTGGAGAACAAGGAACCCTCATACACTGTTGGTGGGAATGCAGACTGGTGCAGCCGCTATGGAAGGCAGTGTGGAGGTTCCTCAAGAAATTAAGAGTAGAATTACCATATGACCCAGCAATCCCTATCCTGGGTATCTACCCAAAAAATCTGAAAACATTATTTCTAAAGATATACGTGCTCTGATGTTCACTGCAGCTTTATATATGGTGGCTAAGACATCGAAACAACCAAAGTATCCTTTGATAGCTGATGGGATAAAGAAGATGTGGTATATATACACAATGGAATACTATTCTGCCATAAGGAAAGATGAAATAGTGCCATGTGAAAACATGGATGGATCTTGAGATATTATGGTAAGCAAAATAAGTCACACTGAAAAAGTCAGGAGCCATATGATTTCCCTGATATGTGGGATACACTATTGAAAGTAACAAGACAAACTAAGAAACAAAGTCATAACTTCCACAATAATTTAGTGGTCACCAGAGGGTAAAGGGGGATGGGGCTGTTAGATAAGGGTAAATGGAATCAAATATATGGTGATGGAGGAGAACTGACTCTGGGTGGTGAACACACAATGTGATTTATAGATGATGTAATACAGAATTGTACACTTGAAACCTATGTAACTTTACTAACTGTTGTTATCCCAATAAACTTAAGAAAAAAGACAAACTAGTTTGTGATTAAACATTTTCAGAAAGATAGAGAGAGGGGTGAGGAGGAAGGCAGAGAGAGAGAGAGAGAGAGAGAGAGAGACAGAGAGAGAGAGAGAGAGAGAGAGACAGAGAGAGAGAGCCTGTGTATAACACCAAATTAGAGGTTTACAAGTCCCTTTGGATATTTGCAAGTTTGATAATTGTTCCTTAAAATAACCAACCAAACAAAACAGAAATAGACACATAATATAGAGAACATTGGGATGGTTGCCAGATGGATGGGTTGGGGAGATGGGTGACGGGGTGGGGCAATTAGGAAGTACAAAATGGTAGTTACAAAGAGTCATGGGATGTAAGTTACACCATAAGGAATATAGTTATTTATTTGGTAATATGTATATCCTATGTCAGAAGGGTACTAGATTTATTGGGGCAATCATTTGGTAAGTTATGTAAATGTCTAATCGCTGTGTTGTTTTCCTGAAACTAATAAAATATTCTATGTCAACTAACTGAAAAACTAATTATTTCAAAAATTGTACTTGTTGAAGTTACAGTACGTTTTTATGATGTTTGGTTCAGTAATTGTGCGAGGGTGTGGTCTAGTGAGTTATTAAATAGAGGCATGGGTGTTGTTTTACAGCACCCTAGATGATTCCAAAGTGCAGCCCCGTGTAACAACCAGAGTGCTAAAGGGTGCTTCTCAAAACTCAGTGTTCATATTCATCACCTGGGGTCTTGTGAAATGTACATCCTGACTCAGGAGGTCTGGGGTGGGGCTTAAGACTATTGTGCTTGTAACCAGCTCTCAGTAGAGGCTGAAGCAGCCGGTTCACACAACACACTTTGAGAGGCAGGTTGTAATTGCCAGGGAAGCCTAGGTCCTGCCCCTGAGGCTGAAGTAATTGGCTCCGGTTGTGTCCATACCGAGGAGAGTTTTAAGAGGTCTGCGGTTTCTTGTAATGTACAGCAAAGCTTGAGAATCTCCATGCAAAGTAATAGTGATTTACGGATTGTAATGATTATTTTTTCAGTGGCCAAATGCGGTCCCCTTCTCCCATTCCCTAGGACCCTGATTCCTCCCTCTCCTATTCAGAACAAGAAGATGACGGTGGGATCAGGATTAGCACTTTATCTGTTCACTCTCACCTCTGAAGAGTGGAATGTATTTCCGGCTGGATTTGGGCTTCGGAAGAATAAACAAAAAGCGTTCCAGGGGGCGATTTCCAAAAAAAGCTGGTTGAAACAGAATGGCTTGGTGATTGCCAGGGAGACTTGTCACGGGAAAATTCGCCTCTAGTCTGGGGCCTGAGTGTGCTGCAAATAGCGGTCTACACTCCTGCGTCCTGGCAGCACCTGACAACCAAGCAGCTATGAAAGATTTATCCTTTTCAGTGGGCTGGACGAGAACGTGGCTGGAAATGCAAAAGAGACTCCAATGGCAAAGTATAGACATGAAATCTTCTCCCTGAAGCATAAACCCCACACAGCAATCCGGAGTAGATGATGACAATAAATGTCAACTTACAAATAATATATGTACTGTATGTGCCTGGCATGTTGTAAGCTTTTTAAAAATATTAACTCAATTAACCTTGGCAACCAAATGCTATTAACAATTTTATTATCCCTATTTTCTGTGTGAGGAAACTGAGGCACAGAGAGGTTAAATACCATGCAGAAATTCACCCAGTTTAGTAAGTGGCTAAACTGGTATAGGAACCCAGGCAATGTGAGGTTCAGAAAACACTACAGCAAACTGCCTCTCCAATAGGGAAAGTAAGAAGCATCATCAGACGATTTACACATAGGTGCTTGCCCTGTGCTTCCTTATATCTAGAGGAGAACAGTTAATTTATATATTTCAGACGAAGACAGAGAGAGGAGTGGTCCTCACAGTAGGGAAAGAGAATGAAAAGGTTTAGCTTGACTAAGAGGAGGAAAGCGGCTAGAGCATTTTCTGGAAACTAAGCTAAAAGGACATAATCCTCACTTAAAAGAAAGTATTAAAATACAATCATGCCAAATGTGAAAGGTAATTACTACTGGGTAGCTAAGTTTGTCAATATATTAGTAAATGTTCAAATCAATCTGCAAACTTTACATAGACTCAAGCTAGCCATGTGTTGGAGGTAAGACATGCAAATCTGTAATTTTTAACTTTTATCTTTGTAACCACGCCGGGCACAGAAGAAACCTGTTTTGATTCTTTTTCCCAGGCTAGGACAATCTGAGGATATATAATAGGGGTTAGGTTTGATCTGGTCAAATAGAGTGGACTGTGAGAGAGGCTAGGTTTTTAAATGGGAAGAGGAAAAACAACGAAACAACAAGGAGAACTATCATTTCCTTAAGGTATCTTTTCTTCTTCCTCTTTTTTTTTTTAACGAAAAGTTTTATTACACAGAGGGGATGGGACTCAGTCCTTCTTGGCTGCTGCCTTCCTCACGGCTACAAAGACATTGCTCAGCTCCTCTCTATTCATCTTAACAGAGATGTGTGTCCCCACCTTTTCCTTGATGAATTTCTGGGCCAGCTTGTCCTTAGAGGCCTTGAGCAGCTCCATGGCACACATAAGGGGCAAAGCCGCACGCCTCTCGGATCATATCGCATGAAGTTGGTTTGTTTGTTGTGGCATCTGTGGCAGTGGATGTGCCTCGGTTTGCTGATGTTGTTGGTCACCATGTTGAGGCCCACAGCCATGGGACAGCGCAGAGCCATGGCTGTAGCTCCTCAATGGCTGCCACGGCTGACGACAGGAATCTTTTTTTTTCTTTTTAACTGATTTATTTCTACCTATAGCCATGACAAGAAGGTAATAAGCTGACTTTTCTCCACATCTTGCAAGGAGAAAGCAGAAGGCACAGAGAGGTTAGGAACAGGCTGATTTGGAGATAAACTCTGAGCAGACGCATCTGGCCAGGGTTTAGAATGAGGTCATGGTCCAGGTGGGGACAGCTGTTCCAACACTTCAACCCATCCTCTAATGTTCTGTGCCCTGGGCTTGGGACTGTCTGGGCTATGTTCTCTCTCTCTCCCCACTCTTTCTGATGAGCTTATCCAATCCCTGTTACCTCAGCGCCCCATGTAGCTGATGTAGCCATATGTGTATTTCCAAAGGTGACATCCCACTTGAGCTCTGATTCATTTTTTATGGCTACCTGCATGACATTTCCACTTGGACGTCTAACGGGCACCTCAGATTTTACAGGATATGCCTACCCCACCCCTCGTGTCCCCCTACATATGTCCCCAGATAATAAATATCAACTCTTTCAACCCGGGTGTTGAAGTATAAATACCAGAACATGCATCGCTTTCCTCAAGGTCCACTACTCACCTCTGGTCCGCCAGGAAATCTTGTAGATTGATCCAAATCTGTCTAGATTTGCCTATGTCTCCTCATTTTTTCAGCCACCACTCCATTTCTACCTCCATTGTCTCTCGCCTGGACCAGTTGTATTATCTCCTAACTGCTCTTCCTGCTTCCACTCTCCATGCTTTGCATTCTTGAAAACAGCCAGAATCACTGACAACATTCAGGGGGATTTCTTCTACTTAATATTCAGTACCACAATTTTGACTTCCGTCCACAATTTTGTATTTTCAGCCCTCTGGTGGTAATTTTTTGTATGTGTTATTGTTATTTTTGGCACCCTGTTGCTTTATAACAAGAATTGGTACCGTTGAACTAGAAATCTCACCTGCCTGTATTCTAACACACACCCAGCATTGGTGCCCACAGAAAGTCACCCCCACATCTATGGGAAAGCTGGCCCTATCCACAGGTACATTATCACTGCAGCCCAGGGTGAGTTTGCCGAAGAGGTAGTCTGGCAAGCTGACTTCCAAGGCCCCAATGTGCTACCTAGAATTAACTGATACCATTTCAGACAAAGGGAAGAACCCCTTTATTTTAATCCCTGCCCAATCCCATTCCCTTCACTCTTCCTCCACAGGCCACCACAGTCGTGATTTCAGACCACTTTTTAATTGGTTTACCGTGCACACACTTACAGATACCAGGGCCCCAGACCACCCATCTCAGCCCACTCCCGCATACCACCCTGTTTTTGTCTTTTTAAAAAAGATTTGATTGGGGAAGGGGAACAGGACTTTATTGGGGAACAATTGTGGAGGGCACAGCTCTGCTCCAGGTCTAGTTGCCATTGTTAGTTGCAGGAGGCGCAGCCCACCATCCCTTGTGGGAGTCTGCAACCCTGTGGTTGAGAGTCCACTCACCCATGTGGGAATCCAACTGGCAGCCTTCAGCGTTAGGAGTACGGAGCTCCAACCGCCTGAGCCTCTGGGCCAGCCCTCCACCGTGTTTATAAGGCAAAGATCAACTGTGTTTATCTGGGACCCACGCAATACCTTTACCTTCTATCCATGGAGATCCGGAGCTGCATGTGGATGGGGCATACAGTGGCTGAGAGGCTCCCGGATACTTGTTTTAAACCCGAGAAGGTGACAGTTTTCCACACACCAATCAAGCCAAGACCTTTATTTATTCAAGAACCATTAACTTTATTGGAAAACAATGGCAAAACTTGAAGATAAAGGTTAAACGTTTTGCAAGGGCAATACTGCAATGTGCCTGATCGGTGTGGTGACCAGGGGAAGTCACCCAGTGGCTATGGGGCAGGCAGTCCAAACTCACTGTCGCCCAGGGTGAGCTGGTCAAAGAGGTAGTCTGCCAGGCCCGATTCCGGGGCTCCCATCTTGCGCAGGTTGGTGATGTGGTCCCCCAGCTCTTTGATGAGCTCCACCTGCCCCTGCAGGCAGTGACTGCTCAGGAAGGCGCACAGATGGGCGTCCTTCTTCTCGGTGGCCAGCTGGTGCAGGTCGAGCAGGCTCTGGTTCACGCTCATCTCCAGGTGGAAGGCGCACTCCATGGCCTTCAGGCCGTTCTCCCAGTGGTGACGGTCACGCTTGCTGATGTCACAGAAGGCGGAGGCGGCCACCGCGCTGGTTCTGCAGCTCCATCAGCCTTTCCGCATGCTCCCTCTCCTTGTGGGACTGCTGCAGGAAGAACCCGGCGAAGTGCTTCAAGGCCACCTCGTGGCTGCTGAAATAGGAGGCCATGGACTCATACACGTAGGAGGCATTGAGCTCCAGCACGATCTGGTTGTTGATGGCGGCCTCGCATTCGGGGTAGTAGTTCTGGCGCACGTACGAGGGCGGCGCGGTCGTCATGGCTGGAGGTGCGGGCCTAGGCGAGGGCGAACGCGGCGGCTGGGCCTTGGAGTGTCCCAGGAGCAGGCGACCAGGGCAGCCAGAAGCTGAGTCCGCCGCGGTGTTCCCAGGTACCTCAGCAAACTCCCAGGATGGACCAGGAGGACGCCCTCTGTTGGGCTTCGAGGCTGGGTGGAAGGTTGGGAGGGGCCTGGAAATGAGTTCCCTTGAGGGCTGGGGGGCGGGGTGGAGGCCTTTACATTACAAGGGGAGTGAGGGGAGGGGAGAGAGCTCACTGTTCCAGGGTCCGTCGGAGCCTTCTGAGTGCAAGGGACTCTGTGTGGAGCACTAGGCATCTAAAAGTTTTTAGTTTAACAAATTTTTAATTTTCTAAGCACTTTCTATTATTCTGGTTACTCCCTTTAATAGCGCCATGTTCTCATTTTAAAGAAATTACTAAAAATTGTGAGAATATTATTATAATTTGGATTTTTGATAGTTCTTTTCTTTTTCCTGGCATATGTAGGTCAGTACATATATATATATATATATATATATATATATATATATATATTCACACACATATATGTATATTCACAAACATATATGTATATATACATACACACACATACACATGTAGATATACAGAGGGTGCCAAATAAATGTATACACAGTTTGTGGAAGGAAAAATATGTACTAAAATTGTAACACCCAGTGTATACCAATAACAAAAGATTATTACAAGTGACGTTTGTCTTCTAAAGTTACAAGAGTTGTTCAAAATGGTTACCATCAGTGTAATTTTATTTTTATTTTGTTTTATTTTTTTCATCACCGTAAATTTAAAACAGTTCTTTCCAATCTTAAGATGTGTATACCTTTTTTTGGCAGCTACATATATATATATATATATATATATATATATATATATATATATATATATATATATGATTAAGTTGGTGCAAAAGTAATTGCAGTTTAAAAGGTTAAACATAATTTTAAAAACAGCTATTACCTTTGCATCAACCATATATAGATATAGATACAGCAATATAGGTATAGACATAGATATTTTGTACTCCTGGAATAGCTCAGTTTGTTCATCATGATCTTCTCTTACACTTTGCTCAAATATCTTGCAAGCATTTGTGGTTTCATATTTGGGAGTAATGGGCCCATTTGATTAGTCTAAGTAATTGGCATGGACCTGATCTACGGTTGTAATGTCCATTTCTCTAGTAGGCTTGTCCTCCGAGTGGAATTTGAAGTGTGTGAGTTATGCAGTGGTTTCCTTTGGTGGTGCTTTTTATGGAGCTTGCTGGTAGGAGAGGGACCCTCCCAAATGCCAAAAGCATGGCATTTCATTAACTTTGGAAGACTTCTGGGGATCTGTCTTATAGGTAGATGTGTTCTTCTGTTTTATTTCCCTTCTGCTATGCAGGTCGGCATTGTCTCTAATTTGCTCTATTTTGGTTTCCTTCTTCCTCAAATAATTCAGTGCCTTGCAGTGTAGTTTGGGAGATTAAAGCGGGTCCAATGCCAAATGGTTTTGTCCAGTGTAAGTAAGGTTGGGGGAGGGTCAGAGCAGGGCAGCAGCGAACAGATCAGTTGTTCAAGAGGTAGCTCTTGGATGTCACAGTCCACCCAGGACCCTCTCCAGTCCTTTGAATTCACAGACTCTGTTCTTGCACTTTCTTTGTATATGCTTGCCCTTCTGTTGCAGGTATTTTAAATTCTCTGGTTTTATAGGTCTGTAAGTGTCCCGTTTCTATCGCTGAGATTTCCTCATAGTGGCTGGTTTGCAATTTCTATCCTTCCCAGTTTGTGTGTGAGAAGATTATTCTTTCTGTGTCTAAACTACCACCATAGTTCAGTTATATCATTTTTCCCTTTTTAGAAATACAAATACTCATTTTTTAAATAGTTAATGCATTCACATGACTCAAAAGCCACATACTTCTACCCTCTGTAGGCAACCAATGAAGTATTATTGTTATAATCAGGAAAAGAAAGGGAGAAAATTAGAAACAATCCTCACGTTAAGAAAAAGAACACAGTCATAGAGGGGAATGTTTAGAAACATTGGTTTAGAAGCATGTGATTTTCAAGTGCACATGGAACAATTACCAAGACTGACCTTATTTTGGACCATGCAACAGGTCTCAAAAAATTTAAACGGATTTAAATCATTTTTCAGAAAGTTTCAGGTGTACAAAACAATGTAATAGTTAGACATTTACAGCCCTCCCAAAGTGACAACCCCCCCCCACTACTACTCCTCTGACATTGTATATAGCTGTCACAATTCCATTGACTATATTCCCAAGGTGTACTCCGCATTCTGTGAAAACATCTATATATCTATATCTATCTATGTATCTATTTGTATACACACACACACACACACACAGACATGGTGCTAAAAAGTGTATGCACTATTTAAGAAAGGAAAAAACTTATTAAAATTGTAGTATTCACTATATACCGATAACAAAAGATGAAGGTAACTCACGTTTGACTTCTGCAATTACAAGAGGTGCTCAAAACGGTTACCGTCAGCATCCAGACACTTCTAATTATGGCAAACTACTTCTTGAGCAACATTGACCAAAGTGTCCAGTTGTATACATTTTTTGGCACCCCCGGTGTGTGTGTGTGTGTATGTGTGTGTAATTATAGTTGACATTCAGTATTCTTACACTTCAGATGCAGGTTAATATCACAGCGGTGAGACACCTACACTGTCTGTGAAGTGGTCTCCCTAATAAGTACAGTGACCATCTGGCACCCTACATAATCTTTAAAACGTTAATTGTTTTATTCTCCAAAATGCATTTCATATCTCCATGGCTATATTGTGATGAGCATTTGTACTTTCTAATCCCTTTACCTTCTCCCACATCCCCACTCTCCTTCCATCTACGAACCATCAATTTTTTTCCCTATATCTCTGAGTCTGTTTCTCTCTTTTTTTGTTCACGTATTCTGTTCTTAGATTCCACATATAAGTATGATCACATGGCATTTGTCTTTCCCCATTTGACTTATTTCACTTAGCCTAATATTCTCTGCGTCCATCCATGTCTTTGCACACGCTAAGATTTCATTCTTCATATTGCTGACTAATACTTCAGCTGGGTCATGAGGTAGTTCCATTTTATTTTATTTTATTAAATTTTCATTTTATTGGGGAATGTTGGTGAACAGTGTGTTTCTCTAGGGCCCATCAGCTCCAAGTCAAGTCATTGTCCTTCCATCTAGTTGTGGAGGGCGCAGCTCAGCTCCACATCCAGTCGCCGTTTTCAATCTTTAGTTACAAGGGACACAGCCTACCATCCCATGCGGGGATTGAACTGGCAACCTTATTGTTAAGAGGTTGCACTCTAACTAACTGAGCCATCTGGCCAGCCCTCCTGCAGCTCAGCAGAGGCTCGTTTTCTTCAATCTAGTTGCGGTGGGTGCAGTTCATTGGCCCATGTGGGAATCGAACCGGCAAGCCTGTAGTTAAGAGCTCATGCTCTAACCAACTGAGCCATCTGGCCACCTCCAAGGTAGTTCCATTTCTAATGTTTTGAGGTACCTAGATACTGTTTTTTCCATAGTTGCACCAATTTGCAATCCCACCAACAGTCCACGAGGGTTCCCTTTTCTCCACTTCCTCGCCAGCACTTGTTTTTGATTTATTGATGATAGGCTTTCTGACTGGAGTGAGGTGGTATCTCACTGTGGTTTTTATTTGCATGTCTCTAGTGATTAATGACATTGAACATTTTTTCATGTCTGTTGCCCATTTGTGTGTCCTCTTTAGAGAAAGGTCTCTTCATGTCTTCTGCCCATTTTTTTTAAAGTGTTGTTTGTTTTTTTGGTATTGAGTTGTATTAGTTTTTTATAAATTTTGGATATTAACCTCTTATCAGATGTATCATTGGAAAATATCTTCTCCCATTTCGTAGGATGTCTTTTTGCTTTATTGATGGTTTCTTTTGTTGTAAGAAAACTTTTAGTTTGATGTAATTCCACATGTTTATTTTTTTCTTTTGCTTCCCTTGCATGAAGGGATATATCAGTAAAAATATTACTAAGGATAATGTCTGCAAATTTACTTCCTATATTTTCTTCTAGGAGTTTTATGGTTTCTGGTCTAACATTTAAGTTTTTAATCCATTTTGAATTTATTCTTGTATGTGGTTTAAGGAGGTGGTCCTGCTTCACTTTTTTTGCATGTGTCTCTTCAGTTTTCCCAGCACCATTTATTAAATAGACTGTCTTTACTCAAATGTAAATTCTTGCTTCCATTGTCATAGAGTAAATGACCATATTGGTATAGATTTATTTCTGGGCTCTGTATTCTGTTTCGGTGATGTACGAGGTCTGACAATTAAGTTCGTGAACTCAGCCTACATAGAAAAAGTGCTACATACCTCTTTGCTGAATATCACTATGGTCACCTTTGAAGTATTCCTCAAAGGTGCATAGTTGAGTATTCCTCAACTATGCACCGATGCCAGTGCCTAGTCCACACTTCAAAGCAATTTTGGGACTCTTTCTGGAATGGCCATCAGAGCTGTTGTTGTATTACCCTTGATATCCTGAATGTCATCCAAATGTCTTCCTTTCAATATTTCCTTTATCTTTGGTAAACAAAGAATTCATCGGGGTCAGAGCACTTGAGTAGGGAGGGTGTTCCAATATGGTTATTTGTTTACTGGATAAAAACTCCCTCATAGACAGTGCCGTGTGAGCTGGTACATTGTCGTGATGCAAGAGCCATGAATTATTGGCAAAAAGTTCTGTTTGTCTGACTTTTTCACAGTCTGTTTTCAGCACTTCCAAATATTAAACTTGGTTAATTGTTTGTCCCGTTGTTACAAATTCATAATGAAAAATCTCTCTGATGTCAAAAAAGGTTAGCGACAGTGTTGCAACAAGTTTGTGAACCTAATTGTCAGACCTTTTGTGTGTCTGTTTTTATGCCAATACCATGCTGTTTTTTTTTATAGTTTTATTTTATTTTATTTTATTTTTACATCCCTCACACCGTGAACCCCCTTCCCCCCATCCACGACCACCCCGACCTCACACCGAGCCATCACATTATACACATAAAATTATAGTTGGCATTCATTAATGTCCAGCCTCTGGTGTACAATGCCATGACCAGACATCCACAGCATCCCTGAGGTGGTCTCCCAAACAGGACACATGTCCATCGGACACCCAACAAAATCCCCAAACACTATTGAATAAGTTCCCCAAAGTAATTCTCAAAAAACCCTGAGGCCATCCTGTGGTCACCAGCCGCCCCCAATTCCTTCACCCTTCCCCCCATCCCTAACCCCCTCCCCCCCGCCCATCTAACAACTCTCGGTTTTTTGTGTCCCCAAAACTGTTTCTGATTAGTTCATACACATATTCTTTTCTTTAGATTCCGCATATAAGTGAGATCATATGAATACCATGCTGTTTTGATTACTATAGCTTTGGAGTATGATTTGATGTCAGGTACCATTGTTCCTCCCACTTTATTCTTATTTCTCAAGATTTCTGTCACTATTTATGTGTGTTATGCATTCTGAGCAGAATGGACTTAAACTAGACATTGTTAACAGCAAGATATCTGAAAATCCCCAAATATTGGAAATGAATATTACAATACAATTCTGAACAATCCCTGGATCAAAGTGAAGATCAAGGGTGTATGAAAGATTATTAGGAACTGAATGTAGGGCAAACACAATATAGCAAGATTCGTGGGATATAGCTAAACCAGTGTTTAGATGCAAATTTATAGCACTAAAATCCCCACATTGGAAAAGAAGAAAAGTCCCAAATAAATTATCTAGCTTCCCACCTTAAGAAACTAAAAGAATAAAGAACAAAACAAATTCAAATCAAGCAGAGGGAAGGAAGTCAGGAAGTGTCTTATAACCTGGGACAAAGCTAAGATGTTGAGGAACCTGAATAAAGTAAGGGTCAAGCATGTCTGCTCTGACTGCGGACTGGCCCCAGGGAGAGGCCAGTGGGTCTGTGGCTGAGCTGGTCATTTGGAAAAGAAATCTAGGTGAGAACTTTCTTTCTACTGTGTAGGATACCAGATCAAAGACATGAGGCAGAGTGAGGGTTCCTGGTAGTCTCTGCACCAAAGTAAATTGAGGCTACTATCCACGGCTCAGTCCTTTGTATAACATGTACCTATATGACTAAAATCAAGTGGCCAGACAGTAAGAGCCCATTCAAAATCATGGGTTCTTCTTGTCAGTTATCATCCTGACTTCTTGCCCCTAGGAAAAAAAGATGGAAATCCTACTTTCAGGCTAAGATTGCCCTTGGATGATAATACTTCTCCTTTCTAGATTTTCCTTGATGTTTCTTTTAATTTCATTTCATCTGCATCAAATTGTTCATAGTGAGATCAGAACTATCATCATGATTTTACTGGGCTGTGCCCTGGCCCTCTCACTGGGGAGGATCTAAATATTGATACTAAAATATGGAAAAGAATAGATATGTGCTACTTGTTCTCTAGAGGAGGAGTATTGGTTTCTCTTTGGGACAAATTCAGCATAGAGTGTGAATCGAAAAGAGGAGTGGTGGTGATGGTGGTGGTCATCGTGGTGGTTTGGTGCATGTGAGAGACAGAGTGTATGTGTCTGCATTTACACCGGCTACAGTCACCTTGTTCTCTTTTGATGAAATGGAGTCCAGAGAGCTCTAGTTCAAGTCAATGGCCTTAAGACCTGTGATAAAACCACAGAATTTCAGTTAACAAGTCAAATTACATAGAGATTAGTCATATGTACTTGTCATAGCTGAGATTATGTTCAACTTTCTTTCCTTTAGTTTCACTGTCTTTTCCTTTTATTCTCAGTTTCATTGTCTTTCTCTTTCCTTCGTTGAGTAACTAGACATCCAAAAAGTGGACTGATTTGGGGAATGATGAAAAAAACACATTTATTTAGCAACAGAACAAGCTACAGAAAATGGAAGATTTAGAATGGGAAAGTGTCAAAACCAGACAAAGCCATTACAAGAAAACCACAGATAAATAACTTTAATGAACACAGTTATAAAAGTCCTGAATAAAATACTAGCAAACCGAACATAGAAAAATGATTATACACCATGACCAAGTAGGATTTATCCCAAGAATGCAAGGCTGTTTCAACATATGAAAATCAGTTAATGCAATACATCATGTCAATAGAACAAAGGACAAAAACAGCACGTTAGTAGATGCAGCAGAATTTTGACAAAATCCACCACCCTTTTGTGATAAAAAAACAGTTAACTACCAATGATAGAACGAAATGTTCTAATTCTGATAAAAGGCATATACAAAACCTTAGAACTACCATCGTACTTCAAGATGAAAACTAAATCTCTCTCCAAATATTAGGAAGACAAGGACGTCTGATCTCACCACATCTGTTCAACATTGTACTGGGGTTTCTAGCTAGGTAAATTAGGCAAGAAAAGGACTAAAAAGCATTCAAAGAGGAAGGGAAGAAGTAAAACTATCTTTGTTTGCAGATGACATAATCATATATACAGAAAACCCTAAGGATTCCACGAAAATTTTTAGGAATTAATAAACAAGTTCAGCAAGGTTTCAAGATACAAAATCAATACAAAAACATCAGATGTGTTATTAAATAGCAATAAAGAACATTATGAAAATGAAGTTAAGAAAACAATCCCATTTACAATAGCTCAAAAAGAATAAAATACATAGTAATACACTTGACGAAAGTGCAAGAGTGTCCACAGAAAACGACAAAACAAAATAAAACTTGAAAGAAAGACTTAATTGATGTAAAGACATTCCATATTCATGGATGAGAAGACTTAATATTGTTAAGATGGCAATGCTCCCCAAAGTGATATACAGATTCAATGCATCTCTATAAAAATTCCAGATTTTTTTTTTTTACAGAGATTGATGAACTGAACCTAAAATTCATATGGAAATGAAAAAGTACAAAGTTGGAGAATTTAGTTCCTGACTTTAAAACTTACTACAAGCTTAAAGTAAAGCACAATGAAGATTGTGTGGTACTGGCCTAAGGATTGAAATGTAGATCAGTGGAATTAAATTGTGGATCCAGACACAAACCTACACATTTATGGTCAATTGATTTTTGACAAAGTTGCCAAGACTTATTCAATGGGTCAGAAGTAGTGTTTCCAACAAATGATGCTGGGACGACTAGATAGCCACATTCAAAGAATGGATTTGGACTCCTACCTTGCATCATATACAAAAAATTAACTCATAAGTGGATCACAGAATTACATATAAAAGATAAAACTATAAAACTGTTAGCAACCAAATAGAAGTAAATCTTCATAACCTTGGACTACGCACTATTTTCTTATGTATGATACCAGAACCACAAGCAACTGAAGAAAAAGATAAATTGGACTGCAACAACATTAAACATCTTTGTACTTCAAAGGAAGAAGAAAAGCCAATGTACAGAATGGGAGAAAAGATTTGCAAATTATATCTCACAAGGGACTTGTGTCCAGAGTATATGAAAAACTCTTACAACTAAACAATAAAAATCAAATAACCCAAGTAAGACATGAGCGAAGGATTTGGATAGACATGACTCAAAAGAAGACACACAATGGTCAGTAAGCACACTAAAAGGTACTCAACCTCAGTAGCCACAGAGAAAATGCAATCAAAACCACAGTGAGAAACCACTTCACCCACACTAGGATGGCAGATTACTGAAGAAAAGACAGCAACAAATGCTGATGGAAATTTGGAGAAATTAGAACTCTTCATATCTGCCCGTGGGATTGCAAAATGGTACAAAACCGTCAAACTGTCTGGCAGTTCCTCAAAATGTTAAACATAGAGTCACCATATGATGCAGCAATTCCCTTCCTAGGTTTATACCCTAAGAGAATTGAAAATATATGTCTCCCCCAAATTTTGTACACAAATATTCATACCAGCATTATTCTTAATATCCAAGAACTGAAAAGAAGCCAAATGTCCATGAAGTAATGAATAGGTAAACAAAATGTTGTATAGCCATACAATGAAATATTATTCAGCAATGAAATGGAATAAAATACTGATACATTCTATAGCAGGGATGAACCTTGAAAACATTTATGCTGGAATGAAAGAAGCCTGTCACAAAAGAAGATGTATAGTATAGTTCTGCTTATATGAAATGTCCAGAATAGACAAATCCATGGAGAAAGAAATCCATGGGGGGAGGGAAACAGGGCAGTGACTGCTAGAGGGTACAAATGGGTGCATGGCTTCTTTTCCAGATAATAAAAATGTTTTCAAGTTACATAGTCATGATGGTCACATACTCTCAATAGGCTGATAGTAAAAGAAAAAAAAAAGAAAGACAGTGTGACAGCCAAAGAGCCGTCCCTGCAATGGAAATTAATTTCAGTGCAGTGACTGTGTAGCTCATTTCTCATGAAAAGTTAATCACTTTCTTTTTCTTTTTAAAATTAAATTTGATGGAGTGACAATGGTTAGGAAAATTACATAGATTTCAAGTGTACAATTCTATAATTGTTTTCATGGTTGGGCAATATTGAAAGAAGAAAATTTGCATGTTGATGATGGCTTCTTATCTACCAACCAGGAGTGTAATAAGATGAAGGGAATTCACAAAAAGGGAATTTACACTCCCTATGGGGAGAGAACTGTGGTTAAATTGAATTCACCAACAAATACTTATTAATTTCTGTCTGTGAGGCTCTGTTCAAGGTACTCTACAGAGAAAAGAAGCCCTCACTTACTAGCTGAGCGGTTTCAGACAGTGGCACTACTCTGAAATCACATTCTCAGATATAAATTAGAGAAGATCCATGTCTCACAGGGGTGTGAATGACACAGACAGTGTCTGGAAAGAATGAGAGACAATACCTCACATACAGCAAACATGTGGCACTTAAAAACAGGGGGGTATTTAAAAACAGGGGGGAAAGATGGGTTTCATTTTGAAGACATTGAAAAGTGCGTCTCCTTGTTCTCTTCTTATATGTGTTAGACACAAGAAACGTAACTAACACAATGTCCACAAAGGAGCTTGAGCATTAAGGCTAAGTGTGTTTACTTATCAAGAAGCTTGCGGTGGGATGGGGAGGAAATGTCATAGTTTATACCTCTGGCTCAATTATAACAGGGCTCTACACTGGGTTTGCAAATCTGTTGCCCTTAGCCTCGTGGTTGCAAGGTGGCTACCCTTGCACCTGGCATCACATCCTCATACCCTCATCACAATCAGAATGACAAGACTGAGGGCAAAACGATTTCTTTTCACAAATCTCATCATTTATCCAGCAAGTCGAATTTTATAAGAAATACAGGGTATTTCTGTTTATATCTTAGGTCAAAACTCAGTCATGTGACCAACCCTATCAGCTTGAGACTACAAAATGAAGCATCTTGAAATAGGAAGAACACTTTCATGATTGATTGCGAGTGATTATGATTTGTGTCAAGGGAGCACACACATTGTCATTCAGAAAAATCCAGTGTTCTCTTAGTAAGTAAGAGGGATAAGATGGCTGTTGGATGAGCAATCAAGAGTGTCTGTCATACTCTCTTTGCTGAGATGCTGGATTAAATCATAAGCACCTTAGACTCAATTCATTCAAGCAATTGCTTTCTTTTCTGCCAAAGAGTTATGGTGGTAGAGAGAAATTGATGGTAAAACTGCAGTGTGCATTTGGACATAGACAAACAATTGAAATGTTAAAATACTTGTCAGTTTTAGGTGAATTTAGTACCTGTTACTATAGACAAGGGCTAGCAAAAATTTCAGTGAAAGACATAGTAGTAAATAGTTTAGGCTTTATGGGACATATGGTCTCTCTCTCTCTCTCTCTCTCTCTCTCTCTCTCTCTCTCTCTCTCTCTCTCTCTCTTTCTCTCTCTCTCCCCTACTAACTATCTTTGTAGTGCACAGCCAGCAGTAGGATATATGTAAATAATTGGTCGTGGCTCAGCTCCAATAAAATTTTATCACAAAAACAGCGAAAATCACAGCAAGTTCTTTTGTGGATATCAGCAAAATTATTCTAAAGTTGGTATGAAGAGGCAAAAGACACAGAATAACCACCATAATGTTAATGGAGAAGAATAAAGTAGGAGAACTGACACTACCTGACTTCAAGACTGACTATAAAGCAACAGTAGTCGAGACAGTGTGGTATTTGTGAACACATAGCCCAGTTGCCAATGGAAAAAACTCCGAAAACTCAACAATAAGGAAACAAACAGCTTTGTTTTATAAATAGGCTAAAGACCTTAACAGAGACTTCAGCGAAGTAGATACTAACATGTCAAAGAAGCACATGAAAAGATGCTGCATATCATCTGTCATGGGGGAAACACAAACTAGAACAACAATGAGATACTGCTACATGGCTGTGAGAATGGCCATAGTTCAGAGCACTGACCACACCTATGCTGACCACGATATGCAGCAAAAGGATCTCTCATTCATTCCTGGTGGGAGAGCAAATTTGTACAACCAGTCTGGAAGACAGTCTAGTGGTTTCTTACAAAAATTAACACACTCTTACCATCTGACCCAGCAGTTGTGTTCCCTGGTATTATCCAAAGCCATTGAAAATGTATGTCCATTCAGATCACCAGCATGCGATGTTTATAGAAGCTACATGCACAATGGACAAACCTTGGGGGGAACCAATATATCTTTCGGTAGGTAGATGGATAAATCGGTTATGGTACATCCAGACAATGGAATATTAATGAGCTCTGAAAAGAAAACAGATACAAAGGCTTGAAAAGACATGGAGGCAACATAAATGTGTATTACTATGTGAAAGAAGCCAGTCTGAAAAGGCTATACACACTGTATAAATCCAACCATATGACATTCTGGAAAAGACAAAAATAGGGACACAGTAATCAAAACATATGGCATTGGCATAAAAACCGACACATAGATCACTGGAAACGAACAGAGAGCCCAGAAGTAAACCCACACATATATAGTCAATTAATTTATAACAAAGGAGCCATGATTATATAGTGGGTAAAGAACAGTTTCTTGAATAAATAGTGTTGGGAAAACTGGACAGCCACATGCAAAAAAATGAGACTGGACCACTATCTTACACAATATACAAAAATTAACTGAAAGTGGAGTAAAGGTTTAAATGTAGGAGTTGAAACCATAAAACTCCTGGTAGAAAACATAGGCAGTCAGCTCCCTAACATGGGTGTTGGCAGTGGTGTTTTGGATTTGACACCAAAAGCCAAGGAAACAAAAGCAAAAATAAACAAGTGGGACTATGTCAAACTAAACAAATCTGCACAGCAAAGGAAACCATCAACAAAAAAAGGCAACCTATTGAATGCGTGAAAATATTTGCAAATCATACAGCTGACAAAGGTTTACTATCCAAAATATATAAAGAACTCAGCTCAATAAGAAAAACAAACAATCCAATTGAAAAACGGGGGAGTATCTGAATAGGCATTTTTCCAAAGAAGAGGAACAGATGGCCAACAGGAACATGACAAGGTATCCAATGTCAATAATCATCAAGGAAATGCAACTCAAAACCACCACAGGATATCCCCTCACACCTGTTGTCAAAATGACAGGAAGGGACAAGTGTTGGCCAAGATGTAGAGAAAAGGGAACCCTCGTGCACTGTTAGTGGGAATGTAAATTGGAAAACAGAATGGAGGTTCCTAAAAAATGAAATATAGGACTACCATAGGCAGTTCACCAAGAGTGAAACCTAACTTAAACTATGGCCTTTGGGTGATTATGATGTATGAATGTAGGTTCATCAGTTGTAACAAATTGAACACTCTGGTATTGGATGTTCAGAGGCATAGAGTGTGGGCTAAGGGGTTATGAGGTAAATCTCTGTTACTTTCTCTCAGTGTAATCAGCACCTAAAACTGCTCTAAAAAATAAAGTGTAACAAAGTTTGAAAAAGCAAAACAACAGATGTGGGCCTGACTTGGCTTGCAAGCCACAGTTTGACAACCCATGTTATAAAGCTAACTAGTTAATGATAAAACAAAATGAGAAAGAATCTGTGTGTGTGCGCGCGCGTGTGTGCGTGTGTATAAGTGAGAGAGAGAGAGAGACAGAGAGAGAGAGAGAGAGAGAGAGAGAGAGAGAGAGAGAGAGAGAGAAAAGAGAGAGAGATTGTATATTATATCAAATGAGTGGTTTCCAAGTCCCTTTGGATACTTCCAAGTTTGATAATTGTTCTCTGAAATAAACTAAGAAAGAAAACAGATAGACACATAGATATAGAAAACATTTGGATGGTTGCCAGATAGAGGGGTTGGGAGTATGGGTGAAGGGGTGGGGCGATTAGGAAGTACAAATTGGTAGTTACAAAATAGTCATGGGGATGTAAAGTATAGCATAGGGAATATAGTCAATAATGTGGTAACAACTATGTATTGTGTCAGATGGGAACTAGATTTATTGGGGCGATCACTTGGTAACTTATATAAATGTCTAATCGCTGTGTAGTTCACCCGAAACTATTATAATATTGTATGTCAAGTGCAATTGAAAAATAAAACAATTGTTTAAAAAATTGTACTTGTTGTTGAAGTTAGAATACGTTTTTATGATGTTTGGTTCAGTACTTATCAGGGGGTATGGCCCAGGTATTAAAATAGAGGCATGGGTATTGTTTTCCAGCACCCTAGATGATTCCAAAGTGCAGCCCCGTGTAACAACCAGAGTGCCAAAGGGTGCTTCTCAAAACTCAGTGTTCATATTCATCACCTGTGCTCCTGTGAAATGTACATCCTGACTCAGGAGGTCTGGGGTGGGGCTTAAGACTATTGTGCTTGTAACCAGCTCTCAGTAGAGGCTGAAGCAGCCGGTTCACACAACACACTTTGAGAGGCAGGTTGTAATTGCCAGGGAAGCCTAGGTCCTGCCCCCGAGACTGATGTACTTGGCCCGGGTTGTGTCCATACCGTGGAGAGTTTTAAAAGGTATGCGGTTTCTTCTAATGTACAGCAAAGCTTGAGAATCTCCATGCGAAGTACATAGTGATTTACGGATTGTAAAGATTATTTTATCAGTGGCCGAATGCGGTCCCCTCCTCCCATCCCGCAGCACCCTAACTCCCTATCCTTTTCAGGTCCCAACATGCAGATGATGGTGGGATCAAGATTAGCACTTTATCTGTTCACTCTTTCTCACCTCTGAAGAGTCGGATGTAGTTCCGGCTGGAAAGAGGACACTTAGGCATTTGTGCTTGGGAAGAAGAAACAAAAAGCTTTCTAGGGGGCGATTTCCAAAAAAAGCTGGTTGAAGCAGAATGGCGCAGGGATTACCAGGGAAACTTGTCACGGGAAAACTCGCCTCTAGTCTGGGGCCTGAGTGTGCTGCAAACAGCCAGCTACCCTCCTGGGTCCTGGCAGCACCTGACAACCAAGCAGCTATGAAGGATTTCTCCTTCTCAATGGAGAGGGCGACATCGTGGGTGGACATGCAAGAGAGACCTCTAGTGGTAAAGAATAGACATGAACTCATCTCCCTGAAGCATAAACCTCACAAAGCAATCGAAGTGAGTAGATGATCATGATGATGACATGATCACGATAAATGTCCGCTTACAAATAATATATGTAGTGTATGTGCCGGGCACAGTTGTCAGCATTTTAAAAATATTAACTAATTTACTCTCCTCCGCAACCAAATGGTATTAACAATTGTATTATCCGCATTTTATGTGTGAGGGCATTGAGGCACAGAAAGGTTAAATAGGTAACTTGGCGAAATTAACCCAGTTTAGTAAGTGGCTAAACTGGTATGTGAACCCAGGCAATGTGAGGTTCAGAAAACACTACAACAAACTGCCTCTCCAATGCAGGAAAGAAGGAGGATTGTCAGTCAATTTACTTATAAATACATGTAGATGCTCGCCCTATGCTTCCTCATATCTAGAGGAGAACGATAATTTATATATCTCAGATGAAGTCATAGAGAGGAGTGGTCCTCACAGTAGACAAAGAGAATGAAAAGGTCAAGTTCAACTAAGAGGAGGAAAGGAGCAAGAGCATTTTCTGGAAACTAAGCTAAAGTGAGTATTAAAGTACAATAATGGCAAATGTGAAAGGTAATTACTACTGTGTAGTTAAGCTTGTCTATATATTAGTAAATGTTCAAATCAATATAGAAACTTCACACAGACTTAAGCTAGCCATGTGTCTGAGGTAAGTCATGCAAATCTGTAACATTTTTTATTTTACTTTTTTAAAAAAATTTATTGGGGTGACAATTGTTAGTGAAATTACATAGATTTCAGGTGTACAATTCTGTATTACATCATCTATAAATCCCATTGTGTGTTCCCCACCCAGAGTCAGTTCTCCTTCCATCACCATGTGTTTGATCCCCCTTACCCTCATCTCCCACCCCCACCGCCCTTACCCTCTGGTAACCACTAAACTATTGTCTGTGTCTATGAGTTTTTGTTTCTCATTTGTTTGTTTTGTTCTTTTGTTGTTTTTCGTTTATATACCACATATCAGTGAAATCATAGGGTTCTCTGCTTTTTCTGTCTGACTTATTTCGCTTAGCATTATACTCTCAAGATCCATCCATGTTGTCACAAATGTTCCTATATCATCTTTTCTTACTGGGGAATAGTATTCCATTGTGTATGTATACCACAACTTCTTTATCCATTCATCTATTGAAGGACATTTTGGTTGTTTCCATGTCTTGGCCACCGTAAAAAAAGCAGCAATGAACATTGGAGCACACGTGTCTTTATGTATCAATGTTTTCAGATATTTTGGGTAGATACCCAGGAGAGGGATTGCTGGGTCATATGGTAATTCTATTCGTAATTTTTTGAGGAACCCCCACACTGCCTTCCATAGCGGCTGCACCAGTCTGCATTCCCACCAACAGTGGATGAGGGTTCCTTTTTCTCCACAGCCTCTCCAACACTTGTTACTGTTTGTCTTGTTGATGATAGCCATTCTGACTGGGGTGAGGTGATATCTCATTGTGGTTTTTATTTGCATTTCTCTGATGATTAGTGATGTTGAGCATTTTTTCATATGTCTATTTGCCATTTGTATGTCCTCTTTGGAGAAATGTCTCTTCAGGTCCTCTGCCCATTTTTCAATTGGGTTGTTTGTTTTTTTGTTGAGTTTCATGAATTCCTTGTATATTTTGGATATTAGCCCCTTATCGGAGGCACTGTTTGCAAAAATCTTCTGCCTCTTTATTTTGTCGATGGTTTCTTTTGCTGTGCAGAAGCTTTTAAGTTTCATATAGTCCCATTCGTTTATATTTTAGCTTTACTTCCATTGCCTTTGGAGTCAAATTCATAAAATGCTCTTTGAACCTACGGTCCATATGTTTAGTACCTATGTTTTCTTCTATGCAGTTTATTGTGTCAGGTCTTATGCTTAAGTCTTTGATCCATTTTGAATTAATTTTGGTACATGGTGACAGATAGCAGTCCAGTTTCATTCCTTTGCACGTGGCTTTCCAATTCTGCTAGCACCATTTATTGAAGAGGCTGTCTTTCCTCCATTGTATGTTTTTAGCTTCTTTGTCAAAAATTATCTGTCCATATTTATGTGGTTTTATTTCTGGGTTCTGAATTCTATTCCATTGGTCTATGTGTCTGTTTTTCTGCCAATACCATGTTGTTTTGATTATTGTAGCCCTGTAGTACAAGCTAAAGTCAGGGAGTGTGATACCTCCAGAGTTGTTCTTTTTTCTTAAGATTGCATTGGCTATTTGGGGTCTTTTGTGGTTCCAAACAAATCTGATGATTTTTTGTTCTATTTCTTTAAATAATGCCATTGGTATTTTGATGGGGATTGCATTAAATCTGTATATTGCTTTGGGTAATTTGGCCATTTTAACTAAGTTGATTCTTCCAATCCATGAGCACGGAATGTCTTTCCATTTCTTTGTGTCTTCAATTTCTTTCAAAAATGTCTTATAGTTTTCACCATATAGGTCCTTCACAACCTTGGTTGTTTATTCCTAGGTATTTTATTCTTTTTGCTGCAATTGCAAGGGGGATTGTTTTTTGTATTTCGTTTTCTGAGATTTATTTTTTACTTTTTTTTTTTTAACAGAAGAAAGAGTTATTAAAAATATGAGGAGGGTTGCCTGGGCAGTCTGCTGGAAACTACTGCAAACTACTTCTGCAAAATTGTACATTTTAACTTTTATGTTTGTAACCACACCTGGCAGAGAAGAAACCTGTTCCGACTTTTCCCAGGCAGGAACAATCTGGGGGTTTACAGGGGTTCATGTTTCATCAGGTGAAACAGAGTGGACAGTGAGAAAGGCTGAGTTTTTAAAGGGGAAGAGGAAAAAATAACAAGCACATCTATCATTACCTTAAGAAATCTTTTCAGTTTTTTAACAGAGAAATAATTTCTTTCTATCCATAGCCAAGAAGAGAAGGTAATAAGCTAACTCCTCTCCACATCCTGCAAGGAGAAACCAGAGGGCACACTGAGGTTAGGAACAGGCTGATTTGGAGATAAACTCTGAGCAGACACAGCTGGCCATGGTCTGGAATGAGGTCAGGGTCCAGGTGGGTCCAGGAGCCCCCGGGCTGTTCCAACACCTCAACCCATCCTCTAATGTTATATGTCCTGGGCTTGGGACTGGCTGGGCCATGCTGTCTCTCTCCACTCTCTTTAGGGTGAGCTTATCCAGTCACGTGACCTCAACGCCTCCTACAGCTGATGTCTCCCAAATGTGTGTTTCTAAAGGTGACATCCCACTTGAGATTTTTCAGATTCATTTTTTCTGGCTACCTTCATGACATTTCCACTTGGACGTCTAATGGGCACCTCAGATTTTACAGGACACACCTCCCCACCCCTGGTGTCCCCTGCATATGTCCCCAGATTAATAAACAGCAACCCCTTCAACCCAGGTGTTCAAGTCAAAACACTAGAACATGCATTACTTTCCTCACCTCTGGGCCATCAGGAAATCTTGTTGATTCATCCCAACCTCTCTACAATTTGTCGATGTCTCCTCATTTCTTCAGCCTCCACTCCAGTTCAACCCCCATTGTCTCTCACCTGGACCAGCTGTATTATCTTCTAACTGCTCTTTCAGCTTCCCCTCTCCACCGTCTATGTTCTTCAAAGCAGCCAGAATCACTGAAATAACATTCAGGGAGATTTATTCTACTTAATATTCAATATTCAATATCATCATTTTGACCTCCATCCACAATTTTGTATTTTCAGCCCTCTGGTGGTAATTTCTTGCATTTGTTATTGTTATTTTCATACCCTGTTGCTTTATAGCAAGAATCGGTACCAATGAACTAGAAATCTCACCTGCCTGTATTGTAATACATGCCCAGCATTGGTACCCACAGAAAGTCACCCCCACGTCTATGGGAAAGCTGGCCCTATCCACAGGTACATTATCACTGCAGCCCAGGGTGAGCTTGCCGAAGAGGTAGTCTGGCAAGCTGACTTCCAAGGCCCCCAATTTTCTACCTAGAATTAACTGATGCCATTTCAGATAAAGGGAAGAACCCCTTTATTTTAATCCCTGCCCAACACCATTCCCTGCACTCTTCCTCCACAGGCCACCACAGTCGTGATTTCAGACCACTTTTTAATCGATTTACTGTGCACACACTTACAGATAGCAGGGCCCCAGACCACCCATCTCAGCCCAGTCCCACAAACCACCCTGTTTATAATGCAAAGCTTAACTGTGTTTATCTGGGACCCACACAATACCTTCTCGCTCCATCCACGGAGATCCGGAGCTGCAGGTGGATGGGGCATGCGTGGCTGAGAGGCTCCCGGACACTTGTTTCAAACCCAAGAAGGTGACGGTTTTGCAGACACCAATCACCCGGAGACCTTTATTTATTCAAGAGCTATTAACTTTATTGGAAAAAATGGGAAAACTTGAAGGAAAAGGTGAAACGTTTTGCAGGGGAAATTCTGGAAAGTGCACGCTCAACATTGTGACCAGGGAAGTCACCCAGTGGCTATGGGGAAGGCAGTCCAAGGTCAGTTCTTGTGGCTGTCACGCAGGGTGAGCTTAGCACACAGGTCCTCTGCCAGGCCGGATTCCGGGGCTCCCATCTTGCGCAGGTTGGTGATGTGGTCCCCCAGCTCTTGGATGAACTTCATTTGCTGGAACAGGTAGTGACTCTTGAGGAAGTCGCACAGGTGGGCGTCCTTCATCTCGGTGGCCAGCTGGTGCAGGTCGAATAGGCTCTGGTTCACGCTCATCTTCAGGTGAAATAGTTCCTGAAATAGTTGTGTTTGTTCATCAGGACCTTCTCTTTCACTTTTCCTATAATACGTATAACTTTGTGCATTCATATTCAGTATTGAAGGGGTCATTTGCCTAGGTAATTAGCATGGATCTCGTCTATTGTGTAATGTCTGTTTTACTATTGGCTTCTCCTTTGAATTGGAGAGTAGATCATGTCGATTAGAGAGTGGTATTCTCTCTTTGTGGGTACATGGCACGGAGCTTGCAGGTTAGATAGTGACCCTCCCAAATGTTAAAACTTTGGCATTTTTCTGACATTTGAACACTTCTGTGTATCTCCCTTCTAGGTAGATATGTCCTTTTGTTTTGTTTCCCTCCTGTTTTCAGGTCTGCAGTTAACTCAAATCTGCTCTAATATGGGTTCCCTTCCTAAATCTTTGAATGACATAAAGCAAATATTCTTCCTATCACCTGCACCACCAATATGCACTGGATCTTGGTAAGAACAAAAAAGAAAAATTTACTGTTAAGTCAGTAAGACTCAAATGGTTATTACAGCAGTTAGCCTACCCTGACTAATTACCCAGTCACATGATGTTTTGAGTAACTCCAGGTTATACCCACAAGGTCCCCGAGGCTAGAAAAGCAGATCCAAAAGAAGAAAAGTATAGATAGCCAAGTCATCATGCTCCATTTCTTTGCTAAATTCATCAGTAATACTTATCAGTCCTGCTCCCTTTATAGAGAATGAAATGAAACATCCCTCAAGGACATATGAAGAGCAAGGAATATGTGTTTTCATTTCCCTCGATTGTGGGAAAGAAAATCAAGCTGGTACTTACGTGCCTGACCTTAAGCCAACAACAGAAGTCACGAGGGGTAGGGGTGATGACTGGCTAACCCCCTAGCCAGTCAGCTATGGTGAGGGAGATGTGGGATGTGTAAAAACAGGGGAGCACCCACAGAAAACACATAATTGGAGTTTGTGTTTGTGTGGGTCAGTTCCCTAGAAAAGTAAGATACTATTCCAGAACTGGTAGTGCGGCTAAGAAGACGGTACAAGGGATAGTACCATTAGTCTTCCCTATTGGACTGTGAGGTAGACAGACTGAGTCCCGTATCTTTTTGTGCCTCCTACATTGTATAGCATGCTGGGCACTTAGCACTTCCTTCCCTGAGTAGTTCTTCACTTTTGGAAAAAAGTATATAGAGAAAGGAGCAACAAAAGTGGGCTCAGCAAACAAAGGAACAGCCTGTTTGAGACATGTGTGGGGAATGGAAAATGGCTTCAACTCCCAAATACAGCCGCCAAACACTCTTGGTCAGAGTTGCCTGGCAGTGCTCTCTGTGAGTCTTGGCCACAGTGAGCACTGATTAATAAAGGTGGCCAGGGAGCCAGTCCCAGTTCTGTCACCAGATAATAAATGACAGATTTGACGAGTCCTTACTAGACTAGGTAATTTCCTATATTATCACTAAGCCTCACAATTCTATGAGGTGGGAATTGTTTTTATCACCTCCCATATGTGGAAACTGAAGTCCAGAATATAAATTTCTCGCCCAAGATGATATGGAACCTAAATTAAAGTCAAACCTGGCTCTCAACTATACCCCTAGTGACCTCAGTTACCTCTTTACTAAACTGGTGCACAAACAGGACACTGGGTCATGTAATTTCTTGAGGCCTCCCCCAGCTTCAAGTCATGTGAGAACAAGAGGTGCAGACACAACAGCAAATAGCTGTTAGGATTGTATAGCAACACGGTAACCCCTTCACTCCCCCATCCAGCTTTCTTGGCATAGTCCTCAACTTTGGCAAGGCCGAGCTTATGCTACTCAACTACACAGAACAGTCTCTCCTTGCTCAGTTTCTACTAGGAAATGAATTTCAGTAAATTTTTTAAAATTGCAAAGGGCCACAGTTTGAGATCGAACAAAACTTTTCCTCAGCAGACTGCCAAATCTCTGAGCATGGATGGGATGAGTGAGTATAGGTTTTGTGTCACTCCCGTGATGAGCTGCCTAAACCTCCAGTTGGGTTGTTCTTCATTTACATTTTGCTGTTCTCTTTTACAAGCTCTGCCAATGGGGCTGAGCCAAGAGTGCTGTCCTTGACTAGAGAGGTGCCCGAGGCTGGGTGGAATGCTGAGGTTCTACAGTCAGCTGCACTGGGTACAATAGTGGCACTGCCATTGATGAAGAACACCAACTGCCTTTCCATCTCAGACAGTTGGTCCCAATGGGCCCCCAAGTAGCCAGAGTAGGAGGAAGTAGGGGCACCACTATCAATTCCATAAGGCTCTTGGGCCAGGGGCTGAGCATGGGGGAAGCTACATCTTCCTGTCATTTGGAAAGGCATTTGATGTCAAGTTTAGACCTCTCTTGAAGGGACCCTTTCCATTTTACCAAGGAGGCATCAATGGCCATCAAAGTAACTCAGGACATTATAGGAACTTGTGTGCAGAGTAGTACTGGCTGGGGGGGGGGGGTTGCAGTTAGGGCCTCAGCTTCTAAAAGATCCCAATAGGATCCCAAAAGCTGGCACTCAAGGGGAGTATATTGGGCTGCCACTGGGGGTAGGGACTTAGTCCAAAACCCTATAGGACGTCAGGTACTCATGTTTGGTCCAGACTCCAGGAGGCATAGTTATGTGTGGCCAAGGACTAGACTCGGAATGTGGAGTCAGAGGGGACTAAAGGTAAGGACTGTTGGACTGCCTGCCAGGCAGCTTCCAAATGTGGCAGACTTTGAGTGATCGCATATATAGGGTGAAGAATTAGTGAGAAGTGAGTGGTGTGTTGCCTCCAAAATATTAAAACACCTAGTATGTATTGTTCCTGTCTGAGTGTAGTGGTTAGTTTAATGGTGAGTAACTGTTCTCGTCATTTAAAAGACCAGATGATGCCCAGAAACTTGACAGATGAGGCTGGGTCTTGGATCTTGCGAAGGGCAATTGCTCAGTTGCTTGATGTAAGTAGTCTTTGAAGGTATGCAAATCTGCCCATACTGCTTCCTCAGAGGGACCATTCAGCATCATGTCATGGATATAACGTCAAAAATGGCACCTTTCCAATTGTGAGGTATTTAAATCCTGGTGGCAGAGGTTATGTGCAATTGCAAGATTGTTTAAATATCCCATAGGGAGCTCCATACATGTGTACTGAGCTCCTTGCCAAGTGAAAACAAGTTGGGCCTGGGATTCTTCCAGGATGGGAATAGAATAGAACATATTAGCTAGGTCAGTGACTGTGAAGGACACTCCTTGGGCCCATAGTATCTCCTCAATCAGTCTTAATATTAGGAATTGGAACCTTATTCAGGAGAACCTGAGTGGTGAGTTTTCAGTAGTCAATGGTGAAGCATCATTCATTGTTGGCTGGCTTACATACCTGCCAAATGGGGTATGGAAAGGGGAGATAGTGGGCTTAATGACTCCCGTTTCAAGCATGTCTTTAATGACAGGACATAGGCCTTCAGTGCCCTGTTTAAGTCAGTATTGGGGAGTGTTTATCATCTTAACCAGGGGAGCAGAGTCACTGGCGTCCATGTGGTGAGTCCCACCAAGAAGGCCAAAAATTTGGGCTTCTTCCATGTGGCATAGCATCGTGTCAGTGCAACCCTGCCTATAATAAGGAAAGAAAGAGCCAGCGGTGCCACCACAAGAGAAAGCCATTTGAGGTGAAAGGTACCCATAGTTACATCTGAATGGGTTTGTATACCTTTGATTGTTTTACTGGCAATGCCCTTTAGGTAGAAGGACTCCCATTTCAGGAATTCAGAGGGATTGCTTGGAATGACAATGATTTGGATACTGATGTCTGATGGGGTAAAAAAGGACTGTGCGTTTTTATTGTCCCAATGAATGAGCAGAGTAGTATAGGCATGATTGTCCCCAGGAGGTGGGACAAGCCCTGGGTAACTGCCAGTTTCCTAGGGTAGGGGCTTAGGCGGTTTGCCAGTCCTGGAGGTCAGGGAAAGGGGCAGAAGGAGTAGTGGGGACTAGCTTGGGCAGGAGGGGTGAGAGGGCAGCTGTGTGGCAAGAAGATGGACTGCAGAAGGGGGCTGTATCTGGGAGATGCTAGTTTCAGGGCCTGGAGTTAAGAGACTGCCTATCCAGAGATTAAGTGGCCAAGAATCCCAATATTTCATAACTCCCAGTAGAGGTTTGCTTGTGTATCCCATACGGGGTGAAATTAGATTGGGGTTTATTGGGGAATGAGTGGGGAACCTTTTCTTTGAGAGAAATGTGTTCAAGGGAGAGCTAGGCCAGCAGGAGTGCAAGGGCATGAGTCTGAAGTATCTGGGTGTTTGGGTGGGAATCTCCTCCATGTCTAGCAACCATATCAATGCCTTGCCATGCCTTTGGATGGCTTTGGCATTCCTAATACAATGTAGTAACAATGCCCTGAAATTAGAGGGAGCAGCCTATAAAAAGAATTCTCTGGACTCAAAGTCAAACGGGGCCTCTTCAGTGTTGGAAATAAAAAGGGGTCATTTGGTCACGGAAGTGATAGACACATTGGACCAGGCCAATTTTGCACAGCATGAGATGGGCCTCATATTAATGTTTTCCAGTTACTGTGAGCCTAAGCGGTGATCACTCTGATGGAAGGATGAGCACAGTGCCAGGCAATAAATATCCACATGAGGAGAAGGAAGACCCTGGTATGAGGATCAGTGGTTCCAGGGGCCTTTGCCGTCCTTTCTCCCTCTTCCTCTTCACTAGGTGCCTCCATAGCCCCATCAGCTTTTTCCTTGCTGACAGGGATCCCTCGTGAGATGCATTTCTTGGTTCTGTCCCATTCAGGGGAAAGCTGAGGGGGCCCAGGATCTGTGGTATCTCAGAGGAAATGAGCTTATAGCTTGGATGGAATTTAAGGTCTTTAGAGATATTGGCCAAGTAACACATTTTGGCAGTGGTAAGTACCAGTTCAGAGCCTGTTCCACAAACCCACAATAGCCATTTAGCTCCCTTCTCTGCTTCTTGGTGTGCAAAATCTTTAAGAAAGGTTTGAATTTCAGTTAAGGTATAGTTTCTGATCTTTTCCATTTCCTGATTTTATCCTGTTACCTTAACCTTATGTGTTGTTACTGGAAAACTTTGGGGATGATGTCACCACGAGACTTTTTCGTAGGTGGCCGCTTTCCTTTCCAGGGAGTCCCAATCAACCTCTCTGGAATTGGGATGTGCCTCCACTAGCATGATCCACACAAGGTCTTTGGGAAAAGCCCTACACCTCTGGAGCATAATACTGGTGTATTGGCATGTTGGGATGCTGGGACACCAAGCAATGCACAGGAAGCTTCCATAGGCTTTTGCACTTATCAAGGAGCTGGAGTACCTCTCCAGGATTCTTAGGAGGCACCGGACCAGATGTTAAGGACATCAGTATTTTTAGCAACATTGCACCAGGGATGGGGCCCATGGTATCCCCTTGGGTCAGGGGACAAATAGTGACAGCAGCGAGTGAAGCGGTGACACAGACCATGGGCCTCTGCTGTGAAATGGCACCTTTTCATGGTGCTATTGGTTTTCTGTTGCAAGGCTATTTCTCTCATCTGGGTTAGGATGCTTAGTCTAGGCAAAACCCACTGACTCAGCGGTCGCAGGCGGAAGTCTCTTGTCCTCTTTACCTACAGGAGTATCCTCACATCGTGCCTTTAACCCAGAGCCTCTCCTTGACTGGTGACAATAGCCTTGAGATCCAGTCTACCCTCCTTAGCTTTTATTAGGCTCGAGGTGGGGAGGACCTTCACATACATTAATCATCAAGTAAGGCCTTTATAATTAGCAGTCTAATCATTTTGTTAGACCATATGACCTTGATCATGCTGCTCTGGAAAGACTGTTGAATTACTATGGCAGCAGTGATATTTTGGGATGATAGCACAGGCAAAACACAACAGAGGCAATATGTGGAAGCACACAGCAGCGTGACAGACTTCCAGCAAGTGGTGTGTCCTTCCAACATAGGGTTAACCACCTGAGTTAGTCAGTCAGTTGCAGCTAAAACGCATTCCCCTGGCTTAACTGCAAGGGCAATCATGCAATCCTGCCAACTATGCCAATTGTTTTGTACCAGTATCAGCCTATCGATAGTGACGCTATTGGCTAGAAATGCCTGGGGACACTCACCTGGCCTGAGGCAAGCCCTCACAGATATGTCCCCTTTCAGAGCCAGGGTTGTAGCTGGACCAGCCCTTGTGGTTCTTACAAGATGCACCTCAGCAACAACCATCAGGGGACTTTAAGAAAACAAACAAACAAATTCATTACTCACAAATCCTGGAGGATACACGGTATGCTGGACACACACAGACACACACACACACACACACACACACACACACAAGAAGAAGGAGAAAAAGAGAGAAAGGGAGAGGGAGGACTGGGGTTCTGTCTTTTTTGGGGTCTTGGGTTTTTGCAAATTCACTCTTTATAGGTGAATTTAAAAGATAAGAGTGGGAATTAAAACTGGGAAAGGGAAAAATAAGTAGTCAAACAATCAGTTATCTAAGTTAACTGGACATCTCTAAAACAAAGGAAACTTGAGGGGTGGGACAGCTTGGCTCTTTACCTAGTCAGGTAGCTGGCAATATATCTAAGAAAGCTTTCTTTGAAGTAGAAGCTACATCTTATGAGGACTGACAATTAAGTTTGTGAACTTGTTGCAACGATGTTGCTCACCTTTTTTGTTTTCAGAGGGATTATTCATTATGAATTTGTACCAACTGGACAAACAATTAACCAAGTTTACTATCTGGAAGTGCTGAAAAGGCTGCATGAAAAAGTCAGACGACCTGAACTTTTCACCAACAATTCATGGCTCTTGCCTCACGACAATGCACCAGCTCACACGGCACTGTCTGTGAGGGAGTTTTTAGCCGGTAAACAAATCACTGTATTGGAACACCCTCCCTACTCACCTGATCTGGCCCCCAATGACTTCTTTCTTTACCCGAAGATAAAGGAAATATTGAAAGGAAGACATTTTGATGACATTCAGGACCTCAAGGGTAATATGATGACAGCTCTGATAGCCATTCCAGAAAAAGAGTTCCAAAATTGCTTTGAAGGGTGGACTAGGCACTGGCGTCAGTGCATAGCTTCCCAAGGGGAGTGCTTCGAAGGTGACCTAGTGATATTCAGCAATGAGGTATGTAGCACTTTTTCTAGGATGAGTTCACGAACTTAATTGTCGGACCTCAATATCCTGTAGGGCAGAGACAAAAATGGTTGAGGGAACAAATGGGGTCCCTCAAATGCATGTGTCCTATATGATTTTTTCCAGTTTTGTTGAGATAAAATTGACATATAGCGCTGTATAAATTTAGGGTATACAACATCATCATGTGACTTACATATATTGTGAAATGATTACCACAGTAAGTTAGTTAAAAAAAAAAAGAAAAAGAAAAAAAAATTTTTTCCCCTATGATGAGAACTCTTAGGATTTACTTTCTTAACAACTTCACATATATCATAGAGTAGTAACTATAGTCATCACATTGTACATTACATCCCTACTACTTATTTATAACTGGAATTTTGTACCTTTTAACTACCTTCATCCAATTCCCCCTTCCCTTACACCCCTCCTCTGGTAACCACAAATCTGACCTCTTTTTCTGTAAGTTTTTGTAGATTCCATATATAAGAAAGATAATAACGTATTTTGTTTTTCTCTGTTTTATTTATTTCACTTAGTATGATGTTTTCAAGGACCACCCATGTTGTCACAAATTGCAGGATTTTCTCCATTTTATGGCTAAATAATATTCCATTGAATATATACATACCGCAACTTGTTTATCCATTTGTCTATTGATGGAAATTTAGGTTGTTTCTGTGACTTGACTATTGTAAATAATGTTGCTACGAACATGGGGTGTGGATATCTCTTTATTATTTTCATTTCCTTTAGATATATTCCCGGAAGTAGAATTGCTAGATCATATAGTAGTTCTATTTTTAATTTTTAGAGGACCCTCCATACTGTTTTCCATACTGGCTGTACCAATTTACAATGCCACCAACAGTGCACAAAGATTCACTTTTCTCCACATCCTCGCCAATACTTGTTATCTCTTGTCTTTTTAATAATAGCCATTCTGAGAGGTGTGAGGTGATATGGTAGTTTAGATTTACATTTCTCTAATGATTAGTGATGTTGAAAATCTTTTCATGTACTTGTTGGCCATTCATATGTCTTTTTTGGAAAAATGTTCAGGTCCTTTGTTAATTTTAAATTGGTTTATTATTATTATTATTATTATTATTATTATTATTATTGCTATTGAGTTGTATGAGTTCTTTATATATTTTGAATGTAAACTCCTTACCAGATACATGATTTGCAAATATTTTTCCTCGTCCCATAGGTTGCCTTTTCATTTTGTTCATTGTTTCTATTGCTGTGAAGCAGCTTTTTAGTTTGATGTAATCCCACTTGTTTATTTTTTATTTTGTCGTTAGTTCTTTAGGTGTCATAACAACAAAAAAAATCATTGCCAAGTCCCTTGGTAAGGAGCTTTTCCTTATGAAAAAATTGTTTTTTCTTTTAGTATTTTTATGGTTTGCAGGCTTTCATTTTAAGTCTTTTATCCATTTCCAATTAATTTTTGTGACTGATATAATATAGGGGTCTCATTTCATTCGTTTGCATATCCAATTTTTCCAGCACAAATTATTGAAGGGACTATCTTTTCTCCACTGACTAGTCTTGACTTCATGTCAAATATTAGTTGGTTATATATATTTGAATTTATTTCTGGGCTTTTGATTCTGTTCCATTGATCTATGTGTCTGTTTTTATGCCAGTACCGTACTGTTTTGATTACTATAGCTTACAATATACTTTGAAATCAGAAAGTGTGATGCCTCCTGCTTTGTCCTTTCTCAGGATTGCTTTGGCTATTCGGGGTCTTTTGTGGTTCCACACAAATTTTAGGACTGTTTTCTTCTATTTCTGTAAAAAAAAAATGCCATTGGAATCTTGATAGGGATTGCATTGAATCTATAGATGGCTTTGGGTAGCATGGACATTTTAACAATATTAATTTTTCCAATCCATAAACACATGAAACCTTTCCATTTATTTGTTTCTTCAATTTCTTTCATCAGTGTATTATAGTTTTCAGTTTATAGATCTTTCACCTGCTTGGTTCAATTTATTCCTATTTTGTTATTTTTTATGCTATTGTAAATGAGATTGTTTTCTTTATTTTCAGATAATTTCTTGTTAGTGTATAGAAATACCTCTGTATTTTTGTATGTTAATTTTATATCTTGCAAATTTACTGAAATATTTTATTACATCGAACAATTTTTTGGTGGAGTCTTTAGGATTTTTCTGTATATCAAATCATGTCATCCACAAAGAGACAATTTTACTTCTTCTTTTCTAATTCTGATGCCTTTTATTTCTTCTCCTCCTCCTCCTTTTTTTTTTTTTTGCCTGATTGCACTACTAGGACTTCCAGTATTCTCTTGCATAGGAGTAGTGAGAATGGTCATTCTGGTCTTGTTCCTGATCTTAGAGGAAAGCTTTCCACCTTTCACCATTGAGTATGATGTTAGCTGTGGGTTTGTCACATATGGCCTTTATTATATTGAGGTAAATTTTTTCTATACCTAATTTAAGAGTTTGTTGTTTTTTAAATCATGAATAGATGTTGATTTTGTCAAATGCTTTTTCTGTGTCTATTGAGATGCTCATATGATTGTTCTTTCATTCTATTAATATGATGTATCATATTGAGTGATTTGTATATGTTGAAACATCTTTGCATCCCAGGAATGAATCACACTTGATCATGGTGAATGATCTCTTTAATGTGCTGCTGAATACTATTCGCTAGTATTTTACTGAGAATTTTACATATGAATTTATCACAGATATCGGCCTGTAATTTACTTTTCTGGTAGTGACCTTCTGGCTTTGGTATCAGGGTAATGCTGACCTCATTAAAATGAGTTTGGGAGTGTTCCCTCCTCTTTGATTTTTTTGGAAAAGTTTGAGAAATATTGGCGATAATTCTTCCTTATATATTTGCTAAAGTTCAACTGTGAAGCCATATGATCCTGGGCTTTCCTTCTTTGGGAGATTCTTGATTACTGATTCAATCTCCTTACTAGTAATTGGTCTGTTCAGATTTTTTCTTCCTGATTAAATCATAGTAGGTTTTGTATTTCCAAGAATATTTCCTTTTCTTATAGGTTGTCCAGTTTGTTAGCATAAAATTGTTCATAGTAGCCTCTTATGATCCTTTGTATTTTTGAGGTATCAGTAATAACGTTCCCTTTTTCATTGATAACTTTGTTGATTTGAGTCCATTCTCTTTTTTCCTTGGTTTAGCTAAAGTTTATAAATTTTGTTTTTCAAAGAAACAACTCTTAGTTTGGTTAATCATTTGTATTATTTTCCTGTTATTCAATTTCACTTATTTCTCCTATAATCTTTATTATTTCCTTCCTTTTGCTAACTTTGGGTGCAGTTTTTCTTCTTTTTCTAGTTCCTTAAGGTAGAGCAGGTTGTTTATTTCTTTTTTCTTATTTTTATTTATTACTGTTTTTTAAAATTTTTATTAAATTTATTGGAATGACATGGTTAGTAAAATTACATAGGTTTCAAGTGTACAATTCTATAATACATCATCTATATATTGCATTGTGTGTTCACCACCTAAAGTCAATTCTCTTTCTTTCACCATATATTTGACCCCCTTTATCCTCGTCTACCACCCTCCGCCCCCCTTACCACTTACCCCCTTACCCCCTTACCGCCCCCCTGGTAACCACTAAACTGTTGTCTGTGTCTATGAGTTTTTGTTTGTCTTGTTCGTTTGCTGCTTTCAGTTTTGAGTGAAATCATATGGTTCTCGACTTTTTCTGACTTATTTTGCTTAGCATGATATTCTCAAGATCCATCCATGTTGTTGCAAATGGCAGTATTTCATAATTTCTTATGGTTGAGTAATATTCCGTTGTATTATGTATGTAGCACATATTATTTATCCAGTCATCTATCAAAGGAAACTTTGGTTGTTTCCATGTCTTGACCATCATGAATAATGCTATAATGAACATAGGGGTACATACATCTTTATAGATAAATGTTTTTAGAATTTTTTGGTAGACATCTAGAAGAGGGATTTCTGGGTTGTATCATAATTTTATTCTTAATTGTTTTAGGAACCTCCATACTGTTTTCCATAGTGACTGTACCAATTTACATTCCCACCAGCAGTGTATGAGGGTCTCTTTTTCTCCACAACCTCTCCAGTGCTTGTTATGACTTGTCTTGTTGATGACAGCCATTCTAACCGGTATGAGGTGATATCTCATTGTGGTTTTGATTTGCATTTCTCTAATAGCTAGTGAAGTTGAGCATCTTTTTACATATCTGTTGGCTGTTTGTATGTCTTCTTGGCAGAAATGTCTGTTTAGGTCCTCTGCCCATTTTTCAATTGGATTGTTGGTTTTCTTGTTGTCGAATTGTATGAGTTCTTTACATATTTTGGATATTAGCCCCTTATCAGAGGTGTTGTTTGCCAGTATCTTCTCCCATTCAGTTGGTTGCCTTTTTGTTTTGTTGATGATTTCTTTTGCTGTGCAGAAGCTTTTTAGTTGGATATAATCCCATTCATTTATTTTTGCTTTTACATCTCTTGCCTTTGAGGTCAAATTCATAAAATCCTCTCTAAACCCAAGGTCCATAAGTTTAGTACCTATGCTTTCTTGTATGCAATTCATTGTTTCAGGTCTTATTTAGGTCTTTGATTCATTTTAAGTTAATTTTGGTATATGGTGACAGCAGTGTAGTTTCATTCTTTTTCACATGGCTTTCCAATTTTCCCAGCACCATTTATTGAAGAGATTTTCTTTTCTCCATTGTACGTTTTTAGCTCCTTTGTCAAAAATTGTCAGCCCATATAGATGGGTTTATTTTTGGGTTCTCAATTATATTTCATTGGTCTCTGTGTCTGTTTTTCTGCCAATACCATGCTGTTTTTATTATTGTCTCTTTGAAGTATAATGTGAAGTCAGGGAGTGTGATACCTCCAGCTTTGTTCTTTTTCCTCAGGATTGCTTTGGCTATTTGGGGTCTTTTGTGATTCGATACAAATGTGATGATTTTTTTTCCTATTTCTTTCAAAAACGCCATTGGAAGTTTGATGGGGATTGCATTAAATCTGTATATTGCTTTGGGTAATACAGCCATTTTAGCTATGTTGATTCTTGCAATTCATGAGCATGGAATGTCTTTCCATTTCTTTGTGTCTTCTGCAATTTATTATAATGGTGTCTTGTAGTTTTAGTGTAGATTTTAGTCCTTCACATCCTTTAAGTTTATTCCTAGGTGTTTTTCTTCTTGCAATTGCAAAAGGAATTGTTTTCTTCTTTCTTTTTTTGAAATTTCATTGTTAGTATATAGGAATGCAATGGATTTTTGTACATTGATTTTGTATCCCATAACTTTATTGTATTTGTTTATTGTTTCTAGTAGTTTTTTATGGAGTCTTTAGGGTTTTCTATATAAAAAATCATGTTATCTGCAAAAAGTGGCAATTTGACTTCTTCATTCCCAATTTAGATGGCTTTTATTTGATACTTCTTTTTTAAAATTAAAGTTTATTGGGGTGACAATAGTCAGTAAAGTTACATAGTTTTCAGGTGTGCAATTCTGTAATACGTCATCTATATATCATATTGTGTGTTCACCACCCAGAATCAATTCTCCTTCCATCACCATATATTTGATCTGGATGCCTTTTATTTCTTTCTCTTGCCTGACTGCTCTGGCTAAGACTTCCAATACAATGTTGAATAACAGTGATGAGAAGGGGAATTCTTGTCTTGTTCCTGACCTTAGAGAATAGCTTTCAATTTTTCACCATTGAGTATGATATTAGCTGAAGGTTTGTTATATATGGCCTTTATTTTGTTGAGGTACTTTTTTTCTATATGCATTTCATTAAGTATTTTAACAATAAATGGATGTTGTATCTTGTTAAATGCTTTTCCTGCCTCTATTGATATGACCATATGATAGTTACCCATTATTTTATTTATGTGGTGTATCACATTGATCAATTTGCATATGTTGAACCAGTCTTGCACCCCTGGAATGAACCCCATTTGATTGTGATGGATAATGTTTTAAAAGTATTATTGTATTCGATTTGCTAGTATTTTGTTTAGGATTTTTGCATCTGTATTCATAAGAGATATTGGTCTGCAGTTTTCTCTTTTTTTGTGTTGCTTTTACCAGGTTTTGGTATCACGGTAATGTTGGCCTCACAAAATGAGTTAGAGAGTATTGCCTCTTATTCAGTTTTTTGGACAAGTTTGAGAAGGACAGGATTTAAATCATCTTTGAATGTTTGGTAGAATTCACTAGTGAAGCCAAAAAAAAGTTTTCATCCCGCTTTCATTTCTGAAGGACAGTCTTGATGGGTATAGATTTCTTGGCTGAATTTTTTTCTTTCAATAGTTTGATTATATCATCCCATTCTCTCCTGGCTTGAAACATTTCTGTTGAGAAACCTGCCCATGTTCTTATGGGGAATCCCTTGTATGTAATTTCTCTCTTTTCTCTTGCTGCTTTCAAAATTATTTCTTTGTCTTTGACTTTTGACAATTTGATTATAATGTGTCTTGTAGCCCGATTCAAATTCAACCTATTTGGGATTCTTTGGACCTCATGGATCTGGATATCTATCAATTTTTCTCCTCTACTTTGGGAAGTTTTCAGCCATTAGTGCTTTAAATATACTTTCTGTCCCCTTGTCTTTCTCTTATCATTTTGGAATTCCCATAATGCAGATACTGTTTCTTATGGTTGTGTCCCATATGTCCTGTAGGTTTTATTTACCGTTTTTCATTCTTTTTTCTTTTTTTGTCCTCTGAGTAATTTCAAATCTCCTCTCTTCTAGATCATTTATTTTTTCTTCTGCTTTTGAAGATCTCTTGAATTTTTCAGTTCAGTCACTGTATTTTTCAGCTCTATTTCTGTTTTTCAGTTGTTTCTATTTCTTTGTTGAACTTCTCATTTTGTTCATGCATTGTTTTCCTAATTTCGTTGTCTGTGTGTCCATATAATTCACTAATCATTTATAAAAGGATTTTCTGAATTATTTGTTTGACAGTTCATAGATCTCCATTTCTTTAGGATCAGTTATTGGAGCTTTATTAGTGTCATTAGGTGGTGCCATATTTACCTGCTTTTTCATGATCCTTCATTCCGTATGTTAGCGTGTGTGCATTTGAGTAAGTGGTGTCCTCTTCCAGACTTTATAGGTTTTGCTTTGGCAGAGACAGTTCACTAGTCAGCTCAGTTTGGGGTTCTGGATGTGTCTGCTGGTAATGTCCTTGGGCAGGTGGGGCTTGCTATCAGGGTCTATTTTTAGGTGAATCCACTACCTGAGCTGTGAGGTTGGGGTGTTTGTGCTGCTGGCTGTATACAGTTGAATAGGACTGCTTGCATGGTTTCTTGCTCCCTGAAGGGTGTAGGATGGGCGATGTGGTTGTTTGGGTTCTCTGATCAAGCTTCCTATATGGTCAGGATTGGGAACTAAACAGTAGGTGGGGCTATTTATTAACATTATAGAATGGCAACTCTAGAAACCAGATTTTCCCTTCTCGGGGTTTGTTTTTGCCACTTGTTCTGGTTGTTGTTTATTGTTTTTAACTTATTTTTGTAGTCTGTATTGTTTGTCATGTGTCACCAATGAAGTAATGTTTCTGTTATTATAGTGGTCAGCTAGTGATTTGACAGAATTACTTAAACTGACCGCACCACTCTCTCCACCATCACCAAAACAGTGGTATCCTAGGTTTTGCTGATGGGCTTTGTGTGTTGGGGAAAACCTTCAACTTCCAACCAGAAAATATGCAACTCTACCATAATCTTTACTTCCTATTTACGGGGAACCTGAAGGTCAGAGAAAGCTGAGCATTTATTGACTTCTCAGAATTTTTTAGAGCATGCGGCCAGCTCTGGCTATGTGCTTGGCCTTCTTGATTCTTAAGACTTTGTGGGAGCTTTTCATAGTCCTTATTCTCTTTATTTCCCAGCATTTCTTCCTAAGCTTTTCAATTTGTCTATTATTTACCCCAACTGTTATCCCTTGTCTAGCAGCTAATGCATTTAACTCTTAGTATTTTAGATCCCCTGTAGCTTCCTCCAACTTGGGAGAGTTCCAAGTAAGGCAAAATAAAGGCAAGCCTTTTGAGCTGGTACTTCAGAAAACCGAAATATAGGGCTAAACAACCAACCTCAATTCTTTGAGAATGAGGTCCACTTTGATTCTTCTACAATACTATTAGAAACCTTTACCTGGAACATGGGCTGTTGTCTTCCAAGATGCTACTAAGAAGTAAGCAGGGGATACAACCAGGGTAAGTTAAGGGTTTTTTTTTTTTTTGCCTGGTTGCTATAAACTTTAATTGCTTTCCAGAGTTCTGATAAAGTTGATTCTGAATAGTTTTGCCAGTTTATTTGCTACTTTTGTGGAAGAACATGCCTTGGGAATTCCCTGCTCCACACTATTTTCATTAACATCACTCTATGCTTATTTTAATATGGTTTATGAATATATTAAAACCATGTCCTACAAATGCAAAAAGATTTGAGTACTGAAATTACAGAAGTATGGTGATGGTGGAGATGATATAAACAAAGAATCAGAACTATTAACATTCCATGGTTCTCTCTTCAAACATAATTTTAATAGATAGCATATGTTGGTGGCCAGTATGGTGTACATGTGAGTTAAGCATAATTGGACTAAAAAGAACATTTTCAACCCTAAGCATTCTGTTACTGGAAGATTCTGTAGAATAGATATATTTTTTTTTGGTGGCAAGATGAGGGACTATGAAATTGGACGATAGGAGATGTTATATTACAGTGGTTTTCCAATTATGTTCATCAAATTCTGTTTGCAGAGATGACTTGGACTAAGAGGGATTGACTGGAAAGGTCACAGATGGTGAGGTTCCAAGCTTCCCACTTCTATAGTCAACCAAAACTGTCTCATCTGCTTAATATATTGGAGATCTATGAAAAATGATTGCAAAATCCCCAGGGACAAGGGCTATAGGTACCATTACTTTCAAATCCCCTGAGTATTGCACACAAGGTAAACACTTTGTAAATATCATCTGAGCTTTGGAAGGAAATAAGGTTAGATAAGCCCATGGGACCAGATTATAGTGAGTTTTGAAGTCTAAAAAAACATAGTTGATAAATTGAATATAGTTGTTGAGAACAAAATGTCATCATACCAAGTTTAAGGAAATAGCAAGTGGTAAGAATAGCAGCAGAAAGCCAAGCATTAAGGAAACCAGCCAGAAAGTCATTGATGTTTTGGTCAATTCAATCTTAAAAAAAAAAAAAAAAAAAAGCTCTCACTTTTAGGCATTTGATATATTTGGGGAAAGGAGTTAAAAGGATTAAACACAATTCTTGCCCTCAAAGAGCTTCAGGAATGTACAAAAGGCTTAGAGAGAATGAAAAGGTGATTTCAAGGAGGGCCAAGAGATAGACAAGCAGCTCTAATCCTTCTAGCTTGAACTTTTCTGAAATACTTTAAGAATTTAAAAAAGGAAAAGAGGCAAGTCTATATGGTTACAGCCAAGTATAAAATTTTAAAAATTTAGTTACAATATATGTGAGAATAGTGTTATCTTTAAGGAGTGGGGTATGAGGGAGCCTTCTTAAGGTGCTGGCAATGTCTTCATCTAGTTGTTGGGTTTCATGGATGTGTTAATCAATCTGTAATTTACATAAGTTTTAGAAATTGCTATATATTTAAAAAAGTGCCTTGTTATATTTTGGACAACTCTCTGGGTACTTATGCTTATAAAGTGGATACTTAGACTTATAATTAATACTTAAAATTCCTCCTTGAATATAAGTAAATAATTTTAATTTTTTTATACCAAAGGTCATAGTTACATTTGCTTGGTTAATGGCATGCTGCATCAGTTTTTAGTTTTTGAGGTAACTACACTTAAGCTTCCCTGTGGCCACAATGTTTCTATCTTGTGCTTTCCTTTCTCATCTTCTAAATGTCAAATGCAAGCTGTTCTTCTAAGGAGGAAAAAACCAGTTTCTTGGTAGCTGCAGACAACACTAGTCCCAGTTCTTGACAGACTACATTACAGCAGGCAGCTCAGTCAGTCTATCCCTTTGGAGCAAGTGTTCCCATTTTGTATCATACCAGCATCATTCAAAAGTAGTACAGAAATTTCTTTCTTGCTGAGAATACCCTGAGGTTTTCAGCAGATAATTTCTGATTTCTTTACTGAGCAATAGTCCCTAAATTACTAAGAAAAAATATAATTTTACCTTGTTTAAAAACCCACATAATTAATAAAAACTTAAGCAGCATGCTTATCACCTAACCATAATATAATTAACACATGGTAGAAGAAATCTCGTGGGTTTAAAAATAGCTTTATTTAGCATACCCAAAACATGGAAACATAAGAAAAACCTTACCTAGTATAAACATAAAAATAGTTAAATACCATAATTTAATGTAAACCATGTGTTTAAAAATGTGAAATATTAAAATACATGCTATTTACACAGAACCAAGTTAAAGCTATCTCCATAGTTATCATGTCAGATCGTCAATATCTTGAAGTCATCTTTAACAATGAATTAAACACAGCATCTGTATTTGTACCAGTCAATAGGAAAGGAAGAAATCATTTAATTTACTTTAAACAGATATAATTCATCATGACATTCAAAGTAGGGAGGCAGAAAGTGCCAGTTCTAGGATTCCAGACACAACCACTGCATGTGGAGGCTTGGAAACCATTCCACTGGAACACCATTAAGCCATTCTTTCATTTAAATGCAAACGGGTCGATTCAATTTAGTTATAGCTTTAAAAAGGTACTAAATGTATCTGCAAAAATAAAGCTTTATTAAAAACGATCAAAGTGAATGTAATATCAATCAGGTAAGAAAGGCAAAAACATAAAAAATACATGTTATTCCAGACAAATCCCTTTAATTATAACAAATGTTAAGAAACTCAGTTTATAAAACTAGATGGGGTAGCAAAAGCGTTTTTAAAAATGTAAAACCCAAATCAGAATCCAACCAAACCAAACCAACAAACCTGAGAATGCTTCTTGAAGAAAGTGGTACTTTGTTTATCCTGTCATCGTGACAGGGATGCTGCCAGGAGACCTGTGGCTAACGCCAGTTATCACTACGGGGTAGAGTGTTTTCTTTGACCAACACTCGAAAAAGCTGTAGTCGTTGATCAGTTTATGCTTTTGGCTTTGTTTTATGGCTGAATATTCATTCTTATACTGCAATTCAGGTGTCTCTAAGAGGCAGCAGTAATCCCAACATCAGGAGTTTAAATTATAAAGTTGCAAGAACATATACTTAGTAATAGCACATTCTACTCCTTTGTCTAATCCTGTAATTCTCAAGCTTTTGATCTTCAGACCCCTTTATACTCTTATAATTTATTGGGGATCTGGATACCAAAGAGCTTTTGTTTATGGAGCTGACGTCTGTCAGTATTTGCCATATCAGAAAATAAAACTGAAAATTTTAAAAGTATTTATTCATTTAAAAATTAAAAAGACCATTACATGCTAACATTAATAACATTTTTAAGAAAATAGCTATATTTTCTAAAGCAGAAAAAGATCTGTGGGAAGATGGCATTGTTTTACATTTTCAACTCCTTTTTGAGAGAGAGAATTACAGCGAAAAGACAATTCTTTGTAGTATTAGGAAAATAGTTTTGATCTCACCGCAGGACTCCCAGGAGTTCATGCGCCACTTTTGAAAACTGCTGGTTTAATTTAAGGCTTGATATTAATGACCTAAAAAACTCACACAAAAGAAGCCTTCATTTTCATTTAAAAATAAACCAAAATATCCACACATACACGTCATTGGAACAAACATTCCCGCTTTCAGCGTTAACTGAAAGCCAACGATCACCATGTACTCATGGCCAAATTCAGAATAATATTGTCATTTATGTTGAGGCCAAGATTTATTCATTTTTAGCCCACGAAAGCTACAAAACCTATTAACACACACATCTTAGTTCCCTTTCTAACATCTGCTTAATTCTGTTTGTACTGAGCTAGCTGTTGTCTTTAAGTTGGCACAGTCTTGGTACAGACCAGAGAATGACATGACTTTACTAATAACCCACACACTCATGTTAGGAACATGTTAGCCACGTATGGAGCAGCCTACCCTATTTCTCACTATGTGAAAGCTCTGATAAATTTTAGGGCAACAGAAGGAGAAAATTCTCCCTTAAGCACAATGAGAACAATGGTATGGCCTTCCCGTAGATAACTCTTCACATCTTACAAGTTACTTTAGTGCACACCATCTCATTAGATCCTTTGAAGCAGCTGGAGAAGGGCAGGACAAAGAATCTTATCACCGTTTCAGAGTTGAGGAACTTGAGGGTCAGTTATGGGTCTTTCCCTAGGTACCATGGCAAGTATGTTGCAGAACGGGATTGGAGTTCATGACATCTGACTCCTGGTTCAACCAGGAGTCTCCCCAGTATTCCTCCTTCCTTGGGTTCAAGGGCAAGACTAAGGGAGGGATTGGAGGGGATGGAGATGAGGCAGCAGAGTGTGACACTTCTGAAATCTGCATTCCGTCTGCCTCATCAACCATTGTATCCAACACTAAGGAGGCTTGGGAGTGGCAGAGACATTTCCCTGACTGACATAATGAATTTTCCATTGGTGCATACATTATGGAACGTCATAGGAAAACAACTGTGTTTCTTTCTGAGACAGTTTATGTTGTCAGTTCATTCATAGCCTGTTCCCTCTGCGCCAAGGGAAAAGTAAAAATCCTGCAGTTAAAAAAAAATCTGATGAGAATACAAAAATGAAATAGCAACAATAATGAGATCTGTGTGTAGCTAATATAACTAGATTTATTGTGCACCTGGCACAACACAGACTTTGCAATCTTTCTCCACCAATTGGAGAGCAATATAAAAAGTGCCTCCTAATCATCTTGATGCAAAGACTTCAATCTATACAAAAGCATTAAGAAAATAATTTCAAGAATTTTATTTTAACTAAATTCTTAGGTGCTTGAAGATTCTGTGGTGGTAGGTGAGGGAACAGAGTAAAAGGCCATGGTACAGTGAGAAGAAAATAATTATTGTCACTAATGAGCAAAGGAGAAATCTTTATTCCCTGTCATTAATATATATATATATGTCTACTTTAGAAATTATTCTGTTGCCAGGAAATCATCTACACCAAGATGTCAATACAAATAGCACGAGACATTCAAAGATAGTAAGCAAACACTGTTTAATTTCGCTGGGGGGAGGCAGTCAATAACAACAAAAAAAATCCCTCCTACAAAACTCACCAAATGCCACTAATGACCAATGATTTCCTTGCTACATACTATAGGCAACTTATTGTTTACTGTGCCTTCCCTCTGTCTTTCTGAGACATTTCGAAAATCAAGATGGACTGCATGCATTTTTTTTTAAGGTAGATGAAGAAAAAGGAGGTAAACAAAAGCCAGTAATAATTAGAAAACATGCTAATTTCATCTTATTTTCAAAATTTAACAGCATGTTGCTATCTATTACACAAAATGTTGGTGCCGTTTTCCCCCCAATTTTGGTAAGTAAGGTTCTCTTTGCAGGATATTTAAACAGAAGTTAATGGCTTAAGACAGTTGCACATATGGTGGACTGATGTACACATACATATACATACATATATACATGAATACATGTGTATACACACAGACATATATATGTATAGCTCATCATATCACTTGAAGAACTCTTCATGTTTTTCCCTCTTCATGTATTTCCATTAGTAAAAATGAGCAGAGATAATGATTTTATAGTAGGAAATAAAACAAATAAAAATCAAATCAGAAAATGTGAAGTGGTACGCTGTCAGAGTCCAATACAATAAGTCAATACACATTTATGTAGTGGTAAAGTGCTAGAAAGTTCTTTCATTAGTATTTTAAAAAACGATTATAGTAAAAAGAAGTCTGCAGTTTCATTTGATGGTGGTGACCACAGGCACCATAGCAATGGCACTGGCTGAGCTGGCGTTGATGATGTCCTCATACTCTGGGGGAGGGTCTAAATGAGGTTCCGTTTCACTCCTCTGAAGGTTCACCTGGCCAGTGGCTTCCTCATAGGTTGGTGGAGGATCGCAGTTGGACAGGCGAGTCGAGACAGAATCGGAGCGCCCAACTACATATTCCAGAAAGCCTGGCGACAATCCACTGCTATCAAACACTTCATCTGGTGGGGGGGGCGGAGTGATAATATTAAGGTGCTGAGGGAAAGGGATGTGGCCCTCAGTCACTGTCTGTCTGCGAGTTTTGTTTCTGAGGAAGCATCTCCAGATTAGGAAAATGACAAGGAGGATAATGAAGAGGCCAAAGATTAACGGAAAGGTAAGGTAAAATTGAAACCAGTCACTTCCTCTGTTACTCTCTCCTTGTTTTGCTTTCGTGTAGGTGTTCCAAAACTCTTTCTGAAAATGAAATACAAAATACGTTGAAGATCAGTATGATCACAAGATGTGAAATACCACATGAAAAAATGTCTAGGTTCTATTAACATGGACACAAACCCCAAACCAGATGTGTTGGTTTAAATGACCTACAGCCTATATTATCTATGGCAAGAGATTACCTGTAAAATCATGGCCCTCACTCTGGATCCTTCCTAAAACCGTCACAACACAAGTCTTTCTGAAGACTTGGAGTTATTTATATTTTCAGCAATGACATTTTTTCCCCTTTATATAAATTTTTTATTTTTCACTTACAGCTAACACACAATATATTAGTTTCAGGTGTACAACATAGTGATTAGACATTTATATAACTTATGAAGTGATCACCCCAATAAGTCTAGTACCCACCTGACACCATACATAGTTACTACAATATTATTGACTATATTCCCTATGCTTTACTTTACATCTCCATGACTGTTTAGTAACTACCAATTTGTACTTCTAAACTCCTTCCCCTTTTTCACCCAGCCCCAAACCCCTTCCCCTCTGGCAACCATCAATTTGTTCTCTGTATCTATGAGTTTCTTCTTGTTCATTTATTTTGTTTTTTAGATTCCACATGTAAGTGAAATCATATGGTACTTGTCTTTCTCTGACTTATTTCACTTAGCATAATACCCTTTAGGGTATTATGTTGTTCTTGCAAATGGCAATATTTCATCTTTTTTATGGCCAAAAAATATTCCATTGTATATATGTACCACATCTTCTTTATCCATTCGTCCATCAATGGACATTTACGTTGCTTCCATCTCGTGGTTATTGTAAGCAATGCTGCAATGAATATAGGGGTGCATATATCTTTTAAAATTAGTTTTGGATTTCTTTGGGTAAATATCCAGGAGTGGAATTACTGGGTCATAAGATAGTTTTACTCTTAATTTTTTGAAGACTCTCAATACTGTTTTCCATAGTGGCTGCATACAATCCTGCCAACAGTGCATGAGGGCTCCCTTTTCTCTCTATCCTTGCCAACACTTGTCATTTCTTGTTGTTTTGATGATAGCCATTCTAACAGTGTGAGGTGATTATCACATTGTATTTTTCATTTGCATTTCCTAGTAATTGGTGATACTGAATATCTTTTCACCTGTCTGTTGGCCATCTGTATGTCTTCTTTGTAAAAATGTCTATTTAGATCCTCTGCCCATTTTGTTTTTTTGTTGTTGCTGTTGAAATGTATGACTTCTTTATATGTTTCGGATATTAACCCCTTATTGGATGTATGATTTGCAAATTATCTTTCTCATTCACTAAACTGCCTTTTCATTTTACTGATGGTTTCCTTTGCTGTGCAGAAGCTTTTTAATTTGATGTAGTCCTATTTATTTCTGCTTTTGTTTCCTTTGCCATTGTAGTCAAATCCACAAAAATATCACTGAGACCAATGTCAAGAAGCTTACTATGTTTGCTTCTATGTATTTTATGGTTTCCAGTCTTATGTTAAAGTCAACACCATTTACTGAAGAGACTTTGCTTTCTCCATTGTATATTCTTGCCTCTTTTGTCATAGATTAAATGACCATATAGGCGTGGGTTTATTTCTGGGTTCTCAATTCTGTTTCATTGATCACTGTGTCTGATTTTCACTGTGTCTGGTTAATACCATACCGTTTTTTTTTTACTGTAGCTTTGTAGTATAGTTTGAAATGAGGCAGTGTGAGACCTCTGGCTTTTTTCTTTCTTTTTTTAATCTCAGGATCGCTTTAGCTATTTGAGGTCTTTGATAGTTCCATAATATTTTAGGATGTTTTGATTCTATTTCTGTGAAAGTGACATTGGGATTTTGATAGGGATTGCTTTAGATATAATATGGACATTTTAACAATGTTAATTTTTCCAATCCATGAGTACTGTGTATCTTTGCATTTCTTTGTGTCTTCCTCAATTTCTTTCAACAATGTCTTATGGTTTTCAGTGTACAGATCTTTCACCTCCTTGGTTAAATTTATTCCTAGGTATTTTATTCTTCTTGATGCAGTTGTAAATGTTAATAGTTGCTTTATATACTTTGGTGCTCCTATGTTAGGTATATACATATTGATATATGTTATATGTTTTTGATGGATTGTCTGCTTTATTATTATAGAATGTCCATCTTTGGCTCTTGTTACCTTTTTTGTTTGAAGTCTGTTCTGTCTGTTGGCTATAATTTGCTTTGAGTGTCATCTTCCACCTCTTTGTTTTGAGCCTATGTTTGACTTTAGAGCTCAGATGAGTCTCCTGCAGACAGCATATAGTTGGGTCTTGTTTTTTAATCCATCCAACCACTCTATGACTTTTGATTGGGGTATTAAAAATATAATACCTGGTATTATATTATATTATATTATATTATATTATATTATATTATATTATATTATATTATTATATTATATAAGACCCGGTCTTATAGTAAAGTAAGACCGGGTCTTATATTAATTTTTTTGCTCCAAAAGATGCATTAGAGCTGATGGTCCAGCTAGGTCTTATTTTCAGGGAAACATGATATTGACATTTTATCTTTTGTTTTGTTTGTTCTATATTGTCATTGTTTATTTTCTCTTGTGTTTCTGTCTGCCATTTTAGTTTGGTGATTTTCTATGACTTTTTTCTCTGTTTTCTCTTTTTTGTCTCTGCTCTACATTTTTGTTTTGTGGTTACCATGTAGTTTGTATAAAATGTCTCATAGATAAAATAGTCCTTTTTCTGCTGCTAGCATTTTATCTTCATTTGCCTATACAGGTTCTGTCCTTTTCTTTATGTTTTTGTTGGAACAAATTGTCCTTTTTTCTGTTGTGAGTTTGTTAACAAATTGTAGCAGCTATAGTTATTTTTAACGTGTTTTTTCTTTTAACCTTTATGTTAAACTTTAGTGATTAAATTATATTCTGAAATATCTTTGCAATTTTCTGATTCCATTCCATTACTCAAAGTTTTGTATACTTTTGCTCTTTCATTTCACGTAGAAGAGCTCCTTTCAGCATTTCTCGTAGGGCAGGTCTAATAGTAGTGAGCTCCCTCAGCTTCTGTTTGTCATAGAAAGCTTTTATTTTTCTTTCATATCTGAAAGATAACTTTGCTGGATATTCTTAGCTGGTGGTTTTTATCTTTTCGATATTTTGAATATATAACTCCTTTCTCTCCTGGCCTGTAGAGTTTCTGTTGAGAAATCTGCTGATAACCTAATGGGAGTACCTTTGTAGGTGACTTCCCGCCTCCCCAGCTGCCTTTAAAATTCTTAAACTTTTTTTTAAGGAGGGTGCAGCTCACAGTGGCCCATGCAGGGATCGAACTGGCAAACTTGGTGCTACCAGCCTCACGCTCTAACAAACTGAGCTAATCAGCCACCCTTTAAAATTCTTTATTACTGACTTTTGACAATTTTAATATAATGCATCTTGGAGAAGGTCTTTTTGCATTGAAGTAATTAGGTGTTCTGTTAGCTATTATTTCTTTAATTAAGCTCTCTGCTCCCTTCTCCCTCCCTTCTCCTTCTGGGATACTCATTATCCTTATGTTGCTTTTCCTAGTGGAGTTGGATAGTTCTTTTATAGTTTCTTCGTATTTTTAGGATCTGAGTTCTCTCTCTTCTTCCACCTGAATCATTTCTAGATTTCTGTCTTTGAGATCACTAATTCTCTCTTCCATATGGTCTGCTCTATTTCCATTGCTTTGTAATTCATTCTTCATCTGATTTCCTGAGTTCTTCAGCTCCATAACTTCTGTTTGGTTCTTTTTTAGAGTTTCAATCTCTTTGGTAAAGTACTCCTTGTGCTGATTAATTTTATTCTGGAGCTTACTGAATTGTCTTTCTGAATTTTCTAGTAGCTTGTTGAGTTTCTTCATGACAACCATTTTGAGTTCTCCATCAGATAGCACACGTCTAAGACTTTACATTTAGTTTCTGGAGAATTGGCGATACCATATTACTGTACCTTTTTCATGGTTCTTGATGAATTATTCCTCTTCTGGCACATCTGAAGTAGTGAACACCTTTCTGAGTGGACTCTATATTTCAGAGCTAGCACTTTGCACCCTGCACTGCCTTTGCCATTGGCATCACTGGTGCCTTGCTGTTGGTGTCGCAGGGTTGTGGGTGTCAACACTGTCCCTAGAGCCTCCGGTCTTGGGCACTGCTGCGGTTCCAAGAGCCTCAGGTCGTAAGCAATATTGTGGCTGTGGGCACTGGGGGCTTAGGTGCAGCCCCCACCCACTGCTGGAACAGCTGAGGTTGCAGGCGCTGCCACCATGGGGTGGTACCTGGGTCGCAGGTGCTGCCACCATTCTTGGAACCTCAGGTCGCAGGTGCTGCTGCTGCTGTACCAGATTCTTGGCTGCAGCCCTCACTGCTGTGTGGGCTGAGGTTGTAGTCACTACCACTGGTGGGGGGCCTGGATCTCGGGTGCTGCCATGGTTCCTGGAGCCTCTGGCCATAGGCTTTGTCACTTCTGCTGCTCTGGTTCTGCCCTGTCCAAGAGGTCCAATCTGCCCACCTTCAGATGTATGGACCTCTCGGGCATCCTGGTGCGTTGTATAAAGTATCCTATGTTGGGCTATGGATGTTCTACTGGTTGTAATTTAAAGTGGAAAGACAAAGGGAATGACTCTCTTCTCCATGATGCTGACATCACTCCAGGGAATAACATTTTTAAGCATGTTTTTATGGAGACCTACCAAGCGTCTCATGTTTACTCAATTTTCTTTCATCTTCAGATGACGAGTTCCCCTCTCACTTTTGAATCTCTCAGATCTCCATTTCCTTTCCCACCATGTACTCTTATCCACAAAAATGAACAAATATCTGATTCTAAATAATTATATAATGCTAACCTTGGATAAATACATTGAAAAGTGGCTCTTTTATATTATCCATATCACGTTGGGATAATCAAGCATCAATAATGCACATGAAAATGATTTTTTCATGGCTGGCTGGTATAATTCAATTTCTGTGTTTCACATGCTGGAAATGAAAAATTTGCAGACTAAAAGAAAATCAGGTTTTTATTTTGAATGGTTAAAACCAAAGCTTAGACAAAAATGGAATTACAAAACCAGATTTTTACTTATAGCAACTCAATTAATCCTCAACTCAATTCACACCCAATAATGAAGGTATAATTCATCCCTACTTGCAGATGAGGAAATGGAGGCTCACAGAGGTTACCTAATAATGAATCCAAGGTCATTTAACACGTAAATGTTGGAGCTGGGATTTGAATCCAAGAGGCCTGGCATCAGAGCAAACAGAAAAGTAATCTGTCTTGATGTATAAGACATTTTGAACGGGTCTGGCTACTTTCCTAGAAAATTCAATCTTCCCGTCATGTTAAATGTGTAGTCAAAAGTGAGCTGGCTCATTTTATAAATTAAATGTTTTCAATTAAAGTAACAGTGATCTGATAGAAAGGCATTTACTGAGAAAGGTACTTACTGACAGATTTCTTTGGGAACTAGACTTATTTTGTTCTCTAGGCCAGAGAATCAGATGAAAATTCACTTGAAATCAAGACTAATATAACTGTCATTCAAACAAATAAACCAAGTTTATGTCTCTAAAAACTAGTTCAATAGTTTTTTTTAATCTCATTTTTTAAAATTTATTGGGGTGACAATTGTTAGTGAAATTACATAGGTTTCAGGTGTACAATTCTGTATTACATCATCTATAAATCCCATTGTGTGTTCACCACCCAGAGTTAGTTCTCCTTCCATCACCATATATTTGATCCCCCTTACCCTCATCTCCCACTTTTTTTTATCTTATTGAAAGCAGCCAAAAGATACTCAAAGATAATCAAGCCAAATGATTCCAAAACTTGGTAAAGCACTGTTTTAGAAGGAATGAAAATTTGTTTAAGGACGAAAAATTTCATTAAAGGGTCTTAGTAGTTTTAGATCAGGCTAAAATTATACAAATAATAAGTGTAATCTGAATGTGCCAGAGAGGTCTGAAGCATTTCGGAAGGAAGAATCCAAGAGGTAGATGTTTCATCACAGTAGGCGAGTTTTAGAACAAAATTCAGTATGTGCAAGATTCCATCAAACAATATTAGTTGCTCTTTTATAAAATATGTTTTTCTGTTTTGAATTTTCTCACTGCCATTTTTTTTATTAGAACTTGAGTGACTCAATGCCTGAAGGACTCTATTCATAATTCAGAGCAGAGCTGATAATGTTTTACAATCTTTGATTAATTAGCTCAGAACCTACCTAGTGAAGCTGGAAATGGTTAATGTTCCCAATGAGTATGTGTTACTGAGGAGGACCCAGCAGCATTTCTATCCAGTAATCACATGGCTTCTCCCTTTCCTTGAATAAGTATGAAGGAAAGACTATCAGAGATGAAGGACAAAAACCACAGCCCTAATCCGAAACGTTGCCTAACTGAGAACAAGATGGGACATTCCAACAAGAGGTTGCCCAAAATTTTGAAGATTCTTTATCAAGATGGATGTTCTGGGGAAAATGGGTGGAGTGACACAAGTCACTTAACATCTTTGTGTTAATTTCTTTGTCCACAGAGTAAGAATATGTGGATATAACTTTGAGAAAATAGATAAAATGTTTGTAAATTATGATACAAAATGTAAGGCATTATCTTGAAAACTGTCACTAGGGTATAGACATATGTTGCCAAGAAACAAAATGCTGAGTATAGTGTCAATTCAATTTATTTTACAATAAGTTGAATATAGTATAACTGGGGAATGAAGAATAAAATATGATTTTGTTGGTGTGTCTTTTTGCAAATAATTATGAAGATGATTATTTTGCAAAGTGACACACAGCTTACATAAAGTAAACCTCTATAATTTAGATATAATTATTTAAAAACTGTTAAGGTTTGGATTCAGCATAATTGATGGGGGATTTGATAGCTGTACTGCTGTATGAGGCAACAGGAGGAATCTCAAGTCCCAAAATATCCCTTATGACCACTATTAAAAACTGAATGCTAAAAATTCATTCTTTAAGGATTCTGGTATAAGATAGCAACATACAAAGAACCTGAACTTAACTCCTCTGGCTGACACACCGAATCTACAGCTACATATGGAACAAATTCCTGTGGAGAAAACCTAAGAAATACCTGAGCAACTCCTACACATTGGGTGAAAAGAAACAAACAAAACCAAAAACAACAAAACATTGAAGCAGGTAGGAGAGGCTGACATAAGATCTCTCTATAAACCCAACCCCGGCACAGGGCAGTGACCCATCATCAGGTGGAAACTCAAAACCACGAGCTTCTCCCTGAATAGCAAAGCATTTGCATCCCATATAAGGAACCCCAACTTTTAAGATCTGCACCTGAGAGATTAGCCCCCAAAACATCTAGCTTTGAAAGCCAATGGGACTCACGTCCAGGAGACCCACAGGCTATAGCAAACTAAGAAACGGTTCTTAAATGGTTCATGTGAGCAGACTTGCCTAGCACCAGAAGCCAACTTAAAGGCACCCAGACTTTGTATGAAAGAGGCTTACTTGCATACTTTAAAGCATTGGCCTGAAGGGCAGGCATTTAATTTAACATACATATAGGGGCCTACTGAAGACTCTCTAGGAACAGAGACCAGAGGATGCCATCTTTGTACCCTTCCTCTGCTTTGCTCCAGGTTGCTGGTATCTCTCACAAAGGAACTGGTACGTACCCTTTTGTGGTGCCCTGACTTTTGCAGGGGCTACAGGGGAAACCTCTATATCACCTGCTTCTGGTGGCCAGTGGGATTTGCAATGTGGTCCTACAGGGCACTGTATATTTGCATACTTTTTAAAAAAACTGCTGCATAAGGCTCTGAATTCCAATCAGCTTGAATCTAGGTCCTCATTGACATCTTCTCCTTGAAGACACTGACACATCTTGGCACACCCTCAACTACTAGGAGGCAGTCAAAATAAAATAGGCAGCTCGGACAATCACAAAGATCTGACAGAAAACCAAGAGCTAGGGCAGGATTGAATGATAAGGTTTGTTTCCTACAGGAGGCCACACCTTCAAGACTGGGAGAAGTGGCTATTTTATCTAATGCACAGATACCAACACAGAGAGTCAAATGAAATGAAGAAACAGGAATATATTACAAATGATAGAGCAAGATTAAACCTTAGAAAAAGACTCTTATGAAATGGAGACAGATGACTTACCTGATGAAGAGTTCAAAATAATGTTCATAAAAATACTCACTGAGCTTGGGAAGAGAATGGATACACAACGTGAGAACTTCAACAAAGAAAATATAAGAAAGTGCCAAATAGAAGTCACAGAGCTGAATACAATACTGCAATACAATAAGAATACAATAACTGTACTGCAAAACATACTAGAGGAGTTCAACAACAGACTAGATGAAACAAAGAAAGGATCAGGAAACTGTCACACGGGGCAGAGTAACTCACCCAATCAGAGCAGCAAAAAGAAAAAAAAAGAATTGAAGAAAGTGAAGAGACCGTAAATGACTTATAGGACAACATCAAGCAAAGCAACATTTGCATTATAGGAGTCTCAGAAGAAGAGAGAGAGAAAGGGACCTCTTTCTCATAGTAAACCTCCTTCACAGAAAACTTATTTGAAGAAATAATGGCTACCTATGTAACTTTACTAACCATTGTCACCCCAATAAACTTAAAAAAAAAAAAGAAATAACGGATGAAAACTTCTCTGACCTGTGGAAGGAAACACACATCGAGATGCAGAAAGATCAGAGGGTGACAAATAAGATGAACCTGTGGGTAAAAAAGGGGTTCTATGGAAGGTGACCTCATAGGGTGATCTGATTATAAATTCCTAACTGGGCAGGTCACGGTGGGTGGTCACACCCAGGCATATAGCTTCTTTAGTAAAAGGCTTATCTTTGCTTTAAGCAAGTCCTGCCCATTGTTTCTGTGCATCTAGGTTAACACACCTTTGAAATGCCCCCCCTTTCAGACCTCTCCATCTAATGCATGACTACCCTTTCAGATGCCCTCCTTCTATAGCTGTGACCACCCTCAGGAGAACACATAATCTTGTTAACTATCCTGTAATCTGATCCCAGCCTTGCTTTCTCCCACCTTCACGTCTCCTTCCTTACATTCCCTCCTTAATTCCAAATGCATAAAAGAAGCTGCAAATTGCCCTTTGTTGGAAGTATTTTTCTCAGTCTGGTGAGATCTGGCTTCTAGGCATATCCTGTGTTTGGCTCAAATAAATTATTCTAAAAATTCTCTACAGGTTTGGATATTCTTACATTGACATGTCCACACTACCCAAAGCAATCTACAGACTCAATGCAATCCCAATTAAAATTCCAATGACATTTTTCACAGAAATAGAACAAACAATCCTAACGTGTATGGAACCACAAAAGACTCCAAATAGTAAAAGCAATTTTGAGAAAGACTAACAAAGTTGAACATACCATGTTCCCTGATACTACAAAGCTATAGTAATCAAAACAGTATGGCAGTGGCATAAAAACAGACACATACCACAGACCAATGGAACAGATTGAGCCCAGAAATAAACCCATGCATACATGGTCAATTAGTTTACAACAAAGGAGTCAAGAATGTATAATGGGGAAAGGATGGTCTGTTCAATAACTGATGCTGGATGAACTGGATAGCAAAATGTGAAAAAACGAAACTGGATGACTATCTTACACTATCCACAAAAATCAACTCAAAACAGATTAAAAATGTGAATATAAGACCCGAAACCATAAAACTCCCGGAAGAAAACATAGGCAATAAGCTCCCTAACATGCATCTTGGCAATAGTGTTTTGGATTTGACACCAAAATCCAAGGAAACAAAAGCAAAAATAAACAAGCGGGACTACATCAAACTAAAAAGCTCTGCACAACAAAGGAAACCATCAACAAAATGAAAAGGCGACCTATTGAATGGGAGAAAATATTTGCAAATCATACAGCTGACAAAGGGTTACCATCCAAAATATATGAAGAACTCAGCTCAATAAGAAAAAGAAACAATCCAATTGAAAAGTGGGCGGAGGATATGAACAGACATTTTTCCAAAGAAGACATACTGATGGCCAACAGGTACATGGAAAGGTGCTCAGCATCACTAACCACCAGGGAAATGCAACTCAAAACCACAATGAGATACCACGTCACCCTAGTCAAAATGGCTATTATAAAAAAAAAGACAAGAAATATGAAGTGTTGGTAAGGATGGGGAGAAAAGGGAACCTTTGTGCACTGTTGGTGGGAATGAAAATTGGTGCAGCCACTATGGAAAACTGTACAAACGTTCCTCAAAAAATTAAAAATAGAACTACTATATGATCCAGCACTCCCTCTTCTGGGTATTTACCTGAAAGAAATAAAAGCAGGATCTCAAAGAGATATCTGCATTACTATGTTCATTTGCAACGTTAGTTATAACACAATAGCCCAAATATGAAAACAAGTGTCCATCAACGGATGAATGGATAAAAAAGATGTGGTGTGTATGTAGACAAAACAGTATTATTTCGCCACATGAAAGAAGAAAATCCTGACTTTTGCAACAACTTAGATGAAATTTGAAGGCATTATGCTAAGTGAAATAAACAAACAGGGAAAGACAATACTGTATTATATCACTTATATGTGGAATGTAAAAAAGCCAAACTCATAGAAACAGAGTAGAATAGTAGTTACTAGAGGCTGGGGGGTGGCGGAAATGGGGAGATGTTGGCCCAAGGGTGCAAACTTTGAGGATCTAATGTCCAGCATAGTCATGATCATTAACAATATTGTATTATATATTTGAATGTTGCTGAGAGTAAGTCTAAAATGTTCTTGCCGTCGAAAAGAAATGGTAACTATGTGAGGTGATAGAAGTTTTAGCTAATGCTTTGGTGGCAATCATATGTACGTGTATTGAATCAACATATTGCACACCTTAGAATTACACAATGAAAAAAAAATGTAGAAAAAGAAAACAGTGACCAAATGAGTTTCATTCCCCCAAAAAATTCCACGTAGGGAAATGTATTAATATAATTCAGAACGTTATTAAGGGAGAAATATATATATGATAATAGTATTTGGATTGTAGTTATTATTTTTGTAAGTATTTCTAGATTATTGTCTCCCCCCTTTACAGAACCCCTTGTTTTCTCTTTCTACTGAGTGGTTATTGGTTATCCTAGGAGGTCTGTCTATGACTTAATTATTTCTCACAGGGAGCTTCAATCTACTATTATATTCATTATCAAAAATTTGACTTCAGGGGCCGGCCTGGTGGCTCAGACAGTTGGAGCTCCGTGCTCCTAACTCCGAAGGCTGCCAGTTTGATTCCCACATGGGCCAGTGGGTTCTCAACCACAAGGTTGCCAGTTCAAGGTGCCATGTTCAATCTTCAGTCGCAGGGGGCGCTGCCCACCATCCCTTGCGGGACTCGAGGAATTTTATCTTGTTCTCTAACTGATTCCTTTTACTGCAGCCTGTTCTTATTTTTATAATCCCATCATCTCTTAAAATTCTCAGAATATGAATTTGAATTTTTTGGTAAAGTTGTTTTCTGTTTCTTGTATTTTTTTTAAATTAAATTTATTAGGGTGTCAATGGTAAAATTACACAGATTTCAGGTGTACAATTCTGTATTACATCATCTATAAATCCCATTGTGTGTTCACCACCCAGAGTCAGTTCTCCTTCCATCACCATATATTTGATCCCCCTTACCCTCATCTACCACCCCCCTACCCCCTGGTAACCACTAAACTATTATCTGTGTCTATGAGGTTTTATTTCTTCATTTGTTTGTCTTGTTCCTTTGTTGCTTTCAGTTTTATATGCCACATATGAGTGAAGTCATATGGTTCTCTACTTTTTCTGTCTAACTTATTTCACTTAGCATAATAATGTCAATCTCCATCCATGTTGTTGCCAATGTCAGTATTTCATCTTTTCTTATGGCAAAATAGTATTCCATTGTGTACATACCACATCTTCTTTATCCATTCATTTATCGAAGGACACTTTTGTTGTTTCCATGTCTTGGTCACTGTAAATAATGCTGCAATGAACAACTTTCCAGAAACAGTTCTCTTTGTTCATCATGATATTCTCTTTCACTTTACTCAAGTATTTTGCAAACCTTTGTCCATTAATATTTAGGAGTAAAGGGTGCATTTAGTCAGCCTAGATAATTAGCATGGATATGATCTACAGTTGTGATGTTCATTTCACTAATATGCGTAGGCTTCTCCTCAGAGTATGAGGGTACAGGTAGGAGTGTGTGGGGAAGGCAGAGTGTGTCAATTAGGGAGTGGTGTTCTCCTTTGGGGGTACATGGCATGGTGCTTGCAGGTAGCATAGGGATCCTCCCCATTGCCAAAACAAACATGACATTTCTGCAGTGGAAGACTAGTGTTTTCCCTTCTAGGTAGATGTGTCCTATTGTTTCCCTTTTGTGCAAGTCTACATTTGTCTCAAGATCATTTCCTGTCTTTGGACTGTAGTTTGGGAATTTAAAGGGGTCAAATAATACAAGTACTTATTGCCCTCTGTAAATAAGGGTCCGGGAAGGTCAGAGCAGGGTAGGGTAAAACAAATCTTCTGTTCACAGAATATCTCTTTAATCTCATAGTTGATCTAGGACCCTCTACAGTGCTGCAATTTTGTTGACTGTTCTTGAAGTTTCTCCAAATGTGCTGGTGTTTTCTACTGCAGGTGTTTCAAGTTCTCTGAATTAACTAATTTGATAGCATCTTGCTTTTGCTGTCTTCCAATAATTCCTTATAATTTCTGGTCTGCTAATGATATCCTTGTGTGTGTGTGTGTGTGTGTGTGTGTGTGTGTGTGTGTGTGTGTGTATAAAGTATTTTTTGTGTGTTTAGCCACTATCATAATTCAATTATCATTTTGTATTTCTAAAAATGTAAATAATTTTGTGAATACGTAATATACTCACATGGTTCAAAGCCACACAGCTCTCCTCTTTGTAGGCAACTAGTGTGGTATTACTTGTTATAATCAGGAGAAGAATGAGGAAGAAAAGGAAGAAATAATATTCAAGAGACAGAAGAGAAGAAATTTTAAAATACAGTTGACCCTGGACATCATAGGTTCGAACTATGTGGGTCTACTTATACACGGATTTTTTCCAATAAATACTGTAAATGTATTTTTCTCTTTCTTATGATTTTCTTAATAACATTTTCTCTAGCTTTATTGTAAGAATACAGTATATAATACATATAACACAAAATACGTGTTAATCGGCCGCTTATGTTATCGGTAAGGGTTGTGGCTAACAGTAGGCTGTTAGTAGTTAAGTTTTGGGGGAGTCAAAGTTTATATGGGAATTTTCGACTGCACGAGGTTTGGCACCCCTAACCCCCATGTTCGTCAAGGCTCAACAGTATATTCTTTAGAAGCACATTGTTCTCACTTGCACACAGAATATTTACCAAGATTAATAATATTCTGGGCCATAACCAAGTCTCATTACATTTCAAAGGATTCAAATCATACCAGATTAGAAAATAAAAACTATCTCAAATAAAAAATCTAACTATCTTCCTTAAGGAACTAAATAAAAAAGAGTGATATACACCCAAATCAAGCAGAAGGCAGGAAATTATAAAGGAGAATTCAGTGAAATAGAAAATAAACAAAAAAAAATAGAGAAAATAAATAAAACCAAACATAGATTCTTTGAGGTTAAAAATCAGATAACTCTCTAGACAGGCTGATCAAGAAACAAAGAGAGAAGACATAAATAACCCCTATCAATAATGAGAGAGAAGAGATTACTATAGGTTATGACAAAGGAATAATATCGCCATAACTAACTTAGACTAATTATGATTCACCTCTAGCAACCATGTGTATTACTACTGGGCATATTATTATAAAATTGGGGATCTCTTAGCAAAAAGGGAGTAAAATGGTTTTTAGATCAGTAATCAACAGTGTCTGTAACTCTTCTCTTCATTAGCAACTTAGAATACATTAATTCAAGCAATTACTTTATTTTCTCTCCAAGAATATTGGTGGTAGGGCAACCCATAATCAAACTGCAATAAGCACTGGATTTCTAGGATAATGGAAGTAATATAAGAGGTGGTAGAGTGGAGAAAGCAAACAGAATGCTGTATGCTGGAACAAAGTATCTTTCTGCAGTAAATTAAGAAATACTAAAATCCCTAGTAGATAATTACTCATCTCTGTTTTGCCTACAGTTTGCCCTGAAATTTAATATTTTAAAATAGAAAACAGCAAAGTGGAATGTAGCAGTTTTAATGAAAAACTAATATAAATTCTAAGTTTATGGGGAAGTATTATTTTTATTAGTTTATCTCATTTTAGTTTTTAGTACACACTTGGATCTTTATAATGTAATCTGTCTTTCTAAGTAATAAGAATGAATCTCTGTAAGATTGAAAAGTTTCATTATCTTTAAATAGAACTAATTCTTTATCATCTCCTCAACCTCTTCAGAGAACACAATGAAACCGTATCAGTTTATTTGGCTTAAAGACAGCTCCCTTAAAAATGATCTCTAGTGGATGGGGGGCGGGGGGTCCACACAGTGTGAGGGATATAAATGATAAACGTCTAAGTATTACTTTGTCTTGTGCACCTGAAACTAATAAAAAAATGATCTCACCATGAAACCAAATAATTTCAAAATTGTCTAAAAGTTCAGGTTGCCCCTTCTCAGGTAACAACAAGAAATCTCATCCTATCCCTATATTCCTTCCTAATTGGCCCAATTATATTGCAAGTTCTCTGAGGTTTTCTTCTCTTCAAGATATCCTGCCTTGTGCTCCAAGTGTGTCAGCTACAAGGTGTGATGCTCTTGAGTACTAGATTCAGAATTAAAATCCAGGAGTTTCAACTCTAGTCAGAAATCTGGCATATCATCGGTCTTTTTTGGCACTCACAATATTGGTCTAAAGATGGAAAGAATATTAACTGCTCTGACTGTCCCAATTGGTGTTGTTCTAAAGTGTTTTAAATAGTAAAAATAAAAATACAGCTGACAGTAGGTACCAGCCACCAGTTTTTCCATTTCAATCATATCAGAGCTTGAATAAGTATACTGTGATGTGCCTTTATTAATAGCCTAATAAGAACCAGCATAAGAAGCCTGGAGGTAAATTATTGCATAGCAAAAACCCTGGCATAACTATCACCAGTTAAATTAGAAGGGAACTGTGTTCAATGCAGAGGTAGGGGAAGGAAAACAGTGAAATAGGAGACTGGGTCCCATTTTAGGCTGCACCAATCAGTATCTTGCTATGAGAAAATGAGCAAATCGACAATTTCTGTTATTTCCTTATTTGTGAAATGAAGAGCTTGACTTATTTGGTTTTCGTGGACCGTATTAAGTTATAAAGATGATTGGAGCCTATTCCATCACTCTTTCTTCAACAATAAAATGGAAAGAAAAATCAGCTTTTAGTCTATTCATGATGAGCAATGACTTGTATCAAATATTAGATTTGGGAATGACATAATATCTTAACATTCAAATAATAATGCTATTTTAAATTATGACATTAGTGTGATCCTCTAAAGCAGGGGTGTCCAAACTTTTCTCAGCAGTTTTCACCAAGGGCCATATGCGGTAAAATACACATAGAGCCGGGCCACTCACTCGAGGTGAAGTACGTATTACCTCACCTGGTTTATTTAAGTAAACTAAATATATTTTTGGAATTTGCTGCGGGCCAATTAACAATGGATTGCGGGCCGCAGTTGGCCAGCGGGCCGCAGTTTGGACACCCCTGCTCTAAAGCATACAACTTAAGAAAAGGCAGAGCCCTCTTCGCTCTGCTGGTTGCTGTATGTGCAGTGGGAGAACAGATCCCCTATTTCAGCTTGATGGTACCCAAGACCTAGGGCGGACAATATACGGCTATCGCAAAGTTCCAATTTCCTTTGCCACTGATTTCATTGTATTTTGGAAGTGGCTAAACTGAATCTTATTTCTATGGTTACTGGTACGCCAACCATGAGAGCCATCCATGCTCAGAAGCCTTGCTCTGTGGGGACGGTGCCCTAGCACTGGGGCAAAGAACCAGTGACAGGTCCCAATACTGAAGGAATCAGCAGCAACCCACTGTAACACAAATTGATTTACAGTAGTGGTTCCACCCAGACAGGATTCTCTGAGGAGTGGGCAGGGGTGGTGACTGGTTGCTATATTTTATCAAATATGCCAGTGATTGAATAGCACACTATTTTTCTATTAAAAAAGAGGGAAAAAACATTCTTTCAGTGATTGCAAACTGCACCTCAATTTCAGAGAAGTTAAAATTGAATTAATGATCTGAGAATTAATGAAATATGGTAATATTTATTTGGTTTTGCCATCCACTTGCCTGAATACATTTATCAAAGTAGCTACTTTTTTTAGTATTCATAATTATTTATACTTTTTGGTAATTTATTTGTGTTCCTGACTAATAGTCTACAGGACTATGTACAATGATAGAAAACATTCATAAAGAAAAAAATTGGCATTTTCTGTTGGATCCTGTGTTATTTTACAACACCCCAGCCTCATGTTAAAATGGATGTTTTCTGACTTTCTTATTTTCCTTTTTTTGGAGGAAGAGGTTTAGTGTATTAGGATAAAGAATACAATTCCCTGGGTAACAGGTAAACAAACCCCTGTTCTCTGGATTCATAACTAACCTCCTCTTAGCATGCTATGGGAAACATATGACATCATCTTTCAGATGAAATAACAGATGCAGTAAACATTTCCCAAGCAAAGTTGCTGATCTAGGGTTCTATTCAAACCCCAACTTGAATATGAAGGTTTTAGTCTCCTCCGTCCCACTGACTAACTGCAGCTCACTGTTGGGTAATGCGAACCCTTTATAACAGTGATGGTACTGCCTCCGAAGTAGTCCAGCAGTCCGCAGCAGCAGCATGGCGGCCAACACGGCCACTAGGACCACTGATGCACATGCTGGCTTGGCTGCTCATACCTGCAGAGATTCAAAGTTACCATTTCAACCCCAAGACTTTGAGCTGCTGAGGGGAGCTCCAAAAAAGCCACTGGTAGGGTACCTGCAAGAAGACAACACTGCCATTTCATTCCCCGAGTTGACATCCACTTCAGCAGTGGACTGGCTGATGTGTGCCACTTCTGCCCCTGTCCCCATAGTAAGGGCAGGGGAGACATGAGGAAAAGCAATGGGGTCAGCAATGGAACAGACCCTTTCCAAGGATTAAAACAAGGAATGAGAATCTCCAATAGGTTAGATAGATACTGTGGAAAGCTTGAGCCATGTTGCTGCTACTCTGCCCCAGGGGGCTGTTTGCCAGGCAAAGGGCCCCAACAACAAGAAAGTGAGCTGTGCATAGCAGGGTAGGAGCCAGCTGGGGAAGAAGGCACAAGAGGCCAACAGAGTCATAGCTCCTATTCCTGGAACTGTGCTGTGGGGAGGCTTCTTCTAGGACCCCTTGAGGAACACGGTGCACCTCCCACTCAACTTATATGGAGGCCCACCAAAAAATTAGTGACAGTCAAGAAGGGGCCACAAATACTATTCAGTGGTAAGAAAAGATGAAATAGGACCATTTGTGACAACATGGATGGATCTTGAGATTATAATGCTAAGCGAAATAAGTCAGACAGAACAAGCAGAGAACCATATGATTTCACTGATATGTGGGATATAAACCCAAAACAACAAAAGAACAAGACAAATACTCATAGACACAGACAATAGTTTAGTGGTTACCAGAGGGTAAGGGGGGTGGGGGTGGGAGAGGAGGGTAAGGGGGATCAAATATATGGTGATGGAAGGAGAACTGACTCTGGGTGGTGAACACACCATGGGATTTATAGATGATGTAATACAGAATTGTACACCTGAAACCTATGTAACTTTACTAACAATTGTCACCCCAATAAACTTGAATTAAAAAAAAGAAGTGGCCACAGCAGTACCAGTTTAGTTAGAGACATCTATCCCCTTTCTCTTCCCTTCTCCTCAGACCTCAAGATACCGGAGGGAAGAGAAATGGGAAGAGGTAAGGGTTAAAGAGCAGATCATGCCCCTCTCCTCACTCCTTGATCTTAAGGTCAAGGACTAGCAGGAGCTGGAGGAGAGAAGGAGGAAAAGGCAAGCATGAAATAAATCCAACACTGAAGCTTTAAATGGAAGCGAGTGGATAGGACTTTCTATGCCCACAGTGCCTAGAAAGGTATGAGATCTGCCTGTCTCTAAGGAACAGAAGTTTAGACTCTTAAACTAGAGTGGCTACACAAGCCAAGGTCTTTTTTAAGCACATGACTCATCATTTATGTGACTGTAAACTCTGGGGCAATATGGCCATGGAACTTTTGGGATTCCACCAGATCCATTAGAAGAACTCATTCTTGCAAATTAATTCTAATGAGGAGCACTGATGAGTTCTGAAATTCTATATGTGTCCTCAGTGCAATTGTGGGTAAACAGCAGCATATTTAGAGGTTAAAAAGAGCATCAGTAAAACTAGACATTTCTGTCCAGAATATGCAGAGTTATATTAAAGCTATGGTGTAGATGATTATACAAGTGACCAAATATAGACCTGTCAGCCACACCAGTACCCCATCTCTGAGGGCAAGTCTGAAAAAGATCACCTGGCACTGGGAGAGGAAACCTGCTGAGGTAACTTCAGGTCAAGGTTAACAGACAGCTGGCATGGGCAGGAGAGACCCACACTGCAGCCAAATCCATTGCTTTGGGAATATACAGCCTGAAACCCTCCAAATTAAGTTACTACCATAACCTGAAAAGAGTAACTGAGCCTACATAGGACTTATAATCTACAAAAGAGCCCAATTGCCAGAGAATAAAGTTCACCATTAATTAAAAAATAACATCAACAATATAATCAATAAAAATTTACTTTAAGTGATCACATAACGGACAAAGTGATGCCTGCTGTAAATGTCAGACCTTCTTCATCTCTCCAGTAGCTCAGAATACCAACTGCACAAAATAATATACTTTGTACTGTTTAACTTAAGAGATCCCAAAGAAGTAGTGAGGAAGCCTGTGGGAGCCCCAGGAAACCACCCCCATGTGGCTGAAGGGAAACTTCATATTTGACTACAGCAGGAGGGTCTGCGATGGGTCTAGGGAAGGTGTGGGAAGATTTGGATGGACATGCATAGAGTATGGCTGGAAGGTGACCACAGTGCTTGCCCCCTATATATCTATGCCCAGACTCAACTCCCACCTGCCTTCCTTCCTGAATTCCCTCATTTCTCAAAGGGCAAAGTTCTGAATCACTGGCTCCAGTGCCATTTCTAATACCATTCCCCAGTCAAAGAAACAGGACTCTTGGAGGAAATGGCTGACCGTAGGCCTGGGGCAAGGAGAATACAAGATGAGCTGGAGCACATTATAGTAGCAAAAAGTAGGGAAGTATTGAAAAAAGAAAGAATGGGAGCATGTCAAAGGGACACAGGAGCCGGCCTGAAGGAGCTGTCAATAGCCAAAGCTGAAAACAGTTTGGACAAAAGAATAAATAATGTAGTATTGGATCACAATCCAAAGCATACGATAAATATGCAAATCCATAATGATATCAATAAAGAATAAATAAATAGGTGAGTGCCATCAATGGATCATGAGAGGTTATGTGAAATAAGAGTTTCCCTAACAATGCCGAAGAATGCTGAGTTTCTGCCTGCAAGAGAGATGAGTAATCTCCAGGAAACTAATGGCCAACTCTTGAATACGGGAGATGCTGAGCATCTCTTGGAATCACTATGTCTACCCACAAGTGACTACATGCTACCTCCGGCCATTGGCCCTGAATTCAGAGATTTCCAATGCAGTTTTTGTAACATATTCTAGTATGAAGGGGCACTGCGTATCTCTTTATTCAATTTCTCTTTCAACAATTTCTACACAAAACAAATTTAAATGGCAACACTTTGGAATGAGGGAGAGGTATGTAATCTCTGGACTTAGATCTAAAACCCTTGGATACCACTAACTCAGTTTCTAAAATGCAACCACAACTTGGGAGTAGAGCATGGAGTACACAGGGAATAGGACACAGACTTGGGGTGATGCACTCAGACAGGACAGTCATCCACACCCCTAAAAATACCACCGAATACCAGCAAATCTTTTTGAGTATTCCAAAGAAGCGGTTTTAGTTAAGACCACTTGCTTAACAATCTAACAAAATGTTATCTGTGATCACCTACATTAAAATCCCAAGACTACTCATTAAGGCAGGTTCCCTGGCCCCACGGAGATCTGTGGACCCTGGACTGTGCATTTTTAAAATAATTCTTTTGGAATAATTAAGATTTACAGAAAAGTTGCAAAGATAGTACAGAGAATTCCCTTGTAGCCCTCGCCCAGTATTTTCTAATGTTAGCATCTTACATTGGTGTGGTATAGTTATTATAATTCATGAACTAATATTGGTTCATTACTATTAGCAACAAATTTGGATTTCACTAGTTTTCCCACTAATAATCTTTTGTTCCAGAATCTAATCCACCTTGCATTTAATCATCATGTCTCTTTAGTGTCCTCTGGTCTGTGACAGTTTCTCAGCCTTTTCTTCTTTTTCATGACCTTGACAGTTTTGAGGAATCAGATAATTTGAAGAGTGTCTCTCAATTTGGATGTCTTGGGTAATTTTCTCACGATCCCACTGGAGTCATGTTATGGGTTTGGGTGGGGGGAGAAGAAAACACAGAAGCGAAGTCCCTTCTCATCACATGGTATACATGTCTGATGCTGCTGCTAACCGTAATCACCAGGGCGAGGCAATGTTTGCCCGTTTTCTCCACTGTAAGGTATTTCCTCCCACTTTCCATACTCTCTTCTTTGGAAGCAGATTATTATGTCCAAGCCACACTCATGAGAAGCAGAGAACTAAGCTCTGCCTTCTGCGAAGGGGAGTATTTACATACATAATTTGGAATTCTTGTGTAGTGTAGATTTGTGTCTCCTCATCTATTTATTTATGTATCCTTTTATTGATATCATTACAGACTTGCATATTTATCGTATGCTTTGGGTTGTGATCCAATACTACATTATTTATTCTTTTGTCCAAATTGTTTCAGCTTTGGCTACTGACAACTCCTTCACTCTGGCTCCTGTGTCCCTTTGACACGCTCCCTTTCTTTCTTTTTTTAATCCTTCCCTACTTTCTGCTACTACAATATGCTCCAGCTCATCTTGTATTCTCCTTGCCCCAGGCCTACAGTCAGCCACTTCCTCAAAGAGTCCTGCTTCTTTGACTGTGGAATGGTATTAGAAACACAGGTCTGCACATTCAGTGGGATATGTAGTTTTGGTAAGCAATCAAGCTGATTCTTATGCACTTTAGAAGTTTGAAGACAGCCATTTAGGAAAGTCAAGCAAAAATAAACTAGAAATAATTTGTGAAGAAAATTTCTGAAACAGTTGTTTTAAAAAATTACTACTATCGGGGGCTGGCCTGGTGGCTCAGGCGGTTGGAGCTCCATGCTCCTAACTCAGAAGGCTGCCGGTTCGATTCCCACATGGGCCAGTGGGCCCTCAACCACAAGGTTGCTGGTTCAACTCCTCGAGTCCTGCAAAGGATGGCGGGCAGTGCCCCCTGCAACTAAATTGAACACGGCACCTTGAGCTGAGCTGCCGCTGAGCTCCTTGATGGCAACCACAAGGTTGCCGGTTCGACTTCCACAAGGGATGGTGTACTGTGCCCCCTGCAATTAGCAATGCCAACTGGACCTGGAGCTGAGCTGTGCCCTCCATAGCTAAGACTGAAAGGACAACAACTTGAAGCTGAACGGCACCCTCCAAAACTAAGATTAAAAGGACAACAACTTGACTTGGAAATAAAGTCCTGTTCCCTTTCCCCAATAAAATCTTTAAAAAAAACTACTATAATTTTCTTCATGTTAGCTCAAGATTAAAAGTTCCAAAATGCAAAGAATCTTCATGGTCCATAGAAAGGAAAAGTGAAAACAATGGTAGAGATAAAAAATTCATCCCTAAATTAAGTGGCCCTAATTCAGCACCTAAAAACTAGAATAAAATATGTTTATTGATGGCCTTCTTTGTGCTGAGCACTAAGCTAAGTGCACACTCCCAAACCTAATGCTGTAGGTGTAATTTCTCCCCTTTAAAGGATATAGAAATTGAGGCCTACAAAGGTGAAATATTTCACGAGCAATAGTCAGTAGGTGGCAGAGCTGAGACACCAAATCAGGTACTCATATGTGATTCTCCAAGCAGAGGATTTTGCTATGACATTCTGATAATTCCTGTGTATGTGAGTCTGTGTATGTCTGCTGTGTCTACCAGATCTCAAATGTCATGAGGGAGGGTCAGCTTATTCACTGTTGTATGTCCCATGTCTGCTACACAGTAGGTACTCAGCAGATAACATCTGAACTGTGACCAAATTTCTACGTGGTGAAAATGAAAACTGCAAAGTACCATACATTTTCTCCCACTGTAGCTATAATTAGACCTGTGTTCCAAATTAGGTAAAAAATTATAAGAAAAACCCACATTACACTGAAAGCAGACTTCTAAATTCACACAGTCCAGATTTGGGGAAGATGAAAAAATGTATGAGTAAATCTGTTCTGAGTGATAAATTTTAGTAAACAAAAACATAGTTAATAAGTAGTATAAGAGGTGAAAGAAAATCCCCAAAGCCCATCATTTTCTTTACTGGCAGAATTAATCAATCATGAACTTCAAAGATGAAACTGTTGTTCGATGCTTCTGAACATAGAGCAGATCCTTCTTAACATATAACAAACACTATTCTGAAATAGTTGTGCTGACATAGATCAAGGATCAGAATGCCAATTCTATTACAATTATTAAACCAGAAGCCCTTGGGCGCATCTTATTGTAAATGGTATGGATTTAATGGGATAAACAAACTCAGATGATAGACTTTAAACCAAAGCCCAACACCAATATAATAAAAATATTTTTAAATTAAGTCCACATCTATCAGCTAACTTGTGAACAAGTTTGAAATTACTTCTTCCTATGAATTAAATGTACTTCGTTATATGTCTATTCGTTCATTCCTTCATTCATTCATCAAATATACTTATTTAACTCCTATTATGTACCAGCACTGTTTTATATGGTAAGGACCATAGCTATGAACAAAACAAACGAGAAATGGCTGCTGTCGTAGAGCTAACAGTTCTGGGGTGGGGGGAGAGCAACAATAAACAAATACAGCAAGCAGATGTCAGGTGGTGATAAGTGCTGGGAAGAAAAGGAATTCACAGAAGGGGCAAAGGTTGCAAGTTAAGGTAGGATACGTCCTCACTGAGAAAATGAACTTGATCTGAGAGTGGTGAGGGAACTCAGCTATATCCACTGGGAAGAGGAAAGAGGAAGTGTCAAAGCCACGAGGCAGGACACGTGCTGTGTGTCAGGAGCCACAAGCCATAGCAAAGTGAATAGGGGTGGAGTGTCACAGGAGATGTAGTAAAGAAGTAACTGCAGCTGTGGTGAAGTGTGGGGTGGAGAAGGATGGGGGCCGACAGTGTAGTTCCTTGTGGGTGATTCTGGGCACTTTGGCTTTTACTGAGGGAGATGGGTAGCCATTACAGAAAGGAGACTTGAAAGGATCAGTCTAGCCTGTTGTTTTGGGAATCAACTATGAGAAGGGGGCCAAGAAATCATACAGTTGGCAAAGTGATGGTGGCTGAGATGTAAAGTGGTAACAAGTAAGAGAACAGCAGGTGGCTAGATCCTCAATATATTTTCATGTTAGAACCAATAGTATTAGCAGATGGGGTGTGAGATACGAAAAAGAGAAGAGTCAGGGATGATAATAGGTTTAGGGCTTAGCAAAGACATCGATAGACGGAGGTATTACTTACTGAGATCAGAATCTGCTGTGGTAGGAGCAGATATTTTGGGAAAGGGCCCAAATTTGTCTATGTATAGTTTGAGAAGTGCATTCAATTCAAAGAGGTGATGTTGAGTAGGCAGTTAGGCATACAGGTCTGCAGTTCAGGGTAGCCCCCCCAGGATATAAATAAATTTGGGGAGTCATTAGCATTTCAAGCCCCTAGACTAGTAAAACTCACTGAGGAATGAGTATAGAGAGAACAGAGAAGAGTTTCAAGAAACGAGATGATTGTTGGAGGGGGATATGGAGTGAAGACATTTTTTTTCTAAAAGGTGTGTAGGCTAATGAGAATGAGTCTGTAGAGAGGAACAGGTGGTGCTGGAGAGCACAGAGAATTGCTTGAGCAATTGCTGAAGGAGTAGTTCTTCTGTCTGTATCAAAGATTGATGAAAGGCAGCATCCTGTCTCTGTGGGCAGGAAAGGATACAGAGAAGCACTGAGCTGCATAAAGGCCAGAGAGGTAAGCATTGAAAACATTGTTCACCTTGAGAGTCAATAATAAAACTAACTCAAACAACAAAAGAGGTCAGTACGGTAGTAAGATATACAATCAACACATAAAAGACAACGGCCTACAAAACACATACGTGACAGTGGATTAGTATTTAGAACATAAAGAACTCTCAGAACTCAATAGTAAAAAAAAAATCCCACACCATCCAATTAGAAAATAACGAAAAGAGTGGTTGCCAGAGGTGCGGAGGGGGTGGAGGTTGGCAAAATGGATGAGGGGGTCAAAAGGTACAAACTTGCAGTTATAAAATAAGTAAGTCCTGGGGATGTAATGTACAGCATGGTGGCTACACTTAACAATACTGCATTGTATATTTGAAAGTTGCTAAGAGAGTAAATCTTAAAAGTTCTTATCACAAGGAAAAAATGTAACTATGGTGATGGATGTTAACTCAACCTACTGAGGCAATCATTTTGCAATGTATACATACACTGAATCATTATGTTGTACACCTGAAGCAAATACAATGTATGGCAATTATATCTCAATTTTAAAAAAATGTGAAAGAAAGAAACTAAGCAAAAGACATGAAGGGAGATTTCACAGAAAAGAATATGTAATTGTAAAATAAGCACATGATAAGTTGTTCAACATCATTAGCCATTAAGGAACTGGAAATTAAAACCACAATATGATATTCCTACATACCTATCAGAATGACTAAAATAAAACACAGTAACACCACCAAGTACTGGCGAATATGCAGAGAAACTGGATCCCTCAAACACTGCTGGCAGGAATGTAAAATGGTAATTTGTACAATGACAAATTAGGTTGTCAGTGTCTTAAAGAACTACTCATATACTTATCATACAACCCAACCATTATATTCCTGGGGAACTTACCCCAGAAAAGTAAAAACTTATGTCGACACAATAACCTGTATACAAATATTCACAGCAACTTTATTTATAATAGCCCCAAACTGGAAAAAGCCAGATATTCCTCAACGAGTGAATGGTTCAACAAACTACTACATCCATGCCATGGAATACTACTCAGTAATAAAAAGGAATGAACTACTGATATATACAACAAGTTTGATGAATCTCAAGAACGTTATGCCGAGTGTGAAAAGCCGATATCAAAAGGTTCCATATTGTATGATTCCATTTATATAACTCTTGCAATGACAGAATTACAGAGGTGGGGAACAGATTAGTGACTACCAGAGGTCAGGGATGGTGGCAGGGGAAGGTGGGGTATGAATATTAAGAAAGCATTTTGTGGTAATGAAAGAGTTCTGCATTTTAATTGTAGTGGTAGTTACAGGAATCCACACAAGGGATAAAATGGCATAGAACGGTACACACAGATTGTACCAATGTCAGTTTCCTGGTTTTGATATTGTAGTAAAATTATATAAAATGTAACCAGTAGGGGAAACTGGGTAAAGGCTACAAGGGGCCTCTGTGCATTATCTTTGAAATCTTCTGTTAATCTATCATTATCTCAAAATAAAAAGTATGAAAACACATAATGCAACCTTGAAGGTATAACTTCGACCATAGGATTTCTTAGAACTCAAATCAAGATAAATATATAGTTCTCTAATTAAAAAAAATTCAATAGCCTAGTACGTAAGTGTTCATAGCAGCTGTATTTGTAATAGCCCCAAATTGGAAACAACCCCAATGTCCATATATATACAATGACACACTACTCAGCAATAAAAACTAATGAACTATTGGTGCATGCAATATGGATACATCTGAACAGTTTTGCTGAGTGAAAGAAGTCAGACAAAAGAGAGTGCATAATGTATGAAGTCATTTATAGAAAATGTTAGAAAATATAAACTATAGTTACAGAAATTAGATCGGTCATTGCCTAGGGTGGGGTGTTGTTTGTGGGGAGAGGTGAGAAGGAATCATATGGGTCAAGAAGGAATTTTGGGGGATGATAAATTTCTTTATTGCCTGATTGTGGTGATCGTTTCATAGGTATATATATATATATATGTGTATATATATATATATATATATATACGCATATATGTATACATATATACATATACGTATATATACATATATATACACATATGTCAAAACTTACCAAATTGTATACTTGAAATATGCATGGTTAATGGTATGTCAATTATAACTCAGTAAGATTTTTAAAAAATCAATAGTTTACACTTACACAAATAGTAACAACTTAGAATATACCACGGAAAATAACACCCCATTTATAATAGCAACAGAGCAATACCTAAGAACCAACCTAGGAAATGTACAAAACCTGGTGGTCTTTAATCTTGAGCTCTTTCCTCTTACCCCTGGGTCCTTCTCTGCCTAACCTGAAATCAAACACCCTTTCTTTAAAACTGCCTCAGGTGCCCCTGAGACGTATTTGAGGTGCCTCCAGAACTTCTGACATCCCTTGGTTAGCACCTGGTGTTATTTTCATGGGAATGGATCTTTTTTTTTTTTTATTAATTTTATTGGGGTGACAATTGTTAGTAAATTTACATAGATTTCAGGTGTACAATTCTGTATTACATCGTCTATAAATCCCATTGTGTGTTCACCACCCAGAGTCAGTTCTGGGAATGGATCTTTATGTAATGGCTACCTCTAGTAATGTAATGGACAACAGCAGAGCATTTCCACAGAATTTACACCACAGCCTTGTGTGTTTCCCATCCCTGCTCTCCTTGAATAGCATGCAGACCACAGTAAAGAGAGGTGAAGGGGACCGTTCTGACAGAGTTGGGAGGGGAGTTCAAATTTTCTTTTGTACAAGAAGCAAAACATTTTAAAACAGTGTCAGCATCTATTAGCTTCCTCCACATTTTCTATCTGATTAGGCAGAGTACAGGGATGATGTCATCTACAACTTTCCCAAACGAAGCCTCCTGTAAAACAAATGCTTCCCCTTGCTAAGATGATAAATCTCAGCTCAGCAGAGTCCTATGGAAATAGGACCCTCAAAGACAGACCAACATTTAGGGACACGAACCTAGCTCTCCTACCCACAGGGTATTCTTTGTTAGATGCCACTTTCAGAGTTCTTCACAAGGGTAATTTTTAATTGCTAACAATGCACACCATTTGAGAATGCAGATTGCAAACATACATCCAAAAGATACGCAAATCTGAAAAAATTTTTAAATTGCCAATATACTTACAGTTTTTTCATCATTTTCAAAAGCTTCTCTTGCTTCTTCAAATGTGCAGACTTCTTCTTTGCATTCACGCTCAATGTTACCCTGTCTTATTTCTTCAAAAAGTCCATTAGCTCTTCGGTAGCGTTTTAATACTGAATTGGCTTTTTCTCCTGTGAGGAAAACTAAAAGATACAACAATAAGCATAAAATTGTAATAAAAGACCATGTGGGAAATTAATATACAAGATGAAAACTGCTAGATGCTCTTTAGAAAACAAAGCCAACATCCTAAACCTCTCCAAGAAGTAACATTTAGCTCCAAACCACCACATCTGCCATCTTCCTCATCATGTGAGTGTGTCCTTTCAGTAGCGGTTGTCCTGGGCAGGGACAGTGACATAATTAACTGTTATATTCAGCCACCGATGGGTGTTTAAGTATAGTAACACTGATACCACTACTTATAGCCATTACTATAAGTGGATACCCTCAGGCACTCTGCAGTTAGAGAACAGCAAGCACATGGAAATCCGGTCTCTGCAGTATCAGTCATTGTCCCTCAAGCTAAATGCAAATAAAACTCCAATGAACCTAACAATGTAAACCCAGAGGACCTTCACTTGTATGAAAAGAAGAGGTGACAAAACAATACCAAGAAATTAAGATAAATTTGGCCATAATTCATTCCAAGGAACACTGATAATAATTTTGTTCTAAAGTCACTTAAGTTAAATATATTGTGACACTTTAATATATTCAACCCCATTTCACTGTCCTTCAGAAAAAGAAAATTCTGCATGATTTACAGAGGAATTTTATATATATATTAAAAATGCGCATTTATGATACCCAATAAAATAAATAATGCAATTGTTATATGCATAGTTATGGGGAACTATTTTCATTTTTACATACATATTCATTTCAAATTATACTTCAATTACATTTTTCTTTTATTACATTTATTGCAGTGACATTGGTTAATAAAATTATATAGGTTTCAAGTGCACAATTCTATAATACATCACCTGTACTCGTATGTTGCATTGTGTGTTCACCACCCAAAGTCAAATCTTCTGTCACCATATATTTGACCCCGTTTACCATCTTCTACCTTCCCCTTTCCCTCTTACCCTATGGTAACCACTAAACTGTTGTCTCTGTCTGAGTTTCTGTTTGTCTTGTTTGTTCACTGCTTTCAGTTTTATGAGTGAAATCATATGGTTCTCAACTTTTTCTGTCTAACTTATTTTGCCTAGCATGATAATCTCAAGATCCATGCATTTATCGCAAATGGCAGTATTTCATCATTTCTTATGGCTGAATAATATTCCATTGTGTATATGAGGTCTGACAGTTAAGTTTGCGAACTTGTTGCAATGACGTTAATAACCTTTTTTGATATCAGAGGGATTATTCATTATGAAGTTGTACCAACTGGACAAACAGTGAACCAAGTTTGCCATTTGGAAGTACTGAAAAGGCTGTGTGAAAAAGTTAGAGGACCTGAACTTTTCGCCAACAATTCACGGCTCTTGCATCACGACAATGCACCAGCTCACATGGCACTGTCTGTGAGGAAGATTTTAGCCAGTAAACAAATATCTGTATTAAAACCCTCCCTATTCACCTGATCTGGCCCCCAATGACTTCTTTCTTCACCCGAAGATAAAGGAAATATTGAAAGGAAGACATTTTGATGACATTCAGGGCATCAAGGGTAATAGGATTATGATGTATGAGGATTTCCTATGGCCATTCTATCTTTCGTTTTACGGTAGCTCGGTGTCTCCATTCTCTTTTCGCCCTTATATTTCTGTCTGTTATTTTGGTTTGAGGTATTCAATGATTTCCCCGCCCCCCTTTCCTCTTTTTTTGTTATGTGTCTCAGTTCTGGATTTGTGTGTGTGTGTGGTTACCATTTAGTTTATGCAAAAGTTTTCATATATACAGTAGTCCTTTTTCTTCAGCACGCATTTTTATCTCCATTCCCCTTTGCAAATTCAGACCTTTAACCTCCCTTTATGTTTTTGTTGTCACAAATTATCCCTATTTATGCTGTCAGTTCATTTTCAAGTTACAGTAGCTATTGCCTTCTTTTCTTTTATGTTTTTACCTCCTTTAACCTTTATGTTATATTTAAGTGTATAGTACCCTATTCTGAATAAAGGTTGCGATTTCCTGTTTCTTTCTGTCTGTTAGTCATTTACTCATAGTTCTGCATCCTTGTTTCTTTTGTTTCAGGTAGGAGAATCCCCTTCAGTATTTCCTGCAATACACACCTTGTGGTGGAAAATTCCCTCAGCTTCTGTATGTCTGGAAAGGTCTTTATTTCTCCTTTATATCTAAAGGATAACTGCTGGATATATGAGGTATGATCAAACAATATGGTGAATGCATAAAAAAAATTATTACAGTAAAAGACACATTACCATTAATCCCCCTCAAAATACTCCCCCTTGCTTCGAACACACTTATCCCATCATTATTGCCACTTTCTGAAGCAGTTCTGGAAGTCCTCTTTCGTGAGTGTCTTTAGTTGTGTTCTTGTGGCTGCCTTGATGTCCTGAATCATTTTGACTTTGGGGAAGACACAGAAGTTGCATGGTGCCAGATAGGATGAATAAGGTAGCTGAGGACACACTGTAATGTTTTTATTTGACAGAAGTTGCCATATACCAGAAGCGATGTGTGACACTGAGACTTGTCATGATGGAGGATGGTTTTATAGCACACTTTTTATTTACTTATTTATTTATTTTTTTTATGGAGTTCACAGCTCACAGAGGCCCATGCGCAGATCGAATTGGCAATCTTGGTGTTATTAGCACCATGCACTAACCAACTGAGCTAACCGGCCACCTCATACGTCACACTTTAAAACACACCATCTCTTAACTGTAGCTCACACCCGACTGACTGCACTGAACAAGCTGAAAGTTGTCACACACTGTTACTAAGGTTAGATGTGCCACTTCCCGTATTGAAGATCCCTGCCTTTCTGTTGGATGGCACTCGGCAGCAGCATTCACTGTATTTTGTGATCACAATGGAAAGGCTCCATGTCACACGTTGCTCCTGGTATGGCAATGTCTGTCTAATAAAAACATTACGGTGTGTCCTCATCCACTTTATTCCCCAGATCTGGCACCATGCGACTTCTGGCTCTTCCCCAAAGTCAGAATGACCATGAAAGGTAAATGTTTTCAATCAATACAGGATATCAAGGCAGCCACGACAGTGCAAATAAAGACACTCACGAAAGAGGACTTCCAGAACTGCTTCAGAAAGTGGCAAGAATGGGGGCGGCCTGACGTCTCAGTTGTTTGGAGTGTGAGCTCTGAACAACAGGGTTGCTGGTTCGATTCTCACATGGGCCAATGAGCTGTGCCCTCCACAACTAGATTGAAGACAACGAGCTGCTGCAGAGCTGCCAGAGGAGTGGCAGGATGGCTTAGTTGGCTAGAGCGTGAGCTCTCAACAAGGTCACTGCTTCAATTCCTGCATGCGATGGTGGGCTGCGCCCCCTGCAACCAAGATTGAATGCAGTGACTGGACTTGGAGCTGAGATGCGCCCTCCACAACTAGATTGAAGGACAACTACCGTGTTTCCCTGAAAATAAGACCTAGCCGGACAAGAGCTCTAATGCGTTTTTTGGGGCAAAAAATTAATATAAGACCCGGTCTTATATTATATTATGTTAGGTAAGACCCGGTCTTATATTATAGTAAACTAAGACTGGGTCTTATATTAATTTTTGCTCCAAAAGACGCATTAGAGCTAATGGTCTGGCTAGGTCTTATTTTTGGGGAAACACTGTACTTGGAGCTGATGGGCCCTGGAGAAACACAATGTCCCCCAATATCCCCCTCCCCCCCAAAATAAAATAATTTTTAAAAACATGGCAAGAATGATGGGACAACCGTGTTTGAAAAGAGGGGTTATACAAACAACAAATGCTGGCGCGGATGTGGAGAAAAGGGAACGCTAGTGCACTGTTGGTGGGACTGCAGATTAGTGCAGCCACTATGGAAAACAGTATGGAGGTATCTCAGGAATCTGAAAATGGAACTACCCTATGATCCAGTAATTCCACTCCTAGGCATCTACCCGGAGAAATCCAAAACTCCAATTCAGAAATCTGTATGCACTCCTATGTTTATTGCAGCACTTTACACAATAGCCAAGATATGGAAACAACCAAAATGCCCATCGGTAGATGACTGGATTAAGAAGCTGTGGTACATTTATACAATGGAGTATTACGCAGCCATAAAGAAGAAAGAAATCTTATCATTTGCAGCAACATGGATGGATCTAGAGAACATTATGTTAAGTGAAATAAGTCAGAAAGAGAAAGACAAGTACCATATGATCTCACTTATATATGGAATCTAAAGAAAAGACTATGTGAATGAACTAATCAGAGTCAGTTTTGGGGACGCAGAGAAAAAACCGAGAGTGGTTAGATGGGTGTGTGGGAGGGGGTTGGGGATAAGGGGAAAGGTGAAGGGATTTGGAAGCAGCTGGTAACCACAAGATGGCCTCAGGGTTTTTCTTTTGAAAATTAATTTGGGGAAGGTATTCTATAATGTTGTAAAGATTTTGTTGGGTATCCGATGGACATGCGTCCTATTTGGGAGACCACCTCAGGGATACTGTGGATACCTGATCATGGCATTGTACATCAGAAGCTAAACATTAATGAATGCCAACTATAATTTTATATATATAATGTGATGGTTCAGTGTGAGGTCGGAGGGATAGTGGATGGGGGGAGGGGGGTTCACAGTATGAGGGATATAAATGATGAATGTCTAAGTATTACCTTGTTTTGTACACCTGAAACTAATAAATAAATTAATTAATAAAAAAAAAAAAAGAAAAAAAAAAAAAAAAAAAAAAAAAAAAAAAAAAAAAAAAAAAAAGAAAAGAGGGGTTATATTTTGAGGGGGTTTAATGGCAATGTGTCTTTTACTGTAATAATTTAAAAAAAATGTAAACAGTCACCGTATTTTGTAAATCACATCTCATGTTATTCTTGGCTGGTAATTTCTCTTTTTCAATAATTTTAATATTTGATTGCACCCCCTCCTAGCTTCTAGAGCTTCTGCTGAAAAATCTGATAAGCTAATGGGGATTTCCATTATAGGTTACCATCTTTTTTTCCCTGGCTGCCTTGAGAATTCTGTCATTAATTTTTGACAGTTTTAATATAATGTACTTTGGAGAAGGACTTTTAGCATTGAAATAATTAGGTGGTCTGTTTGCTTCTTGGATTGAAGATTTAGTTCTTTCCATAGATTTGGGAAGTACTCGTCAAGTATTTGTTTGAATAGGCTCTCTGTTCCCTTCTCTCTCTCCCTTCTACTTCTGGTATACTCATTAATTCTTATATTGCTCTTTCTAATGGAGTCAGATAGTTTTTGTAGAGTTCTTTCATTTTTTTTTTTACTCTGAAGTGTCTCTTTTCTGCTATCTGTGTCATTCCCAGATTTCTATCTTTGATATTATTAATTCTTTCCTCTATCTGGTCAGCTCTATTTCCTATGCTGGCTATTTCATTCTTCATCTTTCATTGAGTTCTTCAGTTTCAGAATTTCCATTTGGTTCTTTTTAAAAGTTTCAGTCTCTGGTAAAGTATTCCTTTTGTTTGTCAATTTTATTTCTGAGTTCATTAAACTGCCTGAGTTTTCTTGTGTCTCACAGAGTTTTTACAGAACTGCGATATTGAATTCTATCATTTAAATCACAGATTTCCCTGTCTTTGTTTATTTTCTGGAGATTTTTCATTTTGTTTTGGGGATGCCTTGTTACTTTGGTTGTTCATGGATTATTTCTCTCCCTAGGCATTTATGGGAATGAACTCTACTTTTTTTTTTTTTTTTTTAAGGAGTGATATCTCTTTAGCAGGTTGATAAGAAGAGGTCTTTCCTTTGTTTTCTAGTAGGTGACTCTGGAGCACAAGAGATTCATTTTCTCTTGCACTGATCCAGCTTCTGGGATCTCTGCTGGGCAGTCAAAAAAGCCTTGTATTCCTTAGGGAGGTGGGTCTCTCCTCTGTTACCAGGTAACCTTGGTCTCAGGGCACCAATCCCATGAGAAAATGTGGTGGGCAATGAGGTTATACGCCTGTGAAAATCCCAACACTGCCCCTGCAGCCAGAGGCAGTGCTGCACTGCCCAAGATGTCCTAGGTGTCCTTGCTGGGATCAGCTGGGATGGCTGGGGACCGAGTGCACTGGGAGAGTCTGCTTGTGCATTTGTGGCTTTGTTCTCTTCCCAGTAATGGCAACTGACAAACTTCAGCTGCCTCACCCCTGTATCTCCACCCCTTCACTGGGATTAGCCTAGTGTGGTAGTGTGCGTCTGCCACTCAGGAACTGTCTCTCCAGTTCTAAGGGCTGTAGATGATCTGCTCTGTAACCCGACACTTACTGCTAGTTTCTTCTGGGGCCTGCTGTTATCTCTGGGAAGGTGTGGGGAGGTGGCCAGGCTTCCTGGCTTTGTTTTCTGCCTGGCAATGGAGGCTACTATAACATAGCTGTCGCATTTCTGTGTTCTGTCTCCGCACAGATCATTGGATTCAGCCATATCATATGCTGATCACCCAGGCAGGAATGCTCAGGGGCACAGACAGGGCACTTGCAGCCCGATTTCTCCCCTCTCCTGGGGCTGCAGTGAGCTCCTGGCTGCATCTGCGGCACCCATCTCTGTTCTTTCCCCTTCCCTCCTCCAGTTTGCTCTGATTCGCCCACCTTCAGATGTTACGATGTGTGGATCTCTCAGACATATTTGTGTGTGTATAATCTCTGAATTATAACTGTTCAACATGTTGTAACTTCAAGGGGAGAGATTAGGGGGACCTCTCATGCTGCCATGCTTCCAAATACATTTCTTCTAAAAATACTATGATTATTTGGAGAGATAATACAATGGTACCAGAAATTAATCTCTGCTAATGCAAAGAAATTAGAAAATTCCCTAATCTTACAGACTTCTGACTAGAAGAAGGCACATTACAGATCCTCCAATATGTTTTGTAAACATCTATATTTGCAAAGAACATTTTGAAGTAAATGAAAAATAGTAAATGCTCTTTTTAAAATGGCAACAATAGCAATGAATTTAAGGTTTACTTCATTATAGAAATGTGTATTTCACCTTATAGAAGATAATGGATTTATTACTGAGGATTCTTTAAAGTATCCAAATTGAGACCAGCTAGATGGCACCTATACTAGGTTGAAAACTGTAGTAGGCCTTCCATAAGTGTTTCCTTCCTTCTGTACCTCAGAAGGGTAACCATCTATAAAAATTAATCATAGAGTGATAAAACATCATTAGAAGAAACCTTACCAAAAAAAATATGGTAAGTGCTATGAAGGAAACTAAAAGGAAACTTACTGAGTTGGAGAATACCAGTAGAATTTTCTAGCAGTGCCTTTCACAGTTTAGCACCATCAGAATCCCCTAGAGGATGTATTATCAAAAGATTGCTGGGCTCAGCTCCCAGAATTTCTGATTCCATATGTCTGGGTGGGGCCAAGAAGTTGCATTTCTAATAAGTTCCCAGGTAAGTCTGGTGCTGCTGCTCCCTCTACTACAGTTTGAGAACCACCCAAATGTGAGTTCCTTAGAAAACTAGTTCTGAGAAGGCGTTTATGGAATATTGGGATTAATATATTTAAAAAAGATCTTTTACTGTATGACTTTTTAGGGCCCTTAATATATTTAATATATATCTATAAATCTCCAGAAAAGGAACATGACACATGCATTTGTCATATTTATTTGAGTACAGCACCCTTTTTTGAGGGACATTTCACTGAATTAACAACTAACTAGCTCCTGATTTTATTTATGCCCTGTAAAATGACCTCTGAGTCTCTTCTATATAACAAGGCCAACTAATACATGAAGACAGTAACTGATTTTGCTGGAGGCTTCTCTTTTCCAGGATAAACATGTCTAGTTCCTTCATCTGCTGGTCATATAAGATGTATAGGAGTCTCTGCACCATCTTTAGCTCATAAAATACAATGTCCTACACTGAGTGCAATATTCTATGTGTGGTCTCACAAGTGCAAAACTGATCAAGACTGTCTGCTTTTTTCTTTTAAAATACAATACATATGTTAATGCAGTCTAAGATATCCCTGGCTTTTGGGACAGCTTTCTTGAAGATAAACCAAACAAGTAACAATAATGTATTTTTTGGAAGTTAGTTATAGTTTATTTTTAAAATTATTTTTTTCAGTTACAGTTGACATTTAATATTATTTTATATTGATTTCAGGTGTACACATGGCCAATAAACATATGAAAAGACGTTCAATGTCACTAATCATCAGAGAAATGCAAATTAAAACCACAATGAGGTATATCTCACACCTGTTAGAATGGCCATCATCAATAAATCAACAAACAAGTGTCCACAAGGATGTGGAGAAAAGGGAACCCTTGTGCACTGTTGGTGGGCTTGCAAATTGGTGCAGCCACTATGGAAAAACGGTTTGGAGGTTCCTTAAAAATTAAAAATAGAACTACCTTATGACCCAGCAATCCTACTACTGGATATTTATTCAAAGAAATCCAAAACACTAATTTGATAAGATATATGTACCCCTATGTTCATTGTAGCACTATACACAATAGCCAAAATATGGAAACAACCCAAATACCTGTCAACAGACAGTTGGATAAAAAAAGATGGTACATATATACAATGGAATATCGCTAGCCATAACAAAGAATGAAATCTTAACAATAATGTATTTTGAGCTTTTAAGAGAAAAAAACTAAATTCTCCCAAGATAAAATAATTTTCTTATATGCTATCTACATGGAAAAGGGGGAGTGTCAAGGAATGCAGCTAACTCTTGTAACTAGAAAGCAGGCTAATTCAGAAGGTTAAGCAACTATGAGGTAATGTAACAGGACACAGATCTTCTAATCCCAGCCTAATCAAATTACCAAGAGGGTTCCACAAACACCTATTGTATATTTCTTACAATGAGAGGCAAGGTAATATAATAGTGAGGAATGCAGATGGAATAAGCTGGCAAGTAGAAGTTATCTCACTTGTCAAATCTGGTCAATTAGAAGATACCACCTGGAGTAAGAATCTGACCAGTAGGGAAGATATTGTTATAGATTAGTTATACCTGCCATATAGAAGGGAACAGGAAGTTGTGGCAGAGTATTTGCCAGTCCTCACCAAAGTAATTTGGAAATCTAATGGATGATAACAGAATTAGGATATTTTCAATGTGGAAACAAAATAAATGGGAAAGTGGCAGCGTGGATCTATAGGATTAGATCAGATCATCTCTTCCTGAAACACTGGGCAATTTCCATGATGCAAGGGCTTTCCATGTGTTTGGGCTTCTAAAATAAAGCAATGATGTTTGAAACTGAAGTTGATCACTTCCCTCTGCCTCCTTCTCATCAAATTGTGTGAGTTAGCCAACAGCTGTCAGAAATCATGTGTATGCCTTCATCAGAGCTTACATGATGTGACAAGTACACAGAATGGAAATGTACTTTGAGAACACATCACTGAGATGTTATTCAGAACATGTACTTTTCTCATTAAAAGAGTAAAGACAAACCTAAACTGTTTTCTTTAGATTCAGTTAGGAAACATCCATACTAAAGAAAATATTTAAAATCTCAGACTGATACACAAATATCCAAAACATAAGTATATTTACTCAAAAACATAACTACTTTTACATAATTTCAAAATAAATAGCTGTCACCCATGCTTTGTCTTCAAAACAAAAGAATAAAAATAGATGAAATAAAATGGCTTCTTAAGGAATTCCCCAAATTACTGCCTTAAACCAGAATATACAATTGTGTATATATTTTTTAATGTACTGCAGGAAACTAAAACTCATATTTTAATGCCAAAAATCTTTAGCCAAGTAAAATCATGCCCATACGTTTGCTGAAAAACAGTAGATGATAAGGTCTGAAAATTAACACCCACTTGGAAAAATCTCTACTTCAATTATCTAATTTTCTCACATTGGGTCTTATTTCAATAAAGGAGTCACTATTTAAAGTTGCAAATGTTTACATTTTTCTTTTAAGTGAACAAAACTCTTTTTCTTAGGACTTATTTACTAAACACAGGCTATGTACAATGACAACATGACAAGTCACAAAGATGAGTAGCAGATGGCCTCTGCCCTCAAGGTTCTTCAGTGCAAGAGATAATGAAGATAAAAGAGATACAAAGAGCTCCAAAGCAAGACTGAACATGGTAGATGTTTTTTGAGATCAAAAGGCAGGCATATTTCTACTGGGTAGATGTGTTTGGGGGTGGGGAAGGGACGTGGAGAAGGACCCCTGAAAAATGCATTTGAGCTGGCCTTTTAAAGATTGGGTCATGCAAAGATGACAAGGAAAAGACATTCTAGGAAAACAAAACAGTGAGTGAGGACTTGGAATTGAATAAAACAAGGGTCAAAATGAGGAACAGTGAGCTGGTCAGTAGGGCCGGAATATAAGATTCAAAATAGGAAGAGTAGGAAATGAATCCAGAAACAGGCTAATAGCCCTGTCATGACACTTACTGTTTTGGTTAAAATAGTTAAACTATTTGATAACATTCAAGATTTTAGACCAATACTTTAGGGAGAATAACCTAGAAAACTGTTATGTATAAAGAAGATTTGGGGGTAGGATGAGAAGAAAATGGAAGGCAAAAGGCCAGGTAAAAGGCTACTTACAATGGACCAGGTTAAGAAATAATGAGATCATGCATTAGAAAGGTGGCAATTGGAATGAAAAGAAAGGGACAGACATGAGATACAGATATTTGGTGATTTCTTTGGCAAGTACATCCACCACGCACCTTATTCCTCGGTCAAACCAAATCTTAACCATTTTCCAAATAGGCTTTTAAAAACACCGTCCCCAGATTCTATTTCCCACTTCATTAGACAGAGTTTATAGACTCTCAGTATTTATGTATACTTAATTAATTAAACTGTATTATACTTTTTGGTATACCTATCTGGTTCCCCCTCAAGACTAGGCTTCTTGAGGGCACGACCCACGTATTATTAATATTTGGATCCAACCTCTATCTTTCATAACACCTACTAAAGAACTTGATATAGAATAGGATTCAATAAGCGTGGAATAAATGAAAGGTAGAATGGAGAATCTTGAAGGCTGAGTGACTAGAAGGTGGGAAGCTATGGACCATGCCTCTAATTATAAAATAGCACCACAAACTTAATATATGATTATGAAATAAATACACTGACAGCAAAGTTTCTAGTGAGACAGTACTCGAACATCCTTTTTTATGCAAGAGAAACTACCTTTTGAAATTTGTAGAATACCTCTATTTGTGTTCCCCTTGGAGCAGACATTTTTTTTTGTTCTGTAAGAACCATTTGATTTCCCCTAATAGTTGTGCAGAGGTAGAGTAACTGAACACCTACTGTTCTGGGAAGAGGACATAGCCAGATGCTTTTTGGCTTGGCAAGGAACTAGCACCTTGATTCCCAAAGTGAATACCAAAGTCCCCCAGGGTGCTGCAGCAAATTCATAAAGAATGAGCAGGATATTTTACATTTTTGAAGGAAATGTATTGATACTAAATATCTGTTGGGCACCACACCAACTACTAGCTTAAGGTAGCTCACAGTGTAAAAGAAAAACAGCAAAATGGAAGTGGATACTGTCAAGAGAGCAATATGAAATGGAGCCTCTGGGAAGCTGAGCTAACTCACTGCCTTTTCCATGTGAAACTAAACTTTTAAACTGCACTAAACCAAACAACTACATCCTGATACTGTTCCTGGAACTGGCTTTGCATCACTGATCTCTCTATAAAAAAATAAATTTTTCACTTAGCAATAGACATAAGCAATTAATCATGTATAGCACAGTGTTAGTCTGCTTGCCAGCACCAATCAAGCCTTTTCAAACCAACTTATGTAATCCTTTCGAAAGCCTCCATTCTTTTGTCTTTATAAACTGTCTTTTTCTTTCCTCTTTGGAACACAGTTGGACTTTCTACCCTAAATCTGTGTCTCCCGGATTGCAATTCCTAAAAAAGACCCCCAAATAAAGCTTTTGTTTGCCTTGAAGTTCTTGGTCAAAATTCATTGACAACAGTTTCATTAGATAATTCTACATTCATTTCCTTTGTGAAGCTGGATTTTGGGCTGAGATAAAAAATGTGCTGTGTGAAAAATCAATGTGGAATAGGAAATGGAGGTAGTATCCAAGGTCTGAGAACTTGTGCAGTGCCCAACAAGCACATATATCCCATTAGTAAGCAACTGCAGGGCTACTTAAGATTTAAATAAAAACACTGTTTTCTTTCAATGTATGTATATTATTTTTCAAATGGCTACTAAGCTATCAGGATATAAATATTTATTAAGTTATTTGGACCTAACTACTTAATCCATAGAACTATTAAGTATTTCTTTCAGTCTACAGCTGCTATGAAAATCACTGTGACGACTACAGGCACTGTAAACTCAGAAAATTTGGGAACCTTTGACCTAGAGATACTGGAGACAGATGGAATCTTGCCACTCTCTCCCAAATCCATTTGGTACACCAAGCTTGAATGGGCTGGGAAGTTCCTTCTGTGAGAAAGGAGACCGAGATCCCTTTTGAAAGTTCCAAGTTACTGAAACTTGCCAGATGGATTAGTGCTGTCCTGATCAGAGTTACAAATAGCTGGGACATTGGGCAATCAGCTACGATATACTGTATTATGGAGTGAGCACAGCTGAGTGAAATGCTGTGTGGAAAGGTGCTCGGCTGGGGCAAACTGCCTCAGTTACTGGAGTGATTCCCTGGAACCCGAAAGCCTGGTTTGGGTGCCCTGCTTTTGATGTGAGACTACAGACCAGCAACAGTGGCAAGAACATCAAGAACAAGAGAGAATGGGGACTTTCTACACATGAACCTAGTACTCCATTATGTTTTCTTTAATGCAAGAGTCAGGGCCTATTCCTCTAGACCTAACAGACTTCTGGAATTTCTCATAGGAACAGGGTGGGTCACGGAAGGAAGACAAACATTCTTGCATCACCAAGGGATGTGGTTGTTTAATTTGAGTAACGAATGGGATCTTATTGGTATCCCAAGCTTGTTAAGTGGTACACATCAGCTACACATTTCAAAATTAAGGAAAAGAGTTGTTAGAGCAAATAGCTATGTGAGGCAAGCAAACACCCTAAGCTTCCCTTCTTCAGCTGTAAAACTGTAGTAACAGTCCCAAACTCATAATTATAAATGAGGTCATGTAAATAAAATACTTTGTTCGGGACCTGGCAAAAAACGCATGCTCAATAAATGGTAGTATGACTTGTCACTGTTATGGCTACAGTTCTTCCGTGAAAGGGAAAATGAGATTTACCAAGGTGATAATAAGAATGCCCTTAGAAAATACAAAATAAATGAGTAAGGAGAGGGTTAATTGGCAGCGAGTCTGTATGCTTCACTCCAAGGATGCCAGGCAGTTTGGTCCACTTGGTCAAGTTTGAGATGAAATGTACTAGAGCTTTATCAAGTGCTGTTTAAAGTCTGAAACTCCTGTGGAGGCACTTGGTACTAGCTTGTTTACACTGTTTTGAAAATGTACAGACTGAGGTTTGCATCTGCTTTAATTGCATATGCAGCTTATTTTCAGCTACATGACTAGTGGGGTATCAAAGATTCTCAGTGAACATGGCCGTGGCTTCCCTGAAACCAAGGTTATCTTGCACATAACCTTGGTGGTTCACAATTAGAAGACAAAGTGTGTCTTGTGTGACTAAAAATGGCCTTAGGAGCCATCTTTCTCCTGTTGCATTGTACCTTTAGCCATTATTAAAGCTTTATTAGAGTCTCATATGTCCTTTCAAGTATCTAATGTTCTGTAGTGGCTACAATATACTTTGATGATTCATAAACACTTGAGGGAATATCATGAGATTTTAAAATTTCAGAAATTCTTCAGAAAGTAAATTAAGGCCTATTTCTGGATCTTATTTATCAGAACCTGATATTTGTAACAAACTCATAAGGAAGCATCCTTTACTGTAACTTATATGCTTACTTTTATTAGCTTCAATTTTGGTCAAATGTATGTTGATAGCCTATCATTATTAGAATTTTAACAAGAGACCACAAAGAAGTTCTTAAGAATAGATTAAGAAATGAAAATTACATATATGACAGATATATTTTAAAGAAGCATGAGTAGCTACAACAAAATACACTAAATAATTATTTTCTATTGACTTTTAGGTTATTTGATAGTTCAACATTTTACAATAATCATTCTGGATATCAATGATAGTAATACATCTCTATGCAGAAGTCACTCAAATAAATCCCATCTCAGGAACTTATTAGGTTGGTGCAAAAGTAATTGCGATTTAAAAGGTTAAAAATTGGGGGAAAAAAATCGCAATTACTTTTGCACCAACCTAACAGAAACAAACAAGAGATGGCCAAAGTCATGCATTATAACTTATCTTGTGCTTTTACCTACAGAGGAGCCCCAGCTACCTTAGACTAATCGGAGATCGATTTATTCCACCTTCATCCACAAGCCTGGCTGTGAGACTCCAAAGCCTCAGCACACATTGTTGCTGAACAGCAAAAAGGGCAGGGCTCGGCTGAACTAGATCAACACACTGACAGTAACAAGAAGTGAAAGCTCATTTAATATGCAGGCAAGGGAAAAAAGAGCCAGGCCCTTCGAGAGTTATTTAGAGAAGACTCTAACCACCCTCACACTAACACCTCCTGAAGCTGTAGGCATCAAGGATTATGTTTAAAATGGGGAATCTGAGCCACCAAGAAAGGACCATATGATGTTCAGAATATCGTTTAGGAAGGCAGTACTTTTTTAAAAAAGCTTTTAAACACCTATTAAAAAGGTGAACATCAGCAATCTGCAAAATGTATTTATTCAAATGGAAAGTGTGTTCCTAGACATTACTGTGTAAATGTTGGTGTACCAGACTCAATCTTTTAACGAACGAGTCCACATGCTAACCAGGAAGCAATTTTTCCCTTCAAATAGAAGTCTCTAATATCCTGTTCAGTTGTGAATTTTTTATAAAGACTACAGAACATGGTAAGCTATCCCCTTATTTGAGCCTTCTTTTTGTCATGTGAAAACTGCCTTTTGAGACTATCTTGGTGAAGTCTAAGAAAGCCAACATCCGTTTACCACTGTCACCATCCTCGACTGAGACAAATGAAAGCACACGAGAAGAGAACAGTGTGGCATGGTGAAAAGGTCCTGACTTTGGACTCAGAATATGCAGATTCCTATTCCAGCTGTGGCACTAAACTGGCTGTATGAGTCTGCATTTGTTACTTAATTTATCTGGGCCTGTGTCCTAATTTGTGAAGCTAAGGGGTTGTATATGATTTCTTAGGTCCTTTCAATTATAACTGTGAAGAGTTTTGTAACTGGAAACATGTTTGTTCAGTGGGAGTATTGTATCATATCCAAATCCTTTGGGGATGTGAACACACTACTTTCCAGCCAAGCAACCAACATCCCCCAAACAACAACAAACAATAAATAAATAAGCAAGAAGAGAAAATCAACAAGGCACCCTCCCCACCCAACCCTGTGCTCAGATTTATATTTTTTTAAAAAAACTTATGAAGTATCACACTCATAATTTCTTGTTTTCTTGCTTCTAAGCCATTTTGATACTACTATTTTGATACTATTATTTACTCAGTTGTGCATACATACAATGCCTTCAGTATTTTTTTCTGCTGAAGTAGGTACTAAATAGTTTGTTTTTTAAATCACAGACTGATGGAAATAACTTTCCTTGGAAAAACAAAGTCTCAAATTTTAGTGACATTTCACTTAGTAAAAAACAAAATCATACAAATTAAAATGATACTACTTGGATCCTCCTCCCATGACTTAGCCAGGTAGACAAAACAGATTATTTCTCAATTGTATTTCACCACAACAACCTATTTGTGGAAATGAAAGGTTAATTTTTTTGATAGCAGGTAGATGTATAATTCAGAATTTGTTGTATGGTGGTGCTCATGTACCCAATCAGGTTGTCACAAACTTGCAGCTTAGTTAGAATGGCATGTAGTATATGTGTCCACAGCAATAGGGAGCTGAAATTCATTCAAGAACTCAGATGTTTAAAAAATAATTTGGAGTTACAGTATTGAGCGAGTGACAGTGAATAGTCACAGGGTTTGAGAGAAGAAATAATTGTTAGTAATAGCTTTCATATCCTGAACCTGCTTCTTAATGACAATGTGGTAGCTACAATCACTACCTAAGACTTTTACAAAAGATATCCTTATGCTACTGGAGGTATGCAATGAAATGCCAGATGGTAACAGGCAGGTTTCTGGGAATAAGTGTGGAGAAAAGGCCAGAAATGGATTTCTATAAGAGAGAAGACAAAGAGGTAATGCACATCTATAAAGTCAATATTCTTTAAAAACAAAACAAATATGGTTCCCTCCAGAGTGAGTCTGACTAAATCAATATGGTTTGCTTAAAAGCCAAATTTTGGATCGCATATTCAGATGTCTCTTGTCTAATGATTTTATGCTTCATAAGGAACAATGAGATACAGAGAAATGGTCTAATCGTTTCTCCCACAAATCTCTTTGAAGAAGTCTTACAACTTAGAATTCCTTCTTCTCAAAAAGTATGCGTTATGAAATAGGAGATGACAGCAATCAAGCTACTACCACTGACAATTGATTTAAATGTATGGTACTCGAACACATGATATTTATGGACTGGGGCTGTGTCTTACCCACAAGAAACAAACAAATAATTCAGAATTTGTTGTACGGTGGTGCATTAGAAAATCGTCTAATTCGCACAAAATTAAGCATACAATCAGGTGGAACCATGAAAATAGGAGAATTTCAAAGATGGGTATTTCCGTCACTAGTGCCTCAATTATATCAGCAAGAATGTCATTAGTCTCAGTGTTGACAGTTGTTACAACCATAAAATTTTCTTTGTAGTTTATGGGCCCTATTTACACTGATTAAAGTTCTGACTGGAAGTAACTATAACTAATAATCACTATTTAATGGGAAAAAGGCAGGTGAATAGAAATCACCATATATGAAATACAGTTTTAAATACATAACTGGGTTATAGTGAATGCTTTACAACTTGTCAACACAGAGAGCGTGATATTATCTATATGATAGCTAAATTAGCTGTGATCTAGACCCTGGGAGTAGATAAATGTCCTGATAGGACACATACTACATATAATCAAAAGGCCACATTCCCAAGGTGGCTATTCTATTCGGACAGCATTCAAAGATAGCATTCAGCTTTCTCTCCTGCCCACAACAGCAGAGCGTAATGGATTTAAGAAATGGAGTCTCACTGACAAATTAGTGACTTTCTTAATTAACACATGAATTTCAGAAGTGACTTTTCACTGGTGAAATCAATGTTGTTTATACGTGAACTTGCTCTAGAAATGATGGCAGAATTCAAACTTCTGCTTGCTCTGTCTGAAGGGGAGGTGCTATTCACCAGAAGCACCTCGTTTTCCTCTCTTCCTTCATGGTGGCTCCTAAGACCCCTATAGAAATCCTAGGGCATCACTGAACACACTGGAAACCACTGATCCACTTCAATCCCTTCATTTTACTAACGAGAAAACTGATTGCAGAGGTTATCTGCCTTAGCCAAGGATATAGCTGCTTGATTATAGGACCAGACTATTATATGGTTCTTGGTTTCCAGAACCATATAATATCCTCCTTCAGACTCAAATTACTTCTATGAAAAACAATGTAATATGTGAATTCCAGCTTATCTCTAAAGATTTCCTTTCCTTTATTCTAAATCAGTGGTTCTCAACCTTGGGCAATCTTGTACCTCAGGGAACATTTGGCAGTATTCCAAATGTTTGGTCAGATACATTTTTGGTTGTCACAACTTGGAGGGGTGGGTGCCAGTGGCATCTGGTGGGGAGAGACCAAAGATGCTGCTAAACATCTTACAATGCATGGGACAACCCCCACAACAAAGAATTACCTGGTCCAAAATGGCAATACTCACTCCCAGGTATATATCCCAAAGAATTGAAAACAGGTATTTAAACAAAAACTTGTACATCAATGATCATAGCAGCACTATTTATGATAGCCAAAAGGTGGAAACAACTCAAACGTCTAGCAACTGATACATGGATAATCAAAATGTGGTATAAGCACACCATGGGATATTTTTGAGCCATACAAAGGAATAAGGTACTAATACAACATGGATAAACCTAAAAAAACATTATGCTAAATGAATAAAGGCAGACACAAAAGGTCACATATTGTATTATTTCATTTAAATGAGTATTCAGAATAGGTAAATGTGTAGAGATAGAAAGCAGACTACAGGTTGTCAAGGCCTGGGGAGAGGGAGGAATAGCGACTGACTGCTTAATGGATACGGGATCTCCTCTGGAGGGGATGAAAATGTTTTGGAACTAGATGGCTGCATAACACTGTGAATTGTACGCTTCAAATGCCACTGAATTGTATGCTGTAACATGGTCAATTCTATGTTATGTGAATTTCGCTTCAATTAAAAAAAATGTCAGTAGTGTTGAGGTTGAGAAAACATTCTAAACGTATGTACCGAAGGTTATTTCCTCGTAAATAGATAAGTCAGAGAGAATTGCACCAAAGACAAAAAGCATCAAGCACTATAATGAGTTAAAAAAAAAAAGTAGCCCGATCATTAAAGAGTTAGCTCAGTTGTTTTTTGTTTTTGTTCTTTTTTTCCTGGTGAGAAAGACTTGTCAGGAAAAAATAATGGCTGTTGTCAGCCCCAAGCAGATTTGTATTACTGTTATAAAATTAGGAAGCTAAGGATTTATGATAAATTGGTGACATCATCTAAACTGCAGAGGCATGAATATGCTACTGTAATAAAGAGACTCTCAGATTTAATATAGGCCAGAAAATGAAATAATTGATCGTCTTTAAATGTGTACCTCCACTTGAACTATAAAGCAGGGAGCTGTCAAATAAAATTAGGCACTACATTATGAGATAGTCACTTTACAAAGCTTGTCAGTGTGAATATTCATTCCCCGTTTGAAAATATGGAGCTGTATGCTCAGAGTTTAAGTTTAGGATTGGCCTTAACTGAACAGTAGCTTGGCCATGAATCAAAGAGCTTAGAGATTTACCATGGTAGCTATAAACCATTTTTCCTTCCACGAAGTCTTGATAAGTGACGGGACATGTTTGTTTTCCTTGGGCTAAAGGAACCAGGGTCCCAAAGGAATTATGCTGCTACATTGTAATAAAAAACAAAGACTGTACCTGGCAGCACTGCCACTGTTTCTCTATAGCATGGCACTATGTTTACACATACTAGAACATCAAGGGCGTGTTACCATTAAGTATGGAAAATGGAGATGGAAACTGACTTTTCAGATTAAGATTTGATAGACCTGGGATTTTCTTCTAGGCTAGGTAAAAGCTATTTCCGAAGACTAAGTACTGGAAGAGTAGAAATAGAAAAAATGCTAAAGTATCTTCATATTTTTATTTTAACTATTCTCCACAAATAAGACCTGTCTGCTTGCTATCATTCAGCTATTCCAGATACTGTTTTCTATCCAACAAAGTAAAATGAATACTTCTGAAGATTCATGGTGAAATTTTATTCCTATTTTGTAAAAAGAGAGTAGGAGCATCACGTGGTTAGCTATTATCGAGACAGCATGATGAATTTTTTTCAGAAGCTCTGTTCCTAAAGTACACAGTGAAATTAGCCATCAATAACTGCATATTAGGCTAATAAATACCATCAATTGCTACTATAGCACTTAGAACATGCAATAAGACAAGTGTGTTCTGACATAGGAAAAAATTCAGATGGAAAACAGCTATGTTTTAAAAATCAAATTCTACTCAAACATTGTAACAAAAACAATAACCCCAAAAGTTTTCAGCAAGAAAATACCCAAGAAATTGCTTTGCGGGTTACTGCAATTTTTGTCGTTTTGTCATGAATATACCTGTTGCTCAGGGGCAAGGGGAGATGAAAAGGTAGAATAAAGTTTTAATTTCCATCTGAAGATGATTAAAGATAAAAACTCAAGTATTACATGTGTAATATTTTGTGGGCCTATACATACTTGTACACTTTTGTAAAATCCTCACATTCTCTTTTTGTAAAAACGTTAATTCTCTACTAAAATCTTACATGTAATTTTATTTATGCAGCTCTTTTTTTGTAACAGCATCTCCCCTTGTTGTCTTGTACTATTCTGGTGTTCCATGATGTATTATATATATCCTTTGTTAAGAAAAACCATAAAGATAGAAATCTATCGATCAAGAAGAGTGACTTTCACCAGGTAAGTGGCGTCTTAGGCCCCTTACTTTAGGTACTTCCCAGTGTGGGCTGTGGACAGCAAGCTTCTGAGGTGAATTATCTTACTACCTCCCTTGGTGACTGCCAATGAGTACTGCTGCCTTTGCAGCCATTGATCCCCACTGCTCAGAGGATTTTGATATTTGAAGCGCTCCACTCTCTGATATACATGTGTTTTAGCTGTCACCACAAATGGTGAACACAGCCATTTCTCTTCGCCCTTCTGTCCCGTCCCCTATGCTGTGAAAGATATATGAACATCATCATAAATCTTAGAAAATATTTTCTTCCACTCCTGTCATAGCAACAGATAGCTCCCAGGTTATTTTTTGTTGTCGTTGTTGGCTTGTTTTTTTAAGGAGGGCGCAGCTTACTGTGGCCCATGCGGGGATCGAACCAGCAACCTTGGTGTTATCAGCACCACACTCTAACCAACTGAGCTAACCGGCCACCCTGGCTCCCAACTTTTTCATTGACTTTTATACACTGCTGATGACTAGGGTATTAAGACCATGGTTTATTGGGAAATAAAAGCTAGATATGACATAAATAGGCCTACGTTTGCATTTTGGCTCTCCATTTACAGGCTGTGGACTTTAGATAAGACTTTCACAACTTTCAGTTTTGTAATACACAAATTAAAGATAATAACTCCTATTTACATCACAGGCTTGTCTGACAACTCAAATAAAATAATGTAGGGGAAATATCTGTGAGTTATGAAGTGCTCTACAGATGCTTGTTAATATCAAAATAATTGTATATTCTTAAGAGTCCTAAATAAACACTAAGCTCTAGCTCAGAACTCATACATAGTAAATGGGATTTCCATGCCACAAACAATGGACACTGGTGGTGGCCTAATAAGAAATTAAATACACAAGTCAGTCCTCATCCCACCCCCCCCACCATTTTTTACGACTTTGTTCATAATTTTTTTCATGTGACATACATAAAAGAATACTTCACCTAATACATATTTATAAATAATTTCTTCATCTAATATCAAAGAATACCAAGAGAAATTCAACTCAATTTTAATTTCAATGTTTCACCTATACTGTAAGGTTTTCCAGCTGTGTTCTTTGTTTTCACGGCTCCTTAATGAATGAGGCTTAGTGCCATGTCTTTGTGATATTTTCCTCTGCTGCCCCTTTGTATGACACATTGAGCTATGTTTGTGAGAAGCTTTGCCAAATCCAGTAAAAACTTCATTGTACATTGCCAGAAAAGAAAAAAAATGAGCTCACAGTAGCATCTTTTCTCTTTTCACTCACAATGTCAGCAATGAACAAGAGTAATCAGGCAAACTATGTAAAGCGTGGAGATGTAAAGCGTGGAGAGTAAAGGATAACGACTTTGAGATTCAGGATGTTAAGGATGCTTTTAAAGTGCTCAACACAAACAGTTGACCACTTTACAAGCTTCCATGTGTTTGTAAAAGTAGCATTTTTTTGAAGCACTTCCTTTATCTCATCTCCAGGCTGGAAACATGCCCATTTTGCAGATTACATTACCAGGCCCTGTCCTTTAGCAAGCACTCTATTAATTGCCTGACCATTTAAAACAAAACCTTGCTGAGGTACCTCTGAAAGTCAGTACCTAAGGATCTTGCTAATGACCTGATGATCATTCTGAAAAGGAAAAGAGGAAACAAGAAACAATGTGTTGTCCTGTCTTGGTGCAGCTCTCGTCTCCATATGGCCATGATGAAATCCAATAATCAGAACATTTCTCCAAATCCACCAGAAGCTTGAGATTAGGTGAGGATCAAGCCACGATGAGTTATTCTGGAAGCTTCTGTTGACAACTGACTTGGGGTTAGGACATGGCATGGATTAGTCCTAAAACTTGGACAAGATTTTTAAAATTTATTCATTGCTTTAAAATTTCTAAACTATCAAAGATTGGTATCTTTTGTGAAGGTTGGGAAAGAATCAGAATCCCTGGGGCTAATCAATCTCCAAGGGAAGCTCTGGAGAAAACAGGCAAAATCTGACTCAACAAGGTTCAGGAAGACATTTTCTATGATTGATCCATCATCCTTGCGGCTGCCTACCAGGGCCCATACTAAGATGGGGCAAACAAAGTGCCTAGAGCACAAAACATAAAGAGGCACTCTATGTCACTTGCACAACCCTGGTCCCAGCCCTGCTGATCAAATAACTTCATTTTAACTGTCAAAAGACCGAAGCAATGAAGATATACTTATTCAATATGGAGAGCAATGAGCAGATACCACTGCTCTCTTCCATTATACTTAAGAGTTCTCAACACACTTTTCACATGTATTATCACATTATGCCAACCACAACTTCCTGAGGCAAGAATTGCAGAATATATTCATCCCACCTCAGATTTGAACAAACACGTATAGGGGAGCTCCAGGATTTGATTAAGGTTGTAGAGGTAGAAGTTGAATTCAGGCCTCTGACTCTCTACAATACTCTTCTCTCTATACTACGTAACACTAAGTCTCCCTGTGAGGTCCTTTATAGCATCTGATTTTATGGTCCACATTGATTAGGATTATTTATGAAGCCACTAGTGGTTGGTTACTACTAACTTAACAATGAAATGACGTTAAATTTGTCTATTACCCACTAACTATAAATAGCCTTATGAGAAAGGAAAAATAAACAAAAGAAATTTTAATGGTTTTCGATGCTAGGCTTTAACATTTTAGGGGAAATCGAAAGCATTTATAAATCAACCTCATAGATGAATTTTTTAATGCTGTCATTTGTTGCATCGTAGAATTATGTTTTTTGTTTATGTTATTATCAACAAGGCTTAGAAACCACTGGAAGCATATGGGTAACTTTGCTAAGAGTTGTAAAGAAACTGGGATTAGGGCACGTCTATATACCATATTAGGTTGGTGCAAAAGTAATTGTGGTTTTTACAATTATTTTTAACCTTTCAAACTGCAATTACTTTTGCACCAACCTCATAGTATCAAGTTTGAGCCTTCTCTCCTTGTACTGGGAGATGTCCAGAAAAGAGTAGCAGTAAATAAAAAGACCCTTGTCAGTAAGCAACATGTAGTCTGTTGTCTTTCTCTGCACAGCCCTGCTTCAGACAAAAACTTTCTAACATTAACCAGAAATACAATATAGGTGTTCACAAAGAAACCCTTTGAGTTACAAATCTAATTTCCCGGATATAATGGATTAATATGGAGAGAGTCAAATTATTTAAAAGCAAAGAGAAACTTACTCCTTCCCATGTTTGCTTGTGGTCTCCGGCAGGTCCCTAGACGGTGATTCCCTGTAAAAATACAGCACATACACACAGTCAGTCACAGAGGCTGAGTCACTGTATCAGATAAGTTCCACTGAAGCTGACGAGGTCCACATGAGCATTTCATGTCAGTGCATTCCAATCTTACCCCCGTACATAAATATTTTCTCCATTGCAAACAGATATCTAACCTCAGAAACAGTATAGAAACACTATTCTGAAAGCATGAGCTCTACGTAAACTTACTATGACCTTGTTTATCTAGCATCAGTTTCTGCTCTTGCCAAATAAAAGTCGTCAAATTTGTCCCATGCATCTCTCTTAGGAGAAAGCAGTGATATCAATAAAAAAAATGGTGGACAAAAACTCCAAAAGGCCCAATTTTAATAACCAGGCTAGTATGTTATTAGTTTGCCTATCACTGACTTCTCCTCAATGTCATTCTGTGACAAACCCTTTATAGTGTAACATTTCCCTGAATGGTGTCAAACAGCAGTACCCCTAATTAAAGCAGCCCATAGAATTATTAGCAATAAACAGTATGTATCAATAACCGTGAACTACTGACAATGGAAACTTTGGAGGAAAAAAACCCCACATCGCAAATGCAGGAATGCATGGAGGAGAGCGCAAGTCTGTTTTGAAAAGATGAAAATATATACACAGAAGCTAATTCATACCATACTGCTGCATTTTCTTGCAGGGTTCAAACATGGAATCACCACAAATCTATTGTTCACTTGCCACATTCCCAATGTGGAGCTAAGCACCAGAGAGGCAAAATTATAAGAAACAATGTATCAGTCCATTAAAGAATGTATAACCTACTTAAAGCTAAGCACATACAGGAGACTTATGTCATCAAGATGGCCACATAGATCATTCTGGATTTCAGTCCCTCTTACAGGAAGATCAACTATCCACAGAAAAAAAAACCATTGTGAAAATCCCACACGAGAAGGGTAAGAGGACTACATACACTCTGACACATCACCCCTTCTCCACACTGACAGTGCCAAACCCAGAGGGCTCCTTGAGACTATAGTTTATACAGTGGGAAAAGAGAGGCCCAAAGTGGACATCCAGCTCCCCAAGCTGGGGGATGCTTCCTAGGAGGCCCACTCAGGTCTTGCTTCATGGAGGTCACTGGAGGAATCTGCAGGGCTTTGATGGAGAAGGGAGGTGGGGCTTACAGCAAACAGTGCTCAGTCAGGTCTTGGCACAGGGCATTTCTGCTTGCAGCAGTCAGTGCCTGAGCAGAGATCCCAGCCAGCAGCTCTGGCCATCTGGAGAGCCGAGCCACTGGCTCCTCTGGCTAGGGAGCTCAATTGGCAGTTCTGCCTGATTTGGATCCCTAGTCAGTGGGCCATATGGGCAGTAGTAGAGCCTGTTTTACCAAACAGAAAGGGAAGAAAATTCTCAGCCCTGCCCAAGTGTTGAGCATAGCCTCTAGTCCCGCCCACCCAGGAGGCCCAGCGAGAGAACTAGAGCAGCCATGGAGCCCAATCCTATAGCCCTGCTCGGTCAGGGAGCCAAGTTAGCTGCTCCCCTCAACTGTTAAGCATAGCATGGGGCCCAGCATAACCAGGGAGTCTGAACAGTGACCCTGGGCAACACAGGAGCCCAGCCTATGGTACTGAGAGAGGCAGAGCCCAGCCTACAATCCCACCCAGCCAGAGAGCCCAGCCTACGACCCTAATAAGCAGAGGAGGTCAGCCTATGGCCCTGCCCAATTGCTGAACACAGCCTGCAGCCTTGCCTAGACAGGAAGTGCAGCCAGTAACCCCGCCCAATCACAGAGCATAGCCTGTGGCCCCACAGGAGAAGAAAGACCAGCCAGTGACCTTGCCTGCCAGTTGAGGACAGCCAGTGGCTTAAGTGATCACAAAGACTGACATGCAGCCCCGCTCCACTCCAGGGCACAGTCTTTGGCCCTGCCTGAGCCCAAAGCACAGCTTGAGGCCATGTCACACTACTAACCCCCGCCTGCAGCCCCACCTAAACAGAGTCCAGGCAGTGGCACCATCTGGTTGTAGAGCACAGTCTGAGATCCCACACAACCAGGGGTAAGTGCAGAGCATAGCCCATAGCCCTGCTCAATTACGGAGTTGAACTAGTGGTTCCATCCTGCAGGGAACACAGCCTGAGACTTTACCCAAACAGAGTGATCAGCTAGTGGCCCCATCTGACTCGCAGAGCACAATCAATAGCCCCACCCCAAAATATTATTACTTAGTGGTCCTGCTTGAACATGGAACCCAGCCAACAGGCCACCCAACTGCAGAGCCCAGCCAGAGTCATCCCCCCAACCTCAGAGCATGGGCAGTGGCCTCACCCAACTACAAACCCCAAAAACCAGCCCTGCCTGCCCACGAAGGCTGCCAAATGACCTGTCCAGTACCCCCAAGCTGTGGTGACTGGTGAAGGTCTTTCCCTGATGGAGTGAACGTGCAAAGTTTGAATGAGGAGGCCACTTAAATCAATGCAGATACGAATGCAAGGAATCAAGGATCACAAAGAAACAGGTAAATGTGACACTACCAAAACAAATTAATAAAGCTCCAATAACTGACCCTAAAGAAATGGAGATCTATGAACTATCTGTAAAGGAATTCAATGCATGAACAAAACGAGAAGTTCAACAAAGAAATAGAAACCATAACAAAAAAAAGAAATGTTAAAGCTGAAGAGTACAATGACTGAAGAATTCAATGGAACAAAATGGCAATGGTAAGTGCTTATCTACCAATAATTACCTTAAATGTAAATGGATTAAATTTTCCAATCAGAAGAAACAGAATGGGGGGTGGCTGGATGGCTCAGTTGGTTAGAGCGTGAGCTCTTAACAGGGTTGCTGGTTCGATTCTCACATGGGCCAGTGAGCTGCACCCTCCACAACTAGATTGAAGACAATGAGCTGCCGCTGAGCTGCGCAAGCTCTTAACAACAAGGTTGCCGATTCAATTCCCACATGGGATGGTGGGCTATGCGCCCTGCAACCAAGACTGAAAACGGTGACTGGACCTGGAGCTGAGCTGTGCCCTCCACAACTAGACTGAAGGACAACGACTTGACTTGGAGCTGATGGGCCCTGGAGAAGCACACTGTTCCTCAATTAAAAAATTAAAAACAAAAACAAAAAACAGAATGGCTGAATGGATTAAAACAAACAAACAAGAAAACGAAGATTCCCAACCATATACTGCCTACAAGAGACTCACTTTAGCTTTAGGGATACATATAGAATGAAGTAAAGGGATAGAAACAGATATTCCAAGCAAATGGTAACCAAAAAAAAAAAAAAAAAAAAAGGGAATAGTAATAATGACATCAGACAAGATAGACTTTAAGCTAAAAATAGTCAAAACAGACAAAGAAGGTTATCATACAATGAAAAGGGGTCAATTCATCAAGAAGATAAAGCAAATACTAATGCAACTAAAAGGAGAAGTAAACAGCAATACAATAATCGTTGGGGACTTTAATACCCTACTCTCAACAATGAATAGGTGATTCAGACAGACTTTCAATAATGAATAGATCATCCAGACAGAGAATCAATCAGGAAATAGTGGATTTAAACAATACTGTAGACCAAATGAACCAAACAGACATATGAGGTCAGCCAATTAAGTTTGTGAACTCATCCTAGAAAAAGTGCTACATACCTCACTGCTAAATATCACTATGGTCACGTTTGAGGTACTCCCCTTGGGAAGCTATGCATTGATGCCAGCGCCTAGTCCACCCTTCAAAGCAATTTTGGAACTCTTTTTCTGGAATGGCCATCAGAGCTGTTGTCCTATTACCCTTGATGTCCTGAATGTCATGAAAATGTCTTCCTTTCAGTATTTCTTTTATCTTTGGGTAAAGAAAGAAGTGACTGGGGGCCAGATCAGGTGAGTAGGGAGGATGTTCCAAAACAGTTATTTGTTTACTTGCTAAAAACTCCCTCACAGACAGTGCCGTGTGAGCTGGTGCATTGTCGTGATGCAAGAGCCGTGAATTGTTGGTGATAAGTTCAGGTCGTCTAACTTTGTCACGTAGCCTTTACAGCACTTCCAAATAGTAAACCTGGTTAACTGTTTGTCCAGTTGGTACAAATTAATCGTGAATAATCCCTCTGATATTAAAAAAGGTTAGCAATATCACTGCAACAAGTTCGTGAATTTAATTGTCAGACCTCGAACAACCCGTCAAGACTGAATAAAGAAGAAATAGAAAATTTGAACAGACCAATAACAAGTAGGGGTATTAAATCAGTAATAAAAAACTTTCCAACAAAGAAAAGCTCAAGATCAGACGCTTTCCCTGGTAAATTCTACCAAACATTTAAAGAAACCATCCTTATCAAACTCTTACCAAAAATTGAAGAGGAAGGAACACTTTGAAACTCATTTTCTGAGGCCAGCATTACCCTGATACAAAAGCCAGTTAAGGACACTACAAGAAAACTATAGGCCAATATCCCTGATGAATATAGATGCAAAAATTTGTAACAAAATACTAGCAAAACAAATTCAACAAGACATATACAATATAATAAAGGCCATATAATTGAAGACCACAGCTAACATACTCAACGATGAAAGGTTGAATGCTTTCCCTCTAAGATTGGGAACAAGATAAGGGTGCCCACACTCATCACTCCTACTCAACATAATACTGGAAGTTCTAGCCAGAGCAATCAGGAAAAGAAATAAAAGGCATCTAACCTATAAAGGAAGAAGTTCTCTTTTTGCAGATGATAAGATTTTATATATAGAAAATCCTAAAGACTCCATCAAAACACTGAATAAAGAATTCAGTAAAGTTGCAGAATACAAAATCAACATACAAGAATCAGTTGTGTTTCTACACACTAACAATGAATTACCTGAAAAAGAAACAGACAATTCCATTTATAATATGATCAAAAAATAAATAAAATACTTAGGAAAAAAATTTAAGGAGGTGAATGATTTATATACTGAAAACTGTAAGACACTGATGAAAGAAATTGAAGGAGACACAAATAAACGCAAAGGTACCCCATGTTCATGGATTGGAAGAATATTGTTAAAATGTGCATACAACCTAAAGCCATCTATAGAGTCAATGCAATCACTATCAGGATTCCAATGGCAATTTTTACAGAAATAGAAAAAAAAATCCTAAAATTTGTATGGAACCACAAAAGAAAGACTCCGAATACCCAAAGCAATCCTGAGAAAAAGCAAAGCTAGAGGTATCATACTTCCTGATTTCAAACTATATTACAAAGTTATAGTAATGAAACTAGTATGGTACTGGCACAAAAACTGACAAATAAACCAAAGGAACAGAATCCAGAACCCAGAAATAAACCTATGCACATAATGTCAACTAATGTTTGACAAGGGAGGCAAGAAACCCAATGGGGAAGAGATAGTCTCTTCAATAAATGATGTTGGGAAAACTAGATATTCACAGTAAAAGAATAAACCTGGACCCCTACCTTATACCACTGACAAAAATGAACTTGAAATGGATTAAAAACTTAAATGTAAGACCTGAAACCATAAAACTCCTAGAGGAAAACAAAGGAAAAAGCTTCTGGACATTGGTCTTGGCAATTATTTTTTGGAAATGGCACCAAAAACACAAGCAACAAAAGCACAAATAAATAAGTGGGACTACATCAAACTAAAAGCTCTGCACAGTAAAAGATGACCAACAAAATGAAAAGGCAACCGAAGGAATGGGAGAGTATATTTGCAGGCCATATATCTGGTAAGGGGTTAATATCCAAAATATACAATGAACTTATACAACTCGGTAGCAAAAAACCCAAATAACCAAATTTAAAAGTGGGGGATGGTGGAAGAGGCTAAAGGGGGTCAACTATATATATGGTGATGAAAGGAGAACTGACTCTGGGTGGTGAGCACACAATGTGATATATAGATGATGTATTACAGAATTGTACACCTGAAACCTATGTAATTTTACTAACCATTATCACCCTAATAAATTTAATTAACAAAAAAAAGAAAAAAAAACCAAAAAAGCAGGAGAAACTGAAACAGAAAAAGGTCAATGGACCTGAGGAGACATTTTTCAAAAGAAGACATACAAATGGCCAACAGGTACATGAAAAGGTGCTTAACATCACCTGATCTGCACCAGGGAAATGCAAATCACAACCATAATGATATATTGCCTCATACCTGTTAGGATGTCTATTATCAAAATGACAGACAACAAATGCTAGCGAGGATGTGGAGAAAGGGGAACTCTTGCACTCTGTTGGTGGGAATGTAACCCGCTATAGCCACCACGGAAAACAGTACGGAAGTTTCTCAAGAAATTAAAAACATAGAACTACCATATGATCTAGCAAGTCCACTTTGGGGTATATATCTAAAGGAAATAAAATCACTATGTGGAAGAGATTTCTGTTCATTGCAGCATTATTTGACTATTGTCAAGACAAGGAAACACTTAAATATCTACTGATAGATGAATGCATTAAAAAATGTGATATATATGTGTATACACATATATACATACCCACACAGCAGACTATTATTCAGCCATAAAAAACAACAGTTCTGCCATTTGTGACAACATGGATGACCCTTGAGGGCGTTATGCTAAGTGAAGTAAGTCAGACATTGAGAGACAAATACTGTATGATCTCACTGTATGATGTAGAATCCAAAAAAACAAACTCATAGAGACTAAACTCGTGGTTGCCAGCAGTGGTGGGAATGGGCAAAATAGGTCAAAAGGTCCAAACTCCCAGTTTTAAGATGAAGAAGTTCTCAGGATATAATGTGCAGCATGGTGACTATAGTTATCAATATTGTCTATTTGAAAGATGCTAAGCGAGTAGATCTGAAAAGTTCTCAACATACACATACAAAATTATAACTATATAAGGTGAAGATCTGTTATCTAACCTTATTGCAGCATTCCTTTCACAATATATACTTGCATCAAATCATTATGTTGTATTTTATATACTTAAACTTACACAATGTTACATGTCAATTATATTTTAATAAAGTTGGCAAAAAGAGAAGCACGTATGAAAGTCAATCAGGGAATAAATATGAGACTAAGAACTGATAACTAGTTGTGTGACAATAGAAAAATCATTTTTTAATCTCAAATTACTTGCAAAAGAAGGGGGATGAACTCGATGAGTGTTTCCCAAATTGACATCCAGCAGGATGTTAAAGGTGTATTAATTAAAAGCAGGGCTCTGATAAAATAAATGTAAGAAATGCTGTCTTAAGGTTAAACAAGTATCTTTATTATAAGACTTTTCAGAGCCTTAAAAATGCTAATGAGCAATGTGACAAAAGTATAGTCTCTCAATGTATTTGACTACATAATCCTTTTTGTGAGCAATCAATATTTCTCAGGAGTCCTATTAATTGAAGCTCAGTTTGGGGAAACTGGACAAGCTAACTGCCGAAACCTCTTGAGCTCTGAAATTTCATTATTTTCTAACAAGGTATTAATTGTATGGAACAAAGTTAACATAAAGTGAATCAAGAAAGAAGTGAAGGGGGCTGGATTCTCAGAGCATTTTGGAGCCAAAAGGAACATTAGAAATCATCTAATGATTTCTCATCACCCACCTTTTATTTAAAGCAGCAGACCACTCTCAAATCTTATGCAGAACACCACTACATAAAATGGGTTAGGGCTGAATTCTTCAGGTTGATTTGAGGTGGAGAGCTATAGACCCACCCACTGGGAAGCAGAGTTTGAAATCCAGTAGGGACCTCTGACCCTTCAGATGAAGCTATTCTGGGAAGGCTTTATGAAAGAGCTGGAAGACTCATACATATTCGTCTTTCACTGTTCCTAAGTTTCATCACAATTTTAACTAACCCACCTAAGATAAATAAAATAAGCAGTATGTAAAGAGAAGTATAAAATCTTTCTCACCCCAGGAAAATTCATAAGAAAGTTAATGTACTAAAATATAATCCCTTTATAAGTGAGAAGCCATGAAAGAGTTAAACAAGGGAGGTCATGGCTAAATCTGGATTTTAAGGATATTCTCGCAGCAGTAGGGAAAGGAATTTGATTGGTCAGAGAGAATACAATGATATCAGTGATGCAAGTAAATCTGGTAGGTCTTCTCGTATTTTGTTTTTTATTTTTTATATTTAATAAAGTCTTTTTGAAAAGAATCAAGCCATTCTCAGTTGTGTCAGGGAACCACAAAGGAAAGGGTTGTCAGGTATGGGCCAAAATTTTCAAAAAGGACTTGTCTCTCCAGCGGTCAACATGGTGGAAGAGAACAAGCAGCTCTCTTCCAGGGGAAGATGAAATAAAGGAGGCAAAAATCAATATTATCTGTCAGCTGCCTCACCCAGTATTCTAGTAGTAAACTTCCAAAGATCAGAACCGTTTCAAACTTTCTTAGAGACATGGGGTTCACAGCATACTGCCCACATCACCCCCAAACCCTGAATTCCCCACTTCCAGGTTACCTCCCCGCTTCTTCTTGTATTGCCAGGGTTTAGCCTGCTCTTTCCACTCCGATCATCTGTTGCTCTATTCTATCTTTTTTGCTCAGCTGGTGTGTGTGTGTGAGTGTGTGCGCGCGCGCGCAGGCGCGCATTTTCATTCTAGTTTTTAAGAAAAGATTTTTATGAAAAACTAGCTAACATACAATATTACATTAGTTTTAGGAGTATGCAATAGTTATTCAACATTTGCATACCTAAAGTCCAGCAACCATCTGACACCGTACCATGTTATCACAATATTATTTACTATATTCCCCATGCTGTACATTACATCCCCATGACTTACTTCTTTTATACCTGGAAATTTGAATCTCATTCCCCTTCACCTTCCCCTCACTTTTTAAATTTTTCAATTACAGTTGAAATTCAGTATTATTTTATATTAGTTTCAGGTGGACAGCATAGTGGTTAGACATTTATATAATTTAAGAAGTAATCCCCCCTGACTAGTCTAGTACCCACCTGGCACTATACATACTTAATACCATATTGACTATATTCCCTATGCTTTGCTTTACATCCCAGTGACTATTTGTAACTACCAATTTGTACTTCTTAATCCCTTCACCTTTCTCACCCTATCCTCCAACTCCCCCTCCCATCTATCACCCTAAAAAATCTAGTACACACCTGACACCATAGTTATTATTACAATATTATTGACTATATTCCTTATGCTATATCCTACATCCCCATGACTACTTTGTAACAACCAATTTGTACTTTTTTCTTAAGTTTATTGGGGTGACAATTGTTAGTAAAATGACATAGATTTCAGGTGTACAATTCTGTATGACATCATCTATAAATCCCATTGTGTGTTCACCACCCAGAGTCAGTTCTCCTTCCATCACCATATATTTGATCCCCTTTACCCTCATCTCCCTCCCCCACCCCCCTTACCCTCTGGTAACCACTAAACAATTGTCTGTGTCTGCGAGTTTTTGTTTCTCATTTGTTTGCCTCGTTCTTTTGTTGTTTTTGGTTTATATACCACATATCAGTGAAATCATAGGGTTCTCTGCTTTTTCTTTCTGACTTATTTCGCTTAGCATCATACTCTCAAGATCCATCCATGTTGTCACAAATGTTCCTATATCATCTTTCCTTAACGCCGAATAGTATTCCATTGTGTATATATACCACAACTTCTTTATCCATTCATCTATCGAAGGACAATTTGTACTTCTTAATCCCTTTCCCTTTTTTACCCATTTTCAATGCCTCTCCCCCATCTGGTAACCATCAAAATGTTCTCAGTATCTATGAGTTTGTTTGTGCTTTGTTTATTTTGTTCTTTAGATTCCACATACTGTGTTTCCCAGAAAATAAGACCTAGCCAGACATCAGCTCTAATGCGTCTTTCAGAGCAAAAATTAATATAAGACCTGGTCTTCTTTCACTATAAGACCCGGTCTTTAATATAATGTAATGTAATATAATATGATATGTAATATAATACCGGGTCTTATATTAATTTTTGCTCCAAAAGATGCATTACAGCTGACTGTCCGTCTAGGTCTATTTTTGGTGAAACAGGATATAAGGAAAATCACATTGCATGTGTCTTTCACTCTCTGATATATTTCACTCAGCACAATACTCTCCAGGTACATCCATGCCATCCCAGATGGTAAGAACCCATTCTCTTTCCTGGCCGAGAAATATTCCATTGCATGTAATGTACCACCTCCTCTTTATCCACTCATCCACTGACAGACACCCAGGCTGCCTCCACATCTTGGCCATTGTAAACAATACTGCAATGAACACATGGCTGCACACATCCCCTTGAAGAAGCATTTTGGGTTTCTTTGGATAAATACCCAGAAGTGGAATTACTGGATCCTTCTTTGTCTCTTGTTATAGCCTGTGTTTTAAAGTCTATTTTGTCTGGTATAAGTATTGTTACCACAGCCTTTTTTTGTTTTTTCATTTCCATTTCCATGAAATATATTTTTCCCATCCCTTTACTTTCAGTCTGTGTATGCCTTTTGATCTGAAGTGAGTCTCTTATAGGCAGCATATGTAAGGGTCTTTTTTCACTGCTCTGAATTTATCTAGCCTAGCATTAAACATTCTCTACAACCAGGTTCTACCTTCTGTTTAGCAGTTATATAGCACATTCTACTCAAACAGGACTCTACTCATCCTTTAAATATGTTTTAAACTGTTGCAACTCTATGCCTCTGCTCTTTTTCTCTGCATTAATCTACATCTACTAAAATTCCATTCATCCTTCAATATCAGTAACGAAGCTTTCCTTATTACCCGAAAAGGAAGTAACCTCTTTTTCCTTTTGAACTTTCATACATGGAACTTAAGTGCTATCTCCATACAGACATGCATACTTTATAGTATCTCTCACTGCCCAGTTCTCAGAGGGTAAACAGTTTGTCTTCCACATTTGTATCTAGTTTGTGCAGGGCACTAGAACTTTCCTAATGAGGGTTCTAGTGGCCTACACAAACCAGAATTAGGGGAAGCTCTCACACCAAAGGTGTTCAGGCATATGATGCTTGCCTATGTTTCCTTTAGTATAGATCAGTGCATCAAACTCCCGTCATTTATGTATCACCTTAATCAATTTTATCATTTTTGCTAAATATATCTGCTGTCTATAGTTACTTAATGTTTCTTTATGTTTTTAAATTTCAGTATCTACTTTAGCCTTGTCCTCTAAAATAGTATATGAAAGCATCGACTTGGTATGTTATTAATATATTTTTCTAATGCATATAAAATGAATAACTATTAAAGTCCTAGAATGTTTTCAAGGTTCCCTCCAGTTATTTTGCATATCACAAGAAGTATACTTTGTGGAACACTGTTTATTCCTGTCTTCAGTCAATTCAAAACACTTGGTGAGTGTCTTTTTAGTTGCCAGCCACTGTTCTATTCTTTAGGAACACTTGTTCTCAACTGGGGGCAATTTTTTTTCCCTAGGGGACATTTGGCAATGTCTAGAACTATCTTTGTTTGTTACAACTGTTGAGGGATGCTAGTAGCATCTAGTGGGTTTGGGCCAGGGATACTGCTGAACGTTCTATAATGCACAGAACAGACCCCCACAACAAAGAATTATCCACTTCAAAATGTCAACAGTATCAAGGTTGAGAAACTCTGCTTTAGAGAAACAGTGGCATACAAGAGAGACAAATTATCTGTTTGTTTGGAGCTTACAATCCAGTAACAGAATGTTACAGATGATACTCTCTTCCATAATGTTCAAGTAAGATTCATCAGCATACAGTTTTCAGGATATTTTCTCTGTGGATTTCTTACATATGGAAGGCATGCTGGCACTGGGCAAATTTCGCAGTATTATGGCCTCTTAAATAATGGCAGGTTATACGCACCCTGACATTAGTTCCACAAACAGGTCAGAGTACAGGCTTTGCCATCAACATAGCAGGGTTTGAGGCCTGCCCTGTCATTACTATCTGACCTTGGTTAAGTTATTTAAACTCTTTAAGCCTCAGTTTCTTCATCCATAATAGGGTTATCGATGGTAGCCTTAATTTCACAGGCTTCAAAGGAGAATTAAACGAGAACAGTTAGAACAGTTCTTGATAATAATGCACAACAAGGACTTACAAGGATATCAAATAGCTTCTTTTCCCAAAATGTCTTGCTTCAACCGAGTTCTGGGGGTTTAGTTTCTAGTTGGTCAATCTGGTTCAATGCATTAAGTGTAACTATTACTAGTTAAGACAAAGGTAGTATAATATATATTTTTATGAGCTGAATTTTTGAAAATAAAATGATTTTAAACTTTTAGCTTCAGCTGCATGTACTATTTAAGTTTGAAATATATGCTGTCAGTTCTGTAAGAGCTTCTTTCCCATTTTTGATGTCCCTTACATGCACTTGCCTCGCCTTCCAGTGACAATTATAGCCTGGAAACTCCTAATCCTGGTAATGATTCTTCTTCCAGTAATTCTCTGAGATTCAATTATATCTAGCTCCTTATTAGTTTTGAAACACTGCAGGCTACATTTTAATTTGTAGAGAAGCACGTCAATGTTGGCTTTATTTTTCAGCCACACGGCTATCTCATGGCTGGTTAGGTAGGTCAATCGCTTCACTATCCTCCACTCTGCTCATACTGTTACAGTAATTTGCCGGTCTTAGTCTCTTGCTCTTCTCTTCCCCAAGTCCCTTCTACGTTTGAAGGGTAAGAGGGCCTAAGGGCACCGTGGCACACTCTAGAGATGAGATGGAGTCCATTCTTTCTTCAATGGGTGTCTCTTAAAGCCCTAGCTCTGTTCAGTTGCCTAAGGACACTTCTGTAAAAGATGGGTTTATTTCCCTAGGCATCTGAGTGCCTTCCCTTTGCACCTTCTCTTCTTCTACATCCTTCAAATAATAAAGATTCACCTGTTCTATGTTGTATGTCTACAACAATAAGTCACTTTCACATACATCATTTTATCAGTGCTTGTAACAGTCTTATGAAGTCGGCACAATAATACCTACTGATAAATGATAAAACTAAATTTCAGAGAAATTGACTTATGTTCACATAACTAGTAAGGACATCTCAGGATTGTTGTTTTTAACTTATCAACATATTCCCATCAAAAGTGCTCATGTCATAACTGTAACACCAAAATACCTTTACAGACACACCTGTGTAACTGACATCTAGATCAAGATTCAGAACACATTCCAGGATTTCAACCTAGTGTTTCTGACGCCAAGTCCAGTTCTCTTCCAGTCACGTATGCAGTCATTCAACAAATATTTACTTACTGCTACATTTCAATAATTTTGCTAAGCACTGGGGGTTTGATGGTGAATAAGACAGATGTGATCCCTGCCCTAATAGAGCTTAGAAACTATAGGGGAGTCATAATTTTTAAAATTATACATAAAGGATCTTAAGGTATTAGAGGGTATGGCTTCAGTATGGCAAGAAAGAGAGAAACGAGGTTGGAGACAGACAAATGGTCAAATCCTACAAGGATTTCTTGGGGGGAAAGTTTCTATTTTATTCTAAATGTATTGGGAAACCATTAAACAATACTCCTGCATTCATAAAACAACTTCTTCCCAAAGAGCTTGCTTAATTCTTCAACTTTTACGTACTTAGTATGTACCATTCACTTTGCTAGGCCCATTAATCTCAATGTATAAACATAATAACTGAAATAGAGGCTGGAGAAATACCTATCTAAGTGTACAAATATTATGTACTAATATTATAAAATAAATTATAAAACCATATGATACCAAATAATTTTTAAAATTAATATATGTATATACAAATATAAATATTTATAGATGCTACAGATGCTGTTCCTCCCGGTGACCTATACAAGGCAGCAGCATATACAGCGATGTCATATGAATTCCTTAGAAACTCACCTTTTAGAATGTGGAGAGTCAAGTTAAACAAGTTATGCAAAAGAAGAAAGTACGCTTTGTGTCAATGTGTTGTCCAGTTATGCTCAGATTTGGGTGAAGTAATATGTAGCAGATTCAGCACAGTCATCTTTCCAATTAAAAAAATACATACCATTCAAATACACATTGTGTTTCTACTACTGTGTTTCCCCGAAAATAAGACCAGGTCTTATATTAATTTTTGCTCCAAAAGATGCATGAGGGCTTATGTTCAGGGGATGTCATCCTGAAACATCATGCTAGGACTTATTTTCCAGTTAGGTCTTATTTTGGGGGGAAACAGGGCATATACTTAGGTGCTGGGGATATAGCAGTATATAAAAGAGACAAGAGTCCCTGCCCTCATGAAAGTTACAATCTAGAGGAGAAGAAATAATTAACCAGTGCTTATTTATTTAAACAAGCAAAATGTCTAGCATGGTAAATTGTGATAAATAGCAGTACATACCAAGGGGAAAAAAATTAAGACAGGAAAGGACAGGAACTATTTAAATGATTGTTTAAGACGAGCACTTTAAAAAAAATACTTGTCTTTTAGTAGTTCATCAATGACACAACTGTTGGTGTATATCAGGAATTAGCAAACTTTTTCTACAAAGGGCCAGAGAGTAAATATTTTAAGCTTTGTGGGCAATATGGTCACGACCAATCAACTCTGCTGTTGTAGCACAAAAGCAGCCACTGAAATGAATTTGTGTGTGGCTACATTCTAATAAAGCTTTGTTTATGGATAATTAAATTGGAATTTTACATAGTTTTCATTTGTCACAACATTTTCTTTTAAAAATGTTCAGCAATTTAAAAATGTAAAAACCATTCTCAGTTCATAGGCTATATAATAACAGGCAGCAAGACATTATTTGCCAACCCCTGGAATGCTCAGTGAAATGGCTTACTTAATTTTCATTAATCAACAAGTCAAAAGAAATGTTAAGTAAGCCTAGGATAAATATTAGTGAAACATAAAGATCCAGCACTATCAATAACAACAGTTAGAAAATTCTCTAATAACTTTAGCGATGTTAATTTTATATGATAGTGGGACTTATAGTTCAATTACACAATAAAATATTAAAGATAATGGTGTAATTATCTAAATAAATCATGCTAAAACTATAGAAGTATTTCAGTGAATAAAAACTAAGCCAGTGCAAACTATATCAAATAATCTAGATTCCCTATAAAATCACTTGATGAAGTCACTATATTCCCTAACAGAAATACTTTATTTCACCCAGTTAGGTTTCAATTATCACTTCTATCCCAACAAAACACAAAGCTATATATCTGGCCTTGACCTTTCCTCTAACTTCCACAATTCCAAATGCCTTAGAGAAATCTACACCTTGATATTATGTCACCACCTGAAGCATCATGAATCTAAAACCAAATGTTTTCTTCATTACATATATAAAGTAGCTTCCCCTCTAAATTCCATAATTATTGCTAATGATATCTTCATTATTTCATTCAACCCAAGTGTTGTGGGATATTTTAAAATATTTAAAGTTTTGTTTCTCCCAAAGAATTCACTTTTTTTTGCCTTCTTTCTTTACTCCTTACCTACCACTTCCCCCCAAAGTAGCTAAGCCATTCCATGAGCATTACTTCAAATGAAAGATAAGCTTGGGTCAAAGAGGAAAAAAAAAGTTTTCCTAACTTTGTCTTCCAAGGTGCTTCGGGAGAAAACAAAAGGTCTTTTAGCAGAGACATTATGATGGAAGAAAATAATGAGAGCAAGGATCCCCCCTTCAATCCCATCCACTCATTCCCTCTCTCAGGCTAGAAAGGCTCCCTGGGTTAAAGGGAGGAGAGAAGTCAGTGGGGCCTAGAAGGGCCAGAGCAGAAGGAACCAAACACATTCAAAACGATGGGCCATTTTTAGTGAGGGATATTGCTCAAATGGCCAGAAATCCCTTATAAGTAGATTTAGCATCAACAGGCCTTAAGAGCACGCATATGGGCAGAACCTTTCCTGGTGGTGCGTGGTGAGGGCTCCTCTTAGACAGCAGTCATCCCCTTGCTGATGACCGCCCTGCTACTAGAAGGATGCCTATCCACGCCTAAGGTTTTATTCAGTCCCCATCCAATTTGCCCCAGGTAGGAAACCCTCTTTGCAGCTTCCCTGGACTGAAGAACAACAGGGCCCCAGACACTCCATGGGGCTGATGGTGGTGAAGGCAAGCCCTGTACTTGGAATTAGCATGAGGAGGGAGGATAGGTGCTAGTAGCTACTAGCCTGATTTCTGAGTGCTGTATGTTTTTTGATCTTCATATAAATGGATTCAAAGTGCATACTCTTGGGGTTCGCTTCTGTTGCTCAACTTTGTTTGTGAACTTCATCTATATTGTTGCATGTGGATGTGGTGTATTCATTCCCACTGACTCTGTATTAGATATATATCCCTATTTATTTATTCATTCTACCACTCGTGGACATTTGGGTTGTTTCCAGGTTAGGGACAGTAAAACACATGCCAATTACATGGGTTTAAAACAGAGGCAGCATCTTCAGCTCAAGCTAACATAACCCATCAGTAAAACCTACTCACTCCTCCCAGTCTTTCAATAGTCACCACTACAAAATCTAATCATGTTTCTTCAAGTTGATAGTAAACTTCCCAAGGACAGGCAATATCTCAATTCTTTGGATCTTTCATAGGATATACACTTAGTATGTATTCAAGGAATAGCTATTTTACATGTATAATCACTACTATCAAAGCGATTACTATGACTTTTAACATAGAAATGCAAGTAGCATTCTAACATCTTGACTTATAAGGTCTTGGAATTTTTTAAAGCATCCTATTTTGGGTATCTCTCAACATATGAAAAGTCCCAAAGATATTATCTAGGTAATAAAGAACCTAGCCTTAAAAATGTATCTTTCCTTACCGTTACCAAGGAGCTCAGAGGAAAGCAATACAGAAGTAGGAGTAAGAAGAAGAGGTTAAGTGCTCCTAGGATATTTGAACACAGGGCCCTATCAACTCATAGCTTTACTATCATCAGGAGAGACTGAGAGACTAGGCTTTTAGCATAACAGGCCAGGAGAATTAACACAAAAGCACACGAAAACACAGTGCTTTGTTATCAGACTATGTATATTAATTCCTTTACACTTTGTAATTTTATGAGTTAGGTATAGGACTATTATTAGTACTAGAGGTACAGATAAGGAATTTGATACAGAATAGTTAAACAATTTGCCCAAGGTCCTACAGTTTGTAAAGTGGCAGAGCTAAGATTCTAACCCAGGCAATCTGGCTTGCATATTTTTGACTTGGGGCGAGGGTGGGGAGGAGAGGGCTGTTCTTCTTCCAAATGAGGGAGAGTTCTATAATTTAAACAAAAAATTAGATTGAGCTATATGTGAGCATACGTAAGTATGGATTTTGAAGGCATTTTATATATATAAATAAAGCTTTTCAGCCATTTAAAAGGATGAGAGGAGGATTATTATAAAGGAACAGGAGGAAAGTTTTGGAGTTATATTATCTTGGTCGTGATGACAATTTCATGGGTGTATACACACATAAAAACGTATCCAATTGTACACTTTAAATATGTGTATGCATGTCAATTGTATGTCGATTACACCTCAATAAAGCTACATGCAAAAAGGATGAAACAGATCAATAGATGAGCCAATCATAGAAACAGGATGCCGACAATGTTAGTGGAGAAAAAATTATGACAATATGCTTGATATAATTTGCTAAATACATATATACACACGTAAACACACACAAATCTTATCTGTGGGTTATCTGTGGGCTTTTTGTTTTGTTTTGTTTTAGCCTGTGGTAATACAAGGAGCTTCCACTGAGGCGACTGTCAACAGGCCCAGCTGACATCTGGATAGCAACCTCATGAGAGACCCTGAGCCAAAAACACCCAGCTTAGCTGCTCCTGGATTGCTGACTCTCTGAAACTGTGTGAGATAATAAATGTTTATTATTTTAAGCTGCTTGGTTTGGGGTAATTTGTTATGTATCAGTAGATAGATAGCACTTATTACTCTTTTATATGAAGTATTAAAATATGGCATATATACAGAAAAGTGGACAAATCCTAAGTATATACCTTTACTGAATTTTCATAAAGTGGGCACACCCATGCTCAGTAGCCAGATCAGGACACCAAACAGAACACTACCAGCACCCCAGAAGCCCCCCTTGTGGCCCCGTCTAGTTACTACCTCTCAAAAAGGGTAGCCAGTAGCCTGATTTCTTACATCATAGATGAATTTTATGTGATTTTGAACTTCATATAAGCGGAATCACAGTATATACTCTTGGATCTAGCTTCTTTTGCTCAACATCATGTTTGTAAGATTCATCCATATTGTTGCCTGTGGTTATAGTTCATTCTCACTGTCGATTCCATGTTAGGTATATATGCCTGTTAATGTATTCATTTTATCATTGATGGACATTGGGGTTGTCTCAAGTTTAAGTTTATTATAAACAGTGCTGTGAACATGCTTGTACATGTCTTTTTATGAAACTATGTACCTATTTCTGTTGTGTATGTGCCTAGAAGTGGAATTATTGGGTCATAGGCATGCCTATATTCAGCTCTACTCATTACTTGATAAACAGATTTCCAACGTGGTTGTACCACACACCATCTGAGCAGCAGTAGAGTGGCGTTCCAGCTGCTCCACATCCTTGCATTCTCTTGGTATTGTCTTCTTCGTCTTTGCTATTCTGGTGGGTGGCAGTGGTATCACATTGTATATTTTCCTCATGAGTAATGACGTTGAACACCTTTTTGTACGTTAATCGGCCATTTGGACATCTTTTGTGAAGTGCCTGTTTCAAACCTTTTGTTCACTTAAGGAAAGATTACTTGTAAGATAAGTAAAATGCCGTGATAACTTTCTAAACTAATGGGTTCTCTGTGATACTGTGAAAGCAAGTGCCTTCGAGCAGCAGTCCACAGTCATCAAAAATAAAAAGATAGAACTAATAGCAGGAATATGGTTAGACACCTCTTCTAAATCTAGAACTGCTTTAAGAAGAGAAACAAGGGAAACAGTTAGGCAGAAGGAACCCGCATCGCAGGAATGAGACAAGAAGGGAGAAGCCATTACGAAGATGATGCATGTGGGAAACATTTGCATCGTTTTGGTGAATGGTACGTACAACACACACAGGATGTAGCTCAAGAATCACGTTAGCCATAATCACTGTCCAGAAAAGCTTTTCTGAGAAAAACAAGAACACAGATCAGATGGGCTTTAACCCTATTATATAGTGTTATATAAATCAGGGCAGTTCAGTGCCAGTAGGAATAACAGTAAATATTCTGCAATTAAAAAAGTATATCACTGATAAGTGTGATTCCATTACATCATACTTCTCAAGAGAGGAAAATTAGTAATTTATATATACCCTAGAATAGCCAATAAATATATACTCACCTTCCTTTAACCTCATAAGCCTACATTAAGCTTTATTTTTTTCTTTTATGAGTTACCAGAATGTACTACTTATTTTTAGTTTACTGATTAAATTTTAATAAGACTCTTCAGATAGCAGAACAATCTGTTAAAGAAAGTTAATATTGCTGGACAAGATCAATGCATAATGGATACCATGTGTGAGTGAAAAAGTAGAAGAAAAAAAAATGTGGCTTTGGTTGTATTATCTTAGGCATACCACAGCACAGAATTTTAGCCCCAAATGTAACAACATGGTGCTTTAACCGTAATCATATAAGAAGTCCAGGTAGTATAATATTTTTAATTAAATGAAGTCCGATACACTGAATAACTTTAAGAGCTCAATGTTTACAAGTCTACCAGAAAAAAAAACAGGTTCTCACATTTTTAATACTCCCATTGTCCTACTGTGCACGGCATCATAAAAAATGGCATTGAGAAATCATCACAAATAGCACATGGAACAAATCTGATACACCTCTCAGGCTTTAGAAGGAAGAGTTCTATGACATGTAATAATGTTGCATCACTACCTAACAAAGCATATCACTGAAGTGAACATGTTTCAAGGACATTATATTAAAGCTACTAGGAGAACCAAAATGTAATGGTCTGAAACAGACAATTAAAATATTAACCTCAATTCTAAAGAAGGTATATTTTTCAGGATGAAGTTCTTAAATAAACAAAATTTATATCTTCTTCAATAAAATCTATTTCTGTGTAAAGGTCCATTGCCTATAAGTATCACTCAAATTTTTTAAAGGAAATTTGTCTCAAGAACGAAATGCTAAGTGAAATAAGTCAGACAGAAAAAGTCGAGAACCACATGATTCCACTCATATGTGGGATATAAAACTGAAAGCAACAAGCAAACAAGATAAACAAGCAAAAATTCATAGACACAGATAATAGTTCAGTGGTGACCAGAGGGTAAGGGGGAAGGGGGAGGTAGAGGAGGGTAAAGGGGGTCAAATATATGGTGATGGAAGGAGAACTCACTTTGGGTGATGAACGCACAATGGGATACATAGATGATGTAATACAGAACCGTACACTTGAAACCTATATAATTTTACTAATCAATGTTACCCCGCTAAATTAAGAATTATAAATAAAAAAATACAAACACAAAAATGAACAAAGTTAAGGTGATAATACTACACAAGGTCACATTCTATAAAAGCATGAGTATGGATTTGTTTGTAAGGTAAAGTAAAAAGGCCCATGCAGAAACACGTTTTTTCCATTCCAAACTAATATCTTCTAAGAAAAGTCCAGACAAAAGTCATAAGGATGGATTCCTAGGAGAAGCTATTACACTGATGTTGTTGGGCAACACTGACCACGTAGGTAAAAAAAAACAAACAAAAAAAACCCCTGAAGCTAGAGAACGCTAGGCTTGCACTGTCGGTTGCTATTGTTTTTAAACTCTACTGATCAACATAACTGAACTGGAGAACTATGAATGCTCAGACAGAACGCAGATGAGAAAGAAACCAAGGTCCTGGACAGTCCAGAAACCAGAACATGAGTTTAATCACATTTGACTAGGACTCACTCATCCCCAAAGGGAGATTTAATTTCATAATCATGTCCTATTTTGTTTAATGCTGGCAGGGAGCATGTATATATTGCTTGATGCTATCCCCTAATACTCATCACTATACTTAACACATTCTAGACATGCACAATTTCTTGAATAAAAATTTCTTGAATATTGTATTTTAACAAGTTGAGCTCATATGATATTCCATTTTTTTCAACCCTTTTTCATTAATACATTGCAATAATCTTCCTAGGAAATTAAATATTTCATAAACATTTTTCGATTATTTTTTATTATTTTTATTTTTCAATTACAGTTGACATTCAATATTATTTTATATTAGTTTCAGGTGTACAGTTTCAGGTGGTTAGACATTTATATAATTTACAAAGTGATACCCCCAATTGGTCTAATACCCCCTGACACTGTACATAATTACAGTATTATAACATGATTCTTAATGGCTGAATTATATTCATATACCATAATTTAACCATTCTCTAAATATTCAATCATTCAAAAATAAACATTGTTACATCCATATACTAAAAAATATGTAGCCATTAAATCATAATTGGTATCATAATTTTATTTTTTTAGTGTCATAAATAATGTAGCAGTATATCTTTTTAAATATAAATTATTATTCTCATGTCTGATTATTTCCTTGGAACAGACAAATGGGAGGCATGAATTTAGACATCTAGAGATAGAGCATTCTTATCCTTTGGGGAAAACAATTATATATTACTGGGAAAATTAGAGGAGGTTAGCAGTTCTTCACACGTGTAAATTAACTTAATCAGATTGTTTCTTAATACCTCGCTGAAACAGATGACAAAAACTGGAGTTTTCCTATGGTAAAGAAGGTACAGTTACAAGAAGCAGAGTACAGTATTAGGAATAGAGAGTAAAAATGTAATGGCTCTGTGCGATGTCAGAGGGGTAGTAAATGAGGGGAGGGGAGTTATCACTGTGTGTGGGATATAAATGATAAATGTCTAACTATTACATTGTTTTGTGCACCTGAAACCAGTAATATATATATATATATATATATATATATATATATATATATATATATATATATATATATACATATATATATATATATATGAGATGGTCTGGCAGTGAAAGAGATGGATCATATAAGGTGGCTGGTGAGTGTGGGAGAATTGATCCTGACCAGGGAATACACACTGGGCTAGTCCTTCATTCTGTTACTTCATCTGCTATGAGACATTTCTGAGACTGTTCCCTTCCTCTCCTATAAAAAGCTGAAAACAACAGACTCGGACAAGCATGAGAGTAAAAGGCCGAGATATAACTTGTGCACACCTTGAGGTATTCATTGGAGGGATTACTGTACATATATGATCACTTGTTGCTTTACCTCTCATGCTGTCTTATCTAAAATTTCAACTGTTATAGATTTCTGAATATCACCATATTATACTTATAAGTAGGCCAATGACAACGTAGCAAAGAAGCAAGGTACCCTATATTTGTATAATATATTTAGAAACTGACCCACTAAAATGGTTTCCTAAAACTGCTTAGATACAGTCGAAAACACACCAGGCCCAGTGGAATGCCTGTGCCAAAGGAAACTCACTGCACCCGCCTGATCCAAACAAATATCCTCATGGCCACTCTATAAACAAAACTTAAAAGATCTGACTCACTCTGCTGGCCCTGCTCCAAAAAAGAGAAGCCGCCCTGAAAGAAATGCTGATAAGCAACCCCATGGACAAGAGAATTCAGAATATTATTCCATTCTAAATGATTAAGGGTAAGGGACGATAGTTCATCTGGGGGAGCCTTGGCCCCGTAAGAATTACTACTCCCCAGAAGTACATTGTGGAAAGCCTGCCAAGTTGGTTTACCAAATCAGTATAGTTCTGGGATCAATCAGCTAAAACAAAAGAGGATGATTGTTATGATACAGTGATAGCTAAAAAGTAACCTCAAAACCTTATACTGGAGTCCAAACAAAACACTAAAGATTCTGCTACTTGGGTGGCAATAGTCCATTTTTCTGCACTATTGTCACTGCAGTACTCAATTTTCAGGTGGGTTCAAATTTCTCTATAAATCCTTTATTCCCCCTAACACACAACTATTTATCAGAGTTGAGGTGAGAGAGAAGAGGGTACAGAAGATTTTTTTCTGTTACTCCAGCGCTGCATCAAGAGGGATCTTTACATCATTTTACTTGATCTGCACATTAGGAACCCTGTGAGTTCAGTAAGGTGAATACTATACTTGTCAAAGCTTGGTTTGGTTACACAATGGCTCCTTAGTAGAACCTGTAGCACATTCCAGGTCTAATTCTTACTCTAATGCTGTCCCCACTAGAGTACGAACCAAGAATGTCCCACATTCTTAATTTCATATTTTCCACAGTGGATTTTCTAATATGAAAATGCCAGTTTTTGCAACTTGCAATTAAAAGCAATAAATATAACTGCATGCAAACCTGAATCAGAGGTCCTAAAACAAGGCTGAAATTCTAGGTTGTATTCTGGTCCCATTTATTTGCTTTTCCACTCCAACAAGAATCCTACAAATCAAGTCAAACTAACTCTCTACAAATGCTATGTATTTTCCCAAGCCTTTGTTCACACCATTTCCCTTAATTTAAATATGATGTCCCTTCCTTTTGGCTTCTTTGAATCCGAATGCCATTGTTAATGACGGTATAATCCCCCACCTCCTTAGAAATATATCTCTATCAGCCCTGCAGGACATAATCGCTGGGTCCTTTGCATTTCTATAGCATTCAAATATGTAGCATTCATTTGTCAAATATTACTCTCTCTTGTTTGCTTACCAATTTTCTAACTGTGTGTGTATTGTCTCTCTCTGACTGCAAGCTTCTTGAGCGATGAGGCCATCACTTGGCCTTTCTACACTGGATAGTATCCAGCACTCAGCTGACAGAGAGAAAATACTCAATAACTGATGGCTCAGATACCAAGTTCCCTGAACAGCCTGAACAAACCAGCTGCTTACCTCACTGTCTTTCTTTCACTATAAACTAAACGAATCTTTTCATTTCCCATTTTACACTTTAACTTTCTTTTTTTACTTTAACTGTCCATAACACCAAATCAAATGACATGTTTTAACATTGGACTGACTACAGATTCTTGCATGACATTTATGGGGAATATTTTCTACTTGCCAAACTGATATATTCTTAAGGCAGACAACTTGGAACACGCATAAATGTTCATTGCTGCTTCATAATCCATTATATAAATATTTATCATCTATTTAACAGTTTTTATTGGCGTTCAATTTCTTTATTATAAATAATGTTGATAAATGTACCTACCTACATTTTTATGCACATCTCATTATTTTCTGATTAAATTTCTAGGGTGATATACATTGCTAACTTGCCCTCTAGAAAGTTTGAAGCAATTTCATTTCACCACCCACCAGTGTACAAAAGTGCTTGTTTACAGAGAGTGGTTGCCTCAGGTTGGTTTTAGGGGGGTTGACAGTGATAGAAGGAGAGAAGAAAGTGAACCAGATTAGGAAGGGTTAGGTCTTTTAAAAAGTGGGCATTCCTGAAATCTATGTAACTTTACTAACAATTGTCACCCCAATAAACTTTAATAAAAAAAATGTGGACATAGGCGTTTTTATTATATTGGCCTCACTACTTTTTGGTATGCCTAATCTTTTACAATTTAATAACAAACTTTTAAAGACTGCATATTCCCCATACTCGTCAGCAAATAAGAGTATTTTGTTTTTCAAATTTGTGAATTCAATAGATAGTTTACAATTCCTTGATCACAAGTCAGGTTGAATAGATAATATATGACGTATGGTAGGAGCTCGCTATATTCCTTCTCTTGTGAACCTATAGCTTTTGGTTAAAATATTGTGCTCTCTCCTCTTTATGGGTGTGTGCACTCTGTTTTTAACTGCATAAAGAACATTTTTTCTCAAATAAAACTTCTACCGAAAAGCACTACCCTCTAAATAAGATCTTTGTATGTGTGGCCCTTCTTTGATCTCTTCCTTCTTATATAGTATGTGGCCCTCAAAGGAAAAAGTTTCTCCACTACCTAACTGGATATAAATTTTCTAAAAGCAATGAAAACATAGAGAGGTGTACAGAAAAGTTCCTGCCTTTCCTAGAATAATTAAATGGAAGGCCTGTGGAGGAAAGCTTGATCTCTGAGGAATGGGATTTGGCTAATAGATATGAACTGCAGGGTTTCCCTGTTGCTGTGGTAAGGACAAGGGAATTTACGGCTAAAAACAAATGCTCTCTATTCGGATAAAGAAAGAGACATTAAAATTCACAACTAACTATCTATCTATAGTCATGGGATGTGAAGTACAGCATAGGGAATTGAGTCACTGGAATTGTAATAGGTATATACGATGACAGAGGGGCGGGGGGGGTTATCGCTTTGTGAGGGGTGTAAGTGTCTAATCATTATCTTGTTTACTACACCTGAAACTAATATAATAAAAAAAGGAAAGAAAAGAGAAGAAAATTCACAACTATCTAGAGAAAACAGAAAGGAGGATCCTAAGAAAGCAATAGAGAATCAGAGCAGGGAGCAGCAGTAAAGATTAGAGGGTCCTAAGGGTCCCCAGCGGCCCTCACCTTCATTCCAATCAGCTTAAAGAAGAGGATGCCGAGGAACTCTTTGTTGATAAGGAAATTAAATAAAGTCACACTACAAATACAGGGACCCATCATGTGCTGTAGCACCTCTCTATCAAATGCAATTCGCAAAAGGAGGGAGGAATTGAATGCTGAAGGACATCTAGAAATCACAGAACCCTAGGAAGCAGAAAGATGATTCTCGGAGTCCATCACTTACAGAGTTAAATCGTTTCCATACTGCAGGGGCCAAGTTCCTGGAACCACATTCTCTTGTACTACCGCTGATTTCTATCTCTGACCATATCCTACATCTTAAAAATGGCCAAAGTAAGTTTAATCTGAAACCATGAGCCAGACCACACTTTTAAAATAGATACAAAGAATCTGAAGAAATAGCAAAGAAATGTATTTTTGTCCTTGAGACTTAAGATGGTAAGCCTACTGCTAAAATATGTTCAATGTGTGACAGAATTAATTGGACATGTGCTAGGACATTTTTGAGGGAGACCTCAATCATGAACATGACATTGCAGACTACCTACCTACATAAAGGCCTTCCACAATACCTTTGCTTCCTGCCTTTTTGTAGCAGAAGGGCTGGAAAAGTTCTCAGACCCCCTTGCAACTAAGGGTGGCCATGTGACCCAGTTCTAGCCAATGTGTGATGTAAGGGGAAAGTCTTTACCAAGGATACACTTCTGGCAAACCCTTCTGCCATTTTCCCTCTTTCTTCCTGCGTGGAATACAGATACAAGGTGTGCAGTATAGCCATCATACCCGCATGAGAATGAGAACCACATGCTAAGCTTGGTCAATTGGAAAAACTGAAAAATATGTGTCCTTGAAGACATCCACCCTGAACTGCCTACCTCCACACTAACTTTATGAGATAACTACATACTTGTCTAAGCCTCTATTAATTGTATTTCCCACTACTTGCAGCCAAACTCATTCCTAATAATGTACCAGGGATAGACAGACAAGTAGTACCGTTTCCCCGAAAATAAGACCTAGCCAGACCATCAGCTCTAATGTGTCTTTTGGAGCAAAAATTAATATAAGACCTGGTATCATATCATATCATATCATATCATATCATATCATATCATATCATACCCGGTCTTATAGTAAAAGAAGACCAGATCTTATACTAATTTTTGTTCCAAAAGACACATGAGAGCTGATTGTCCGGCCAGGTCTTATTTTCAGGGAAACACTGCTATCCCTATTCCCATGCTAAAACAAGAAACCTAGGACATGGCAATACGATGTAATTCCCATCCTTCCAACAAAAATTTGTAAGGATTAACCACAGCCAAGCATTGCGCCAGGATTCAATTGATCAAATGACATTAAACCTCCCCTCATGTTGCTTACATTATAATGGAAATTTTCAAGGCTATCTCAATAAAACAAGTAGTCACAACTCAGTGGCTGCATAACTGTGTCTTAGATACGCTGCTGTATTTGGCCTATCAGAAGTCTGATTTTCCAAGTCTTCCAAACTAAAACCTACTCTTGTTCCATATCACATAAGAATCGTCTCCCTTCTAGAGTAAAGGGAAAGACATCATGTTGTCATTTGTGATCCTTAAAAATCTCAGTGCAATTACAAACCTGGCAAAGATCCCAGGAGATCAAATCGTTCTATTTTGCAACTCACAGCTTCAAAGCCTCCAGGGACAATCAGGATCCAAGTACTTAAGAAAATTACCGCACCATCTAATCAGCAGCTTGAAACTGCTTCTGAAAGGTCTAGCTGCAGCTTTAGCTACCAAGAAAGTCAATCTTAGGGAAGGCCCCTCCCATATACCAATTTAGTTACTAATTTGAAGAGAAAATCCTCTTTGAAAAAAGATTTTACAAAATTTCACACAGGATTTTAACACCTCATGTTGCTTACTCTGAAACAGACTTTCTCCATGCCCTTTTTATAACACAGACACTGTGAAACATGAAAAAAATACCTTGAAGATACAGTCCCTTACCTCCCATTCAATTGAAGCATTTATCTACCTCAGAGATATGAGAGTAAGACAAAGGGTAGTCATGAATGTGGTCTGGTATAGAACAAAAGGAATGCAACTGGGTGCTCAGAAGAATCACACAAATTTGTTAAATAATAAGTGAATCTTTCAGAATCATCTGGAAAAACACCGAATCCTGCTGGCAACATGCATGAATATCCATAAAAACATTCTTTAGCCTTACTTTACCTTGTTATTCTGGTCCATGCTTATTTTCACATTTTTAGTGTGCAATCATGCAATTAAGGCCTCAACAAAGCAGCTTCAGGGCACTGGATTTCAACCCAGGTTACCTGAGTAAGAAAGAGGGCGCATACAGGGGGATTTGTAGCTATGAGTCACTTGAGCAAGACAGCTACCACAGATCCTTAGAAGTCCTAAGCCAGTCTACAGCACTAAGTAAATGCAGACCTAGAGCAGAGAACTGAAGGAAGTTTCTGAATTACGCTGCTGAATACTTGGATTACTCTCAGCAAAACAATTCCATACTATAGCTCTTTGATAATAATGACATTGACAAGTCAGTACCAAATCTTTAACTTCAGGGATAGACCAGCATGGCTGCTTTGATCTCATTCCCATTTGATAGTGACTAGCACCTACAGTACAGCCTGTGATTTACTGTGATGATATCAAGACCCCATGTAACCTCGTAGATGTGAATTAACAAGGGGGTGATGAACCCAAAGTACTGCGAGTTGTATGTAGATGAATTTTACACTTTGTGTGTAGACATACTCTCCAGAACACTTTAATCCTGATATGAGGGGAACTTTCTTTGCTATTCTATAGCCTAAATTCCTTGATGATTTCTATAAACCTCCTAATTACTATATACATACTTAAGGTGTTCAAGTTAATAATCTCATTTACTTTGGCTATCCTATGAGGTAGAAAATACAAAATGAACTTTAACTACCTAGCTCACTATTCCCTACGTCCTTCAACAAATGCATCTGACAGAAGTAGGAAATAACCATTACAGGGATTCCCCCCAAACAATTCATTTATATAGCACTATATAAAAAAGTATATACGGGCAAATTAAGCTTTTATTTAAAATGGCTTAAAATGTATTAGCTGTGTATCTATTTGGTTGGTGAAAAACTGATTACGGTTTAAAAGGTTAAAAATTGCAAAAACCACTATAACTTTAGCACCAACCTAATACGTGAGTACAAGAAGAAACATACACAAACATTTTTCTTTAATCATCTTATTTCTGAGATGATAAAAATGTTCACTCAGCTAATTTATTAATAGTGAGTAATTTATTATGGTGAACACATAATTAATAGTTTCAAATATTTACTAAATACCTATGACAGGTATTATGCTAAGCAAAGTAGAATCTAGCATCTGGCTCAAAACAGTCATAAAGTAGGTTTTAAAAAATCTCCAGGCTTTGTGAAAAGTTATTCTATCTTCAACACAACTTGGTGAGATGGGATCATATAGGCTGCTCATAGCCCCCAAAGGATTCTGCTTATCACTAACATGTCCCCGTCCTCTATTCCCATTTGTATGGAAAACAAGAGGCCAGGACATCACAAGATTCTATCTTATTAACATTCACTAAAGGAACACATGGTCTTGATTTCTAAGAGGTTACTCAGTAATTTTATTTTTGTTCTCATGGAAATATTCCTCAAACCTTTCTATTTCTGGGTATGATAAACACAGAACCTATAGGACCTTCTCCCTCCTCTGCACACATACACACAGAAAACAACTATAAAATCTGAGTATAATAGAAAGAGAAATTAAATCAAGGTACTGGGCAGTAAACAAAAGCATACAGACTCTCAGAGGGAACTCAAAATTGGGAGAAGGAATAGAGACAGGGAGCTACACAGACAAGTTTTCACAACCATGGCTTTAACCCTGGGGCTAAGTGCAGCATTTGTGGTGAATAGCAGCCAGTGGAGAGGGGGCCCACATGGGGAAAAGAAACAAAAAAAATTATTCTGGCCTAGGGAACCAAAAAGTGGAGTTGGTAAAATGCTGAAGGAAGAGGGGGAATCACAGAAGGAAGACAGCTTGAGAGAGAATTCCCAAACTCTGTCTACCCACATCTCTATGTGAACCCTGAACCACGATGGTAGAGAATAAATGAAAAGCAAAAGAACAAATTCTGAATTGTGACTACAGCTACAACCCAGAAGGTGTTGGTGGAAGAGAAGCAGACAGACATCGGTAGAGAGTGTGCACTCACTCAGAGAAAGTGAGATGGTGTACCTTTTAGTACAGGACTAGATGCAGTCAAAGTGCTCACAGCATAAAATATCAAAAACCCAGTCATTCAGGCCTGGATAACTAGATACAAAGAATTCAGGAAATCATGAGAATTGAAGAGAAAGAGCCAAAGAGAAGATGCCTGAGCACAGATTAGCCACAATGACTAAACTCTGAACAATGCTTGCACAGACTAGACTCTTAGCAACCCATCCAAAAACAACAGATCTGAACAAAGACGAGAGCTACTGCACAAGAAAGAGTTAGCTGTTCAAACCCAGCCAAGAAAACTAGCTGTGAAAACAAAGGAAATAATGCTTATTGAATAAAAATAACATAGTTCAAAATCTCAATTCAACTTTCATAATATTCAAGATATACTCCCAAAGTGCCCAGCATAAAAAGAATCTGATAAGGGGCTAATATCCAAAATATATAAGGAACTCATACAACTCAACAAGAAAAAAACAAACAATCCAATTTAAAAATGGGCAGACAACCTGAATAGACATTTCTCCAAAAGGGACATACAAATGGCCAATAGACATATGAAAAAATGTTCAACATCACTAATCATCAGAGAAATGCAAATAAAAACCACAGTGAGCTATCACCTCACCCCAGTCAGAATGGCTATCACAAACAAGACAAATAATAACAAGTGTTGGAGAGGCTGTGGAGAAAAAGGAACTCTCATACACTGTTGGTGGGAATGCAGACTGGTGCAGCCGTTATGGAAAACAGTGTGGAGTTTCCTCAAAAAATTACGAATAGAATTACCATATGACCCAGCAATCCCTCTCCTGGGTATCTACCCAAAAAATCTGAAAATATTTATACATAAAGACACGTGTGCTCCAATGTTCATTGCAGCTTTGTTTACGGTGGCCAAGACATGGAAACAACCAAAATGTCCTTTGATAGATGAATGGATAAAGAAGTTGTGGTATATATACACAATGGAATACTATTCAGCAGTAAGAAAAGATGATATAGGAACATTTGTGACAACATGGATGGATCCTGAGAGTATAATGCTAAGTGAAATAAGTCAGACAGAAAAAGCAGAGAACCCTATGATTTCACTGATATGTGGTATATAAACCAAAAACAACAAAAGAACAAGACAAACAAATGAGAAACAAAAACTCATGGACACAGACAATAGTTTAGTGGTTACCAGAGGGTAAGGGGGGTGGGGGGTAGTAGATACGGATAAAGGGGAACAAATATATGGTGATGGAAGGAGAACTGACTCTGAACACACAACGGGATTTATAGATGATGTAATACAGAATTGTACACCTGAAATCTATATAACTTTACTAACAACTGTCACCCTAATAAACTTTAATTTAAAAAAAAAAGAATAGAGAGCTTAATAAAGTGAGGTGAAAAGAAAAAAAGAATAGAATTACCATATGACCCAGCAATCCCTCTCCTGGGTATCTACCCCCAAAATCTGAAAACATTTATCCATAAAGGTGTATGTGCTCCTATGTTCATTGTAGCTTTATTTACGGTGGCCAAGACATGGAAACAACCAAAGTGTCCTTCGATAGATGATTGGATAAAGAAGTTGTGGTATACATACACAATGGAATACTACTCTGCCATAAGAAACGATGAAATACAACCATTTGTGACAACATGGATGGATCTTGAGAGTATAATGCTAAGCGAAATAAGTCAGACAGAAAAAGTAGAGAACCATATGATTTCACTGATGTGTGGTATATAAAACTTAAAAGAACAAAAGAACAAGAAAAACAAATGAAGAAACAAAACTCATAGACACAGATAGTAGTTTAGTGGTTACCAGAGGGTAAAGGGGAATAAGTATATGGTGATGGAAAAAGAACTGACTCTGGGTGGTGAACACACAATGTGATATATAGATGATGTAATACAGAATTGTACACCTGAAATGTATGTAACTTTACAAACAATTGTCACCCCCATAAACTTTAATTAAAAAAGAAAAGAAAAAAGGTGAATGAACTGAAAATCAACAAATCTTCCTAGATCCAGCAGAGGACTGAGTTCACAGGGCAAACCATTGCCCCCCCCCCAAATTGTAGAGATGACAGGTGGCTACAGAAAATCCAAATTACCAAAGCAGAAGCCCTGGAACGGAAAACTCCAGAACAAGTACCAGGTTATGAAAACCTAAAGTGTAGTTGTTTGCTGGAGGCTCAGTGTGGACAAGTTTGAGAGTTAAAAATTCCAGGGGAGACCCATCTTAGGGCACATTCACACTTTTGTGAGTTTTATCTCCAGAAGCCCTACCAGATCTCAGTGAATATCAAAGAAAATTCCTTCAGGCTTTCAGCAGGAAGAGGGGAAAAGTAGCCATTTTGTAATATGCCCAGAACATTCTCTTCTTCACAATGCCTGCCCTCAAGGAAAACTATTTACCAGAGCCTAACCAACCTTGGGAAGTGAAATACCCAAATACCCAGTTGGCTCTAAACCCTCATAGCCTTCTATGTGAGGTAAATACCCAATTCCTGCCCTCCATTTAGCCTAAGGGGGAAAAAAACAAAACAAACTGAGAAGCAGTTGTGAAGGTCACAGCCCATGGGCACAGGATCACAGAGACTCAATCTTAGGATTATAGAATACTTCCTCTCTCCCACACCTTGCCACCACATCAATAGGACTCATGTATAGTAACAGGGGGACACAACAAAAAGAACTGCACATCTCAGACCTTAGTTAAGAAGAAATCCCTAGGAGAACCCAAAGACAACAGGGGAGTCAAAAACAAAGACACTAGCAGAAATTTTATCCTCAAGGCCTATCTTATTTACCTCAATTTCTTTTACCCAGTATATCATGTCCAGTTTTCCACAAAAATATCAAGCCATAATAAAACAAAACAAACAAAACCCCCCAGTGATGAGACAGAGAGAGCATTTAGAACCAGACTCAATATGGTAGAGATGTTAGAATGATCAATTCGTGAAAACCTCAGCAGAGAAGTTGGAAGTCTCAGCAGAGAAACAGAAACAATAAAATGAAAATTTTAGAATGAAAAAATATAATTTCTGAAAAAAAGTCACTATATTACCTTAACATCCAAATGGACAAGACAGAGGACTGAGTTAGTGAACTTAAAGATAGATCAATAGAAATTACAAAAGGTGAAGAATAGAGAGAAAAATTTAAACAAAATGAACAGAAGCTCAGGGACCTGTTACGTGATATTAAACAGTCATAAGGAAGTGTAATTAGAATAGCAGATGAAGAGGAGAAAGAGAAAATATTTGAAGAAATAATGGATGGAAATTTCTCAAAATTCATGAAAGAGAAATGAATAGATATATGACACTAAATAAAAAAACAGAATAAACACAGAGAAGCCCAGCCAAAGTACATAATAAACAACTGTAAGCTAAAGATAAAGAGCAAATCTTGAAACCAACAAGAAAAATGACATATCACAGTCAAGGGAACAATGATCCAATGATTAGTTTCTCATCAGAAACCATGGAGTATAGAAAGACGAACAACATCTTTAAGGCCTTGAAGAAAAAAGAAATGTTAACCCAGAATTCTACAGCCAGCAAAAATATCACTGAAGAATGAAAACAAAGATATTTTCAGATACAAGAGAATTAAAACCATTAGTCACTGGCAGACCTGCTCTATAAGAAGTACACTTGTTGGCAGCAGACTTACACTGTAAGAAATGCTAGATCTTATTCAGATGGAAGAGAAATGATACCAGATGGAACTGGAATACTCGACATATGAATGAAAATCATCAGAAAACTAAATGGCTGAGTAAATGCAAAAGACTATTTTTTCTTGTTTTTGAGGCAGGATAAGTAGCCTAAGAAATCGACCAGTCCCTCCAGGATACAACATGAGGCACCTCACTGGTGGTTACACAAGTAACAAGTGACTATATCTGGCACCTGCAGCTGGAGAAAAACAAGAACCAGTTTCATCCAGCAAGACTAATTAATCCCTATGACCAGGACCTGACCTTTAGCTAATTTTAATGTCATTATAATCTCATTTACATTGCAGTTAGTACAACTCCCATCATGCATCTAACTCCATGACGATTCTGGAAGAGCTAAATAAGGAAGAGTGGGAAACTGGGAAGAAACTGACAAGTCACGTCAATGGGACGTCATCAGCTTCAGGCCCCTGGAGGTAGAAATACCGTGGTCAGGACTTCTTCAGGAATGCTCATTCTCTGAGTTTGCCCGCACTTCCCTCTCACGTGTGTACTTTCATTTCAATAAACTCCCTGTGCTTTCCTACATCTGTCTCACTCTTGAATTCTTTCTTCTGCACAGACAAGAACTTGGTCACTGCTGCTCCGGGTTGAGTCCTCTCTTGGACATCCCTGTGGGCCTCTGGTGACATCTCCTTTAAATTACTTTATAAACTAATAATTGTTTAAAACCAAAATAATAACAGTGTCTTGTGGTGTGTGTGTACATATAACTATAACAAAAAAGACCGAAGTGTGGGCCTATAAGTTTGTAAGATTTCCATGTTTTACTTGAAGTCTACATTATTAACTAACGTACTAAACAGTACATTATTAACTAATTAAGTGGACTGTGAAAAGTTATGTTTATGTATTGTTACCCCTTGGTCAGCCACTATGCAAGTAATAGATATAGATTTAAAAAGTAGAAGAAATAGATAAAATAATAGAAAAAAATAGAATAGAATTATAAAAGTATATTCAAATACTCTAAAAACAAGGCCGGAAAAAAAAAGAGGGAGGAAAAACAGAGATGTGTAGAAAATAAAAAATAAAACCTTAGGGGCCGGTCTGGTGGCTCAGGCGGTTAGAGCTCCGTGCTCCTAACTCCGAAGGCTGCCGGTTCGATTCCCACATGGGCCAGTGGGTTCTCAACCACAAGGTTGTCGGTTCGACTCCTGCAAGGGATGGTGAGCTGCGCCCCCTTTAACTAGCAACAGCAACTGGACCTGGAGCTGAGCTGCGCCCTCCACAACGAAGACTGAAAGGACAACAACTTGACTTGGAAAATAAGTCCTGGAAGTACACACTGTTCCCCAATAAAGTCCTGTACCCATTCCCCAATAAAAAAATCTTTAAAAAAAATAAAAATAAAACCTTAGGCCTAAGCCCAATCACGTCAGTAATTACATGAAAGGTTATTGGACTAAACACTCCAGTTACTAAGTAAAGATTGTCAGAAGGCAAAAACAAAATAAACACACACACGTATACACTGTTTACAAGACACTCATTTTCAATATGAATACAGACAAGTTACAAGTGAACAGATGAAAAAATATATACTTTGCAAAGAGTAAACAAAAGGCTGGTATGGCCGTTAATATTACAAGACAAATTTCAAAACCAAATGCAGAGATAAAAGAGGACTCTTCATAATGTAAAAGGGTCAATTCCATAGGAAGGCATCATCCAAAATGTGTATGTACCCAAAAACAGTTTCAAATATATGAAACAAGAATTGACAGAATTGTAAGGAGAAATAAATAATTCTTTAACCATAGTTGGGGATTTTAATGCTCAGCAATGAACTGTACTGGGGGAAAAAAATCAGCAAAGACAGAAAGAAGATCTGAACATTATCAGCCACTTTACCTAATTGTTGTTTATAGAACAATACATCCAATAATGGCCAAATATACATTCTTTTCAGGTTTACATGGCATACTTTGCAGGAGAGACCATATCTAGAATACAAAATAAGTCTCAATAATCTTTTAAGAAAAAAGGAAATCACACAGAGTATGCTCTCTGACCAAAATTAAATTAAATTAGAATACAGTTTTAGGGCACATAGGACCACCCTTAATTTGATTCACCAGAAGGACTCAAAAGTAGGTTAATATTTATTTATCACAGCAAAGGGTACAGAGTAAAAGCAGCAGGAAAAAGATATGCATTGGGTAGAATTCAGACAGGTCAGACACAGGCTTCTTCTACATGCTTTCTCTCTCCTAACAAAATACAGGAACATGTTAATGAGAGCAACACAAGCAGCACAGACTAGAGGGGTTTGGGAAGCCTTCACAATGGAGGTGTTTCACAGATTTTTGAAGACACATAATCATTGTGAGGCAGGCAAGGGTTTTTCGAGAAGAGAAACGAGCATGTAGTATGCTAATGTACGAACTCGTGAAATAATATATTAATATTAACATTAAATTAACATATGAATATCAACATAGAGCTGCAATTGGTTTATAATGCTGTGACCTAAAGCGTATAGGCAGAGAAGCCAGAAAGAACCATGGAAAGGGGGACCATATTCTAACTGGCTTCAAGGCTATTCGGTGTGGATATGCGTCAATTCTAAGAGATTTTTAAGCTGGGAAGTAATGTGGTAATATTTGTGTTCTGTAAAGATTGCTCTCTAGACAGCTGGAGGATGAACTAGAGAAGAGGGAAGCATGAGGGCTGGTGGGAGATAAATAAGGGCATTGGGTCTGGCTTGGGTGACTGGACTCTGTCACCCAAGACTGATTTTGAAAGGTAGGTAATGAGTTCCATTTGGAATATTTTGTGTGAGGTGTCCAGATGGCTGGATCATCAATATCATTTTAATTATATTGGCAATTTAAAAACATTTTATGAAAAGGGAAAATATTTTCAACTCTTTCTGACATTGATCAGCTCATTATTTTTGCCTGAGCAAAATTTCTCTTTCAAAGAATTATCTTTTAAAAGAAGGGGTTAGTTAGGTCTTTTCCACTGAAACATTGTTTTTAATATAAGAATTCAAGCCTTTCTGGCATTTCTTTATGGTCAATGTTCTTTTCCTTAGCATTTGTTCATTTGTTGTTTTTCTTTTGTCTTATGCAGGCAGTGACGCAAACAGTTACTTTGCTATGTACCTTTAAAACCTATCAAACGGGTGGTGATCATTTTGTAATATATACAAATATCGGATCATAACACTGTATACTTGAAACTAATATAATGTTATATGTCAATTATGCCTCCATAAAAAATTAAAATAAAGTAGCCAATCCAGAAAACAAAATACAGGAACATGTACAGCATACATCTGCCCAGGGAAGAGCACAAAGAGCATTTGAATCTCAGTGCTCATTGCTCATAAGGAAGGCTGGTCTGTAGGCATATCCTGCTATGGCAACTGAAACTCAGGACCCCAGCAATGAAACCAAGCACACATAATCAATCTGGATGTTTGTACAAAGCAATTCTGACAAATGGGTACATAATGGTCTATTGCTCCTGGTGTACAAAACAAAATCAACCACTAACATTAAATCATCCAAAGGGCCACATTCCCAGGGGTTGTCCAAGAGTCAATCATGTTTCCGGGTTCCCTTAGAGACACGAAGGAGTTAGCAACCAGACCTGCTGTGTTAACATTTTCCTCACAGATACCAATATAGAAACCAGGAAAACCATACATATTTGGAAAGTAAACAGTAAAACTCAATAATCATTGGAACAAAAAATAAATTACAGGAGAAATGAGACAATAGTTGAACTAAATGGCAATGAAAATACAACATTAAAATCTGTGAAATGTAGTTAAAGTAGTGCTTAGAGTGAAATTTATACCCTTACGTGTCTATATTTAAAAAGATCGTAATACAAAATCAACAAGTAGAAAAATTTTCAAAAATATATAAGTAGAAATTACTCTCCATGTTGTCTTCTAGTTTTCCCAGATTTAATACCAGAATAGGAATATTTTATGGATGCTTGTATGGTGCAACATTTATTTCCTTGGGAACCAAAATGCCATACACCGAAGCTACCACAGGATCTCTGAGCAGAAGGCAACCATCTCCTGAGCAGCAACGTGTCATTTAAACTACACCATTCTGAGTAGGCCCAAACACTGTGATTTTGCTTTGTTTTCTACCACACTTAGGGTGTGTGTGTGTTTGGGGAGCTTCAGAATTTGTGTGATCCTTCTCGATGTATAAATAAGACTTTCTAAGAAGCAGGTTTTGGCATTTTCCTTGGCCTGCCAAGGTGAGAAAAAGATAATTCCAATAGAAAGTCCTGGTTTCTGTCCACCTGCAAACTGGGGTCCCCATTCTTCCCAGAGACAAATACAGGTTCCAAGAGTATCCCACGGTACATATAGCAGCTGAGTGTTTGGCCAGTGGAAGCTGCACTGTGTCACATAGTCAAACATTCCCAAAGCAGCCACACAGTGGCTCACAGGGACACAAGTCTTATGACTGCAGCTGTTTGGTTGGCTTATCCTACTTCCATAGTTTCGGCTGGTAAGGAGACAGTCAGCTCACATGGATTTGGACAGTGTATTACTTACATAGAAAGCAAAAGCAAAATCAGCATGGTGTCAGTGCACTGAGTCTCTAGTCCCACACAATGACATCAAATAGGAGTGACGGGAGAACAGACGGTCCAAGGGACGTGGCATGGTGCTGTCAGGAGCACTTCAAACTGAACCCAAGCAGTTTTACAGACTTACACAGATACCTGCCGTGATACCCCATGAAGTACCAGGCAGCGTCCTGCGCTCAACTGAAACTACGAGACGGGGGGAGACATGGCCTTATGGCAGTTTCCCACAAGGTATGGGATAAGAAACTGTGTCATGGCAGCTCTTCACCAGGCCACTTATCTCCCCTTGCTCCAGGAGGAATCACAGGGCATTTTGCCAAGACTTGAGTCAAACTACGGTTAAGCATTGCCCCTGGGGCCTGGATGAAAGCATGCAAGGTTGCCAGGGTGCTGTACGGAGAAGCTTTTCTATAATATGCTGAACTTATCTACTTCTCTGGAAACCAGAAGTACTAGAATGATATTCCATGCCAAGATTTCTGAAGCATTTACTAAAAGGGGACACTGACTATTTCAGCTGGGCCCTGAATTAGGTAAAAGAAAGTGATGGTGGAGTAGGGTGAGTGTCAAGATTTTAACAGAATATCCTCTGTCATCTACCCATACAAGCTAATGGAATTAACCACTCCAAATACAGGCACCCTTAAAGCAGGAGGCCTATTTGTGGGAAGTATGTTTAGTGCACAATGAAGGACGCGCTGTACCAGCCACAGGACTTGTGTAACCACTCACCTTTGGTTCTACAGAAGGATACTCTCAGGGTCTGGTAACACCCCCTGGAATTAAGGCTGCTGCTTCTAGTCACACAGAGTAAGGTCAGGTCAAAGGCTATGGTTCTAAAACAACTGTAATCAGAAACATCTACCCCAGACAATACTAGAAGCTTGAGCTGTAAACAAACCCGTATGAGAGCTCTCTGAGACAGTGTGCCTTAGCCCTGGCTAGACAGACAACGAGTGAACGTACAGCAACTAAGATTTTCCTATGCCGAAATGGAAGCTAGAAATGCACTAACTTTTGGTTAGCTTAATAGAATCGATAGCTTCCATCAATACTACATAGGGAGTAATATTAAACAATATTAAATAAAAATTAAAAATAATGAAACACTAGTTATAAATTTCTCTTTCATATCCCTAAATGTACAAAAGGAACGCTTAAATTTCTTTGCCAGCATTATACAGAGACGACATCTGACTTAATGAAGGCTGTTTGAAGATAATTCATACACTGTTTCAGACAAATAGGTCCCACCCAGTGTATGATGAAGGAAAAAAGAGAAGAAAAACCACACGTCATTGTAGTAATGTAACAGAAAAGAACGTAACACTATTAGTTGGAGTCTAGTAACTACAGCACAAAAAGGGGAAAGCATCGATAGTCCTAGAGAAGTAGGTAAGAGTTAACTGCACAGCCCTCTGTGAGTACTGGACTGGAAGTAACAAGAAAAATAACTCACAATACACCTTATGGTCTATTATCCAGCTACGAAAGAAATGGACAATGGGGTGGGGAATCCATACAAACTTTGAGAGAGTTCTGTAGATGGAAAACCGCAATGAAAATTCAAAATAACAAAATTGTCTTCACTAATTAAGGGCTATAGACAGACACTGGGATAAGCTAAACCTACAATGCAGTGTAAACTCTCAATGTAATTTACTAAGCCATATGATTATTATAGCCAATTAAATGTTAGATGAAAAGTAACAAAATTTTAATCCCAGGACTTGTATTTTAGGAAAACTTTGGAATGAGACTTGTTATAAATGATAATCAGAGTATATTCTCTCCTACGTTATGCTTGAGAAAAGGAGGTAATGAGAAAGAGGCCTCCTTCTCACTCTTGCCATCCTTGCTTGCATCAGTAAGGAGGAACAGAAAGCCAACTGGCACTGAAAAGGAAGTAAAGATAAAAGTCTTCTTTGGAGGGGGTGATGCAGACTACTGTCAGCCCCTTCATTTAGGGGCCTTAACTCTAGGACAAGCACTATGAATTCTCCAACGAAGTGGCAAAGGGAACCCCATGTGGTTACATTAGTGCTTATACTTAGGCTGCTTTTTTTTTTTTTTTGCTCTTAGTCTCTTTTATTTATTTATTTACTTATTTATAGTTTTATTTTATTTTATTTTATTTTTACATCCCTCACACCGTGAACCCCCCTCCCCCCATCCACCACCACCCCGACCTCACACCGAGCCATCACATTATACACATAAAATTATAGTTGGCACTCATTAATGTCCGGTCTCTGGTGTACAATGCCATGACCAGGCATCCACAGCATCCCTGAGGTGGTCTCCCAAACAGGACACATGTCCATCGTCCAAAGATCTTCATTCTGAATACAGAGCTCCCTTCCCCTTTAAAAATATGGGACACAAAGAAGCAGCAACAGATATATTTGTTGGGAAATAGGCAGGGAGAGAAGTTCTGTTTAAGACATTTTGGTTTAAGGTAGTTAGTCTTTTATATGACCCTGGATCTTCAAGGAAAAAATGTGACTGGGTAGAGCTATGGGAATTGTCCGTGTGCAGAATGAAACTGAAGTCATGGGAATGGATGGCATTGTCCAGGGAAAGGGCAGAAGTCAAGGAAAGATTTTTAAGGAGTAAATGACTAAGAGGTCCAGTAAGATGAAGTAGGTAAAGGAGGTCCTCTTCTGGTAGAAGAGTTCATTGTGTAATATTAATTACTCGATGGGGGACCCAAAAGAAAAGGCATCTATTAAAAATCCATCTTTTCTTCACCAGAACAGTAGGTCTATGACTCAGATATTTGTATGTATCATCACGTTTTAATAGTACAGTGGATAGCCTAATGAATTCAATATTTGAATGGATAATCTCATCAATTCAACAAATATTTTTTGAGAACCTACCATATGCCTGCCACTTTGTTAAGAATAGGGAGATTACGCTTTCTAACTAATTTATATGGTATCCTCTCATTCATTCATTCATTCGTTCAACATTTATTAAGCACTTAATGCTTACTAGACCATGTTTGATGCTTGAAATACACACATAGTAAGTGTTCAATATATATTTTCTCCTCCTAAACACAGAATTTCACTGTGTGTTTACTATGTAAAACTGAGAATGGGAAGAGGCAACCCAAAAGCATGCTTCATGCAATGGGGCCTCCTGCTAAAAGTTCCAAGATTTCATTTCAGAGAGACACAGATTAGAATTCCAGTTCTACCACATGCCCCAAACTGACCTTTCTGAACTGCAGTGTTCTCCCTATAAAGTGGGGATGTTATATACCGTACGGGGTAAAAAATTAATGAAAGAAAAATATCTGGTACAACATAGAAGGGCTATTGTCATTGCTGTGTTATTAAGGAAGATAATCCATGTGTTGTAGTTGCTCGATAGGTGGGAAGAAAAAATAACTTGGGCAATCTTCTAAATCATGCACTCACTACACTCCTGTGAAGGGCAGCTCTACCAAGAGTGGGTTTGAGTTTGTGAGAAAAAAACAAAACCCCATTCTATACAGAATTCGCCCCAGTCCTCTCCCTGGTCTTCAGAGGGCCCCTGTATCCTCTTCCTCTTATCAGCCCTGTTGAAGTAGACTGAAGTCCACCCACTCTAGTGGCAAGGAGTCTAGGCCTACTCAGTATCCTGATTCCTGGTGCTGGAAACCAAGTAGATAAAGACAATATAGATGCTTTGATCCCTGGCTAATGAGGCTGAGAATCTGGCAGAAAGCTATTATAGCCCCACTTAAATGGTTAAGAACTGAAACACAAACGAGGAACTCGTAGACTCCAACTCAGAAAGGTTAGGCATATACAATCTCTGAGAAAGTGAATAGTTGGTCTACGGATGTAGTTTGGCTTTTCTAGAAGCATTTTGAAGGGTGGTGCTGGCAAGCTGGAGGCTTTTAGTATTTGTAGGTGGGCAGATTTTCTTAAGGACTGGTAATTAATGACAAGGGAGACTAGTAAAAAGACATGATTATAATGTTAGGAAAGAAGTACTAAATCCTAAACTAGGACAATAGCAGTGTGAATGGACTGTTCAAAACTTTGCAAAGGTTAATTCTATAAACCTGGTGAACATTCAGGTTCAACAGTGTAGATAGAGAAAGAAATATAAAGTAAATGCTAATAATAAATATTAATGTCTACATTTGCATTTTAAAGAAACTTTAAAATTCAAAGAACATACTGATTTTTGCAATATAGCTCATATTAACGCAACAGAAACATTTGTGTTTTCAGAATGACAGCTTATGAGCCTAAAGAAAGAAATTGTTTTTTACTTCTATATGTAATAATATTTTCTTGACATATCCTAGGGAAAAATGAGTGAGATACTGAAGTACGATAAAATTACAGAGGAAAGTAAATATATCCTTGCCAAAATCATTATTCTGATCTCATGAGTAATACTAACACCGAGAAAAAAAAAAAACTAGGAATATATTCCATTAACTTTTTTTTTTGCAGTGACAGCAAATTTTAAAACTAGTCATATGTTTCAAACTTTGCCAGCTTTCTCCCTGAAGCAAACATGTCAGAAAGGATTACTGTGGCAAGTTAGTCATATGGATTTTTTTTTTTTTTTTACAAAATTGGAATGCGTAACTTTAGAAACCAAACCACAAAGAACAGGCACACTGGAGAGAGACTGGAGCAGATACACGGAACATACAGTGCTTTGAATAATAAGGCTTTGTCAGTCAAAAAGGAGGAGTTTGGTTACCTTGGACTCCAGAAAATAACACATGTCTTCTAAAGATGCAGTTTTAAAAGAAGGGGAAAAAATAGAACACAAGAAACTTAGTCCAGGTCAGAAATGTAAAATACAACAGATTTTCCTAAAGAAATCCTAGGTTCTGAATTCTGAGGCACTGAAAAATGTACTTAAGAAGTTCAAATCCTTATTTATATTCTGGCCCATTTAACTGCCCAGCCTTTCAAGAAGAAAACGAGTACTATCAAAAAGTCATCATCAGTATGTGAATGACCTTGAAAATAAGTATATCAGTTATCACCACCCAATAATGGAGAAAGTAAAGCAACCATTGAGCATTTTTAAGAGCTCTGATTATCCCTGCTTTGTGGCACTTCATTTGACTCTCACTTCATTGTGCTCAATATCATTCTTGAGAAGTATTTCTTTCTACTTTACAAAGGGTAAAGCTAGTACACACACCCTTTACACAGCAAAGGTGTTCAGTAAATGCTGAATTAAAGCTTGACATGTCTCATATAAAGTCATTTCCTTAGGAGACTCTAGAAGTCAACTTGCACTAACAATACTATTTCTATGGTCCCCAAGGTTTTCAGGATAACCAAATCACTGTGTTATTTGTGGGAAAGGTGTTGCAATACTAAGAGGTTGTCTTATAAGCCCTATAAATAGGGGGAAAAAATCTAAACAAAACACTGTAGCTATTATTTCCTGTTAGAAGCTCTAAAAGAAAGCCTTATATCTTGTCTGCTACTCCCATACATATCCAAGTGAGCACACACATGCACCAATGTGTCCTTTTTAATCTTGCCGTACCTAAAAATTACCTGTAGAGAACAGAGTTGACAAAACCTTACCTACAACTAAAGATGCAATGTGCAAACTTTTACTGGACTATGTTGCTAATACACTATTCAAATACTATCTTTAACTTACTATATCGATGGCAATATCCATTGTAAACATGAAATAACTTGTTTCCTCCTAGCTCCGAATTCTGGAAAATGATATTGACAGACAAAAGATGGTTTTCCATATTTTTCCTCATCCAGGAGAAAACCTAGATAGTAAACTACCAACTATTCAAAGCATATTAAGCAGTTGAAAATGGAACAAACGAATGCCTTATCATTACTCCAAGTATTATCTATGGAAGAGAAACATCAGCATCACATGGGAGCTTGTTAGAAAGGCAGAGTTTCAGGCTCCAGCCCAGACCTCCCAAATCAGAACCTTCATTTAAACAACATCCCCAGGGGATGCATGTGCACATCAATGTTTAGGACGTGTCAAACTAATGCATTTATCCCACAACTGTAATGACAAGCAAAAGAAGTATGTATAGATGGATGATCCCATTTATATGAAGTTCAAAACAGGCAAAACTATTTAGGGACAGTTAGGTGGTAAAGTATCAAGAAAAGCAAAGGGGGACTTAAAGTTCCAATCTGGTGTGCAAAGAGCTTAGAAGTTGCAATTCTCTCCTAACAACAAGAAAAAAAGGTGACCAAACTTAAAAAACAACTCTTTCTAAATCTATCAGAGATATGAGGACACAGGGTAAACTCTGGCCCCCCAAACTGGAGACAGACAGGCAGATACAGAGAATCACAAACTTCACCAAGCAGAAGACCAGGAGCAGAAACCTCAGAGGGAACCAGTGCCAAGGCAGGAACACCTGAACTATAATTGATCAGTTGCTGAGGCACAGTATAGACAAGTCAGAAAATTAAACTCTTAAAGTGGACTCAATCAGTGGAGGGGGGGCACACTTTTGTGAGTTTTACCTTCAGGAGCTGGACCTGGTTCTCACACTAAATACTGAAGAAAAATCCCCTTGGGCTTCTGACGGCGGGACGGGGAAATGAACCATTTTGAAATATGCCAGAGCATTCCACCAGAGCATTCCATTCTTTTTAATAAGGGCTGCCCTCAGGAGAACCTATTTTACCAGAGCCTAACAAATTAGGGTTTTATCATAGCCTAACCTACCCGGGAGAAATAAAATATACAACTCCAGTGCCCTCTAGCTATCCTGTGCCACTTAGGGGGGGGGGGGAAACTGAGAGGCACTGATAAACTTCACAGTCCAGGGGCACAGGTTCACCAAACACTGAGACCAAATCACAGGACTAAAGAATGCTTCCCCTACCTGCACATCTTACCACAACATTATTAAAGACCTATTTACTGCAGTTCTTTTATTCAGTACTCTGTGTTCACTATTCAACAAAAAATTGCAAGACATACAAAAAGGCACACACACACACACACACACACACACTTTGAAGAGCCTGAACAAACATCAAAACCAGAGTCAGATATGATAAGAATGTTGAAATTATCACATGAGGAATTTTAAAATACCAGGATTAGTATGCTACGGGCTTTAATGGAAACAGTAAACAACATGGAAGAACAGATAGATAATATAGGCAGAGGGATAAAAAGTCTAAGAAAGAATCAATCAGAGATGCTAGCAATTAAACATACTGTAACAGAAATAAAAATGCCTTTGAGGGGATCATGAGAAGACTGGACATGGATGAAGAAAGAATCTCTAAGCCTGAAGATATACTAGAAACTTCCAAAACTGAAAAGAGAAAACTGAATATCCATGGACTATAGGACAACTACAAAAGCTGTAACATATGTGTAATGAAAATACCAGAAAGAAGAAATAGAGATAAGAAGAGATGTGATATTGAAGCAATAATGGCTGAGAATTTTCCCAATAAATGTCAGAAACCAAATTACAGGGCCGGCCCGGTGGCTCAGGCGGTTGGAGCTCCATGCTCCTAACTCCGAAGGCTGCCGGTTCGATTCCCACATGGGCCAGTGGGCTCTCAACAAAAAAAAAAAAAAAAAAAAAAAAAGAAACCAAATTACAGATCCAGGAAGCTCAGAGAAGGGAAATAGAATAAATGCTAAACAAACAAACAAACTACGAGGTGTGATCAACAAACACGGTGAATGTTTCAATAAAAAAAATTATTACAGTAAAAGACACATTGCTATTAATCCCCCTCAAAATACTCCCCCTTGCTTCAAACACACTTTTCCCATTGTTCTTGCCACTTTCTGAAGCAGTTCTGAAAGTCCTCTTTCATGAGTGTCTTTAGTTGCGCTGTCCTGGCTTCCTTGATGTCCTGAATCATTTTGACTTTGGGGAAGAGCCAGAAGTCACAAGGTGCCAGATACGGTGAATAACATAGATGAGGACACACTGTAATGTTTTTACTTGACAGAAATTGCTGTACCTGAAGCAATGTGTGACAAGGAGCCTTTCCGTTGTGATCACAAAATACGGTGAATGCTGCTGCTGAGTGCCATCCAACAGAAAGGCAGGGATCTTCAATATGGGAAGTGGCGCGCTGAACCTTAGTAACAGTGTGTGACAAGTTTCAAATTGTTCAGTGCAGTCAGTCGGGTGTGAGCTACAGTTGAGAGAAGGTGTGTTTTAAGGTGTGCCATAAATCATCCTCTCTCATGACAACACTCCGCGTCATACATCGTTTCAGGTATACAGCAATTTCTGTCAAATAAAAATATTACAGTGTGTCCTCATCTATGTTATTCACCGTATCTGGCACCTTGTGACTTCTGGCTCTTCCCCAAAGTCAAAATGATTCAGGACATCGAGGCAGCCACGACAGCACAATTAAAGACACTCACGAAAGAGGACTTCCAGAACTGCTTCAGAAAGTAGCAAGAATAATGGGATAAGTGTGTTTGAAGCAAGGGGAAGTATTTTGAGGGGGATTAATGGCAATGTGGCTTTTACTGTAATAACTGTTTTTATTTAAACATTCACTGTATTTTTTGATCACATCTCGTACTTCGAGGCACATCATAGCTAATCTGTAGAAAATCAAAGATTAAAAAAATATTTAAAGAAGCCAGAGGGAAAGCGAACACCTTACCTATAAAGAAATAAAGATAAGAATTACAGCCAACTTCTCTTCAGAAAACCACATAAGCAAGACGGGACTGAAGTGAAATATTTATAGTGTTGAGAGAAAAAAAAAATCTACCAACCGAGAATTTTGTACCCTGAGAAATTATCTTTCAAAAGGGAAGGAGAAATAAAGACTTTCACACACACACACACACACACACACACACACACACACACACACACACACAAAGAAAAAAAAAGAGGAAAGTATTTTTCCAGTAATTCTGCTAGCAAGATATGTTAAAAGAAGTTCTTCAAAGAGAAAGAAAATAATATAGGTAAGAAACTTGGATCTACATAAAAGGAAGTACATTGAAGAATGAATAACTAAAGATAAAATTAAAAAACTTTTATTTTATTTATTCTTACTTGATCTAAAAGATGTTTGTTCAAAATAACAAAAACATATTTAACTATGTGTATACACACACACATATAATATGCATAAGTATAAGTGAAATGAATGACAATGATACAAGGAATTGGAGGGAGGTATTTGCAATATTTTGTTATTATGTGGTAGTTGCATTACCTATGAAGTGGGACAGTATTATTTGAAAGTGGAACTTGATTAGTTGGAAATGTATATTTTGCAAACACTAGAGCACCCATTAAACAAAGTAAAAAAAAAGCATAATTGTATGCTAAGAAATGAGAGTTAATAGAATCATATAAAATGCTCAATTCAAACAACAGAAGGCAGAAAAAGTGTGGAAAACAAAAACAGGAACAAAGAACAAGGGCAATAAATGGAAAACAGTAAACAAATATGGTAGATATTAATCCAGCAATATCAATAATCCCTTTTCACGTCAGTGGTCTAAATTCATCAACTAAAAGACAGAGACAGTCTCAGTGGGTGAAAAACAAAACCCAATTACATGTTATCTACAAGAAAATGATTTTAAATATAGACACATATAGATTAAAAGTAAAGGGATGGAGAAAGATATACCATGCTAATCAACAGAAAGCAAGAATGGCTATATTAGTATTAGACAGAGCAGACTTCAGGGCAAGGAAACTGATCAGGGATAAAAAGGATCATTACATAATGATACAGAGGTCGATTCTCCAAGAAAACATAATCCTTAATGTGTATTCAGCTAACAACAAAGCATTAAAATATATGAGGCAAGAACTGATAGAACTGCAGGGAAAAATAGATGAACCCCTTACTATAGCTGCAGACTACAACACCCCTCTAACAGAAATGGATAGATTCGGCGGCATAAATTCAGTAAGTACACAGCTGAACTGAACAGCACCATCAATTGGATATAACTGATACCTATAGACTACTTCATCCAACAAGAGTAGAATTCACATTTTTCTCTACCTCAATGGAATACTCAAAAAGACCACATCCTGGGACATAAAATACACCTTAGCAAATGAAAAAAAATAGAAATCATGTAATGTCTGCTCTCAGACCACAATGGAATTAAACTAGAACTCAATAACAGTAAGATAACTGGAAAATCCCAAAATACATGGCAATTAAACAACTCATTTTTAAAATAACAGGAGTCAAAGAACTCTCAAGAGAAATTTAAAAATATTTTGAACTAAATGAAAATACAACTTATCAAATGCTGATGGACGCAGTGAAAGCAGTGCTTACAGGGAAATGTATAGCGTTGAATGCATATATTAGAAAAGAAGGAAGATCTAAAATCAACAATCTAAGCTTCCACATTAGAAAACTAGAAAAAGACAAGCAAATTTAATTCAACATAATCAAAATAAAAAAATTATAAAAATTAGAGCAGATATCAATGAAATTGAAAATGAGAAATCAATAGAGAAAAATCAACAAAACCAAAACCTGATTCTTTGAAAAGATCTATAAAATCGATAAACTTCTAGTCAGGTTAAGAAAAAAAAGAGCGAAGACCTAAATTAGTTTTTCTCTGCTTCCACTTCCTGACCACGATTGCGCAAAGAGGTGGTTCTTAACTAGGGTGCCCATCAAAATCTCCTAGAATTTTTTCATGCTCAGGTTCCACACTCTGAAATTCTGGTTTGATGGGTTTACATTGGGAGGAGGGACACTAAATTTATATTTAGTTATATGTTAAAAGTTATAAAAGTTAGTTATATATATAAAAATATATAAATATATTTAGTATGTTGGTGAAAACAGCTCCTTAAGAGAGACTAATGCATATCCCAGATTAAGAACCACTATCTCAAATACCTGTCATATTTTTCTGGTGATGATAATGACAATATTCCACCAACTGAAGTATATAATTAAATCAACCCTCTGCACCTAACACACACCCAAAACAAAAAGGCTCCTGGTCACCAAATCCAATTGTGTTCTCTTAGACCTATCCTTTCCAAACTTTACATGATACATGATAAAGCCAACTTTAAGCATAGTCCTATCTTAACTTTGATAACTTTTTGGTCTTTTGGTCTCCCCTCCCTTTCTCTCTGTCTGACTGCCATCTAGATCAGTGCCACCCGGTGTGACCTGAGGGCAAACAGCATCACTATCATTTAGAATCTTGTTAGAAATGAAAATCATCAGGCCCCATCTGACATCAAAAACTCTGGGGGTGGGACCCAGAAATCTGCAAATTCTTGTGATTATTGTGCACACTGATGTTTGAAAACCATCGTGCTAAGCCACCCATTGAAGACATAGGAGAGCAATCTACAAACACAGGACTGGAGCTCCACCAGGGTAGGTGATATCATCAATACATCCACATTTTGAAGTTCATTGCTACTGAAATTGTTTCTCATCAGAAACAGGAATTACAAATAAAACTAGTTACTATTTTTAGGGCAATTAATATGTGCCAGATATTATGGTACGCTGTTAATATACCTGATCTCACTTATAAGTATTATAATTGTCATATTACAGATGAGGAAACTAACACTTAGAGAAAGAAGTTTAATATGTTGCCTCCAATGTCATGCCCTTGACCACCATATTATTGTTTCTTGCATAGATTTAGTGGGAAAGCAAATCTTGGACAGACCCTAAGAAGAGGACTCAGTGGAAATAACTGAGATTGACTGGTCAAAGAATTCGAAGAAATATGGGAAAAAAGTCTAAATAAGGAAAATTTTAAGAAGGAAGCTATAATCACAGTGGTTTGGATTTTTTTTTTCAGTAAATGAGTCTAAAGACCAAAGAGAATGTAGAAGTTTTTTTTTGAAAAAGTGCTTTAACATTTAGGTGGAGAGGGGATAAATGAAGTGTGGGGGGGGAATAGAAGTTACTAATAGTTATCTGCTTTGTAGGCACAGACACCTGGACTAATTTTTAAACTAACCTATCAATTCCATTCACGTATAAACCCAGTGATCATTTGTTTATAATATTCTCTCCAATGGGTGAATCCTTTCAGGGAGTGAAATCTAGGTGTGGGAATGATGAGCTTGATTGGTAAGGAGCAAGAGGAAGATAATTCTTGTTAAGAGCCAAGGGCGATTGGAAGGCCAGTGATCATGGTGGAGTTCAGAGAAATGTCAAACACAGGCTGGCAAAAATAGGCCAAGCCTACCAAAGGCACTATAACATGAAAAGACCCATTAGCCAAATGCTCAAATCACGTTAAGATTTAGAAGAACTATAATACAACTAATTAGTCTCTATAATTGGTCTAATAGGTCACAAGTTTCTTTAGTTATACTAGCCTTCAGAGGATACTGTCTGCCTAGCTTAATTCACTTTTAAATTCCTTAATTCCAACAGCACCCTGTATGTGTCTTTCTACAAATGATTACTCTGTTTCATGTTACGTTTTCACTAGTTTCAATATGAGAAGTTTACCTTTTTTTTTAAATTTGGTCTTTTCCTGATGCCTATTTTGCCTATATCTGCAAAGTTTTGCACCTTTTTTAGAAGGATAAACCACAAACTAATACATGGGAACATATTTTCATACTTATTTCTTATCTATACTCCAAAGAGTGTTATTCAAATATTAAATATAATTTCAGCATTCTGAATTTCTTCTATTATCCCATGAACTTTCCATGATACATCTTTCTAACAGCACTTGTTAACCTCTAATTGTAAGTGCATTTATTAGGCAGTTACTACATACCCAGAAACTCCAGGTATTGGTGTAATAGAGAAGACTGAGGTTCTAGTAGCAAGTGAGAAATAAGGCCAGAAGTATCAGTTTAACAGAAAAGGGAGTGATCAATTCATATTAGGGAGTTGGCAAATTTTTCCAAGAAGTGAATTTGGCTGAGTCTGAAGGGGTGCATAGGAGTTCATTAGCCACTGGAAAGGGGGAAAGGCATCCCTGACACCTCCTTCTCTAAATTTGGTAATGTTGGAGGCATTTAATGTAAAATAACAGAAAAAGAAAGAGCAACATGACAATAACACTAGAAGAAATCCTGTTCACTTCATGCACGGGTTGGAGAGGAATTGTGGCTTTAAATATATTTCAGATCTGAAAGTAAATGTTTATAAAATGGGATTCACAATCAAGGGAAACGGGTGGAGGAGGAGGAAGTTCAATTTTTGTTGTATTAACTTAAACAAATGAGTAAAAATATCAACATCTATGCTTAAGAACATATATATTACTTTTCATAAAGATCCTAAGTTGTTGAAAACGAAAGCCTTGGAGCTTTAGCCAATATTACAATATTTGCCCTAGTGTTTTATATTCCCAGTATCATTTTTAAGGGTTCTAAAATGGGTCTGCCCAAGAATTTGGCAGCACGCGCGCACAGACACACACACACACACACACACACTAGTCCACTCTTGACTGAAACAATCAACAGCACCCTAATCAACTTTTCACTAATCCTGATTTGTGCGCCTTCACATCCTTCAAAGTCTGACTTTATTTATACTATGGCTATCACACGGTATTAATTTAGCTCTAAGTTTTGAAAGTCCACCTCTTCACCCTTTCGTTCAATTATGTCCTCTTAAATACCATTAGTTTCGCATTTCTCCTGAAGGAACACTTAAATACATCAAACAGACCAATTACAAAACTAACCGCTGCAGCCAGAGTCTGAACACACACACACACGCTAATTTCATATCATACCCCTTTCAAGGCTGTTTCTACCACTGATCAAAAAATCAGTGGACTGAGAAGAAGGAAAAAACTAAGAGAGGAAGGTTCTTCCTTCCTTCCACTTCCCCCAGGCCTGGCCCCCCTCCCGTTGCGTTCCCCGACCCTGGGGCCGCACCGCGATCTCGTACGACACCCCCCCCCCACCGATCCGCCCCCGCTGACACCCGCCACTGTCTAGAAAACAGTCCTAGCCTTTGTTAAAATGTCCCTGAGCACAATGGACCAGAAGACGGACACATTCTCTGGGGCCGGGTGAAGGAAGGTCACAAGAACGCCACGCTCTCCTTGGCCCTAGCCTGGGGAGACAGCCCACGTCCGCGAAATCCCCACCCGCGACAAGAAACGTTCCTGGCAACTCTATACTCAAGAGACTGTAGCGCGGGGGAAGGGATGGCCCGGGACGCCGCTCAGGGGCACCAAGCGGAAGGTACTGAACTTGAAGCTGGGACACCCTCCAGCGTCCTAGGCGATCCAAGCCTGAGTACAGACTGCCAGCCTCTTGGAGCCCTTTCCTTCAATTTTTCGACTTACATATACCCTCACCCGCTCCCGCCACCACGCACGCACTCAGCTCTCCACGCGGCGGGGCCGGACACCCTCAGGTAGCGCGGCCAACACCGCTGCCGCTCCTCTGGCCGGTTTCCTCGTACGGGACCAAAGGCTCCCGGGGCAGTCACCCGCACACACCCCGAGCCCTTCCCGGACGCAAGGCTGGAACCTAGTTCCTCAGCTGCAAGCCCCGCTTGGCCACCTCACTCACCCAGCGCCCCGCGCCGCTATTCCTCTCCCTGCGAGCCGCCAGCCGCGCCTGCGCGCTCCCACCTCCGCCAAGCCGAGTCGGAACCGGGAGCCAAGAGCGTTTGGGCAGGGCTGTGGGAAGTGGAGGGGCCCGGGCGGGGCCAGGAGAGGAGGGGCGGGGCCATGATGGGTGAGAAACGGAGGGGCGGGGCCTCCGCCGCCTAAGTCCGGAAGACCAAGAACTCCGAGCGACCGGCTGGACCTTTCCACTCTTGAGGTCTGTTTATAACACTGGCGGAAAAGTCGTCGAGGCTACTTGGTGCGCCCCTACACTCACCCTCGGGAAAGCCCGCTTGGCCCCGCCAAGCTAACCAGCCCCTGGGGCCACCATGCCTTTCCCTGGAGCCACCCTGGATCCTCGCCAGCCTTTCAGTCTTCTGCATGCCTATCTCCCCACACTCACCCGCCCACCCCACATTTCTCCTTATGGCGCGCAGCCGTCAGCCCTCCAGAGGTGAGGGGCTTGTGAAGGGCATCCCACTTAACCTATTTGCTGTGTGGGAGCCCAGAACGTGCCTGGTGCCCACAGTTACAACTGAGCCCTTTCGCTGAGAACAAACTATGGCTGCTGTTTCTAGACTTAGTAATAACAATTTGCTTTTTTTCTTAAAAAGAGCCTTGTACAAACGTATCGAATATCTTGGGAAGAAGAACACGGGTTGTCAAATAAAACCCATCTTTGACCCTGCATTTTAGGCCACCTTGGAATTTGAGCCTTGTAAAAATCCCTCTGAGAAACAGAATATTCAGTCAGTGTTGTTGTGTGGACTTTGCCCTAATGGTCTCAGGTTTTCTGGCATTTAGCATTTTAAGAAGCCTAACTTGATTATTATTCCATGCTGCATGCGTGCTTAGTTTTAAATTCTGTGATTTTCTATTTCGAATCTGGTCAGCTGTGGGATCTCACATACCTTCAGATCAGCTATTAAAAGAAACACCTGAGTGAATCCAAAGTGAATTGGCCTGTGGGCCTGAAATGATTTATTCCAAATTATTTTTTCCTTTCTTCTTCTTTTTACTTTACTTATGATGGAATCGAGAAACATTTGGCTTATTAAGAATGAAAGAATTTCGACAGAGCCACAGCAATAGTCCTTCCCAGCAACTTTTTTTGACTGTGACAGGAACATTTTTGGGAAGAGCCTGGTAATCACCCTTAGAGAGCTTAATATCATGAAATTCTTCCCATTAACTTTTGTGGTTCTTCCATTTGTATATTTTATAAACCAGACATTCTTCAACTCATTTCTATTTCACATTTGTCAAATAAGCACAGGGGGATTGTAGTGAGGATAGATTGCAAGAGGGTATGTATACTGGTAAATGTAGACACAGACTCTGGAGGGTGATGAATCTGTAAGTACCAGGATGTAGGATCTTCTCCTATTCATTTCATTAATAAAATGTTTCAGATACAGAAGATGCTTTAAAAAAAACCCACTGGGTTAGTAAAGGTAATTTTTGCATTCATAATAGATGTGTATATGTTTGTTAACTTTCATTTGATTACTGGGTTTATTTTCTTATTTCATATTTGAGTTTGTCAGGATATTTTGTTTGAAGTGACTGAAAGTAAATTGAAGTGGCTTAAGCAAAAAGAGAAAGTTATTGTGTAACCCAAGTTGCAAAAGGCTAAATCTATGATTGGCCTTAGGAATAAATGGAAGCAGTAAGTGAAATGCTTCAAATTCCAGGTTAGTCTCTCAACCCTGTCTCTCTCAGACAGGGTCATTCTTTCAGAACCTCTGAAAGTCATGTTCTGTAGGCTTAGAACCATGGCCTCTGATGAACTGTGTGTGGGCTCATACCTACCAAGTTGTTACCAGATGGAATGTGCCTCTCTTCCCTCAGTTCTGATTTCTACAACACCAGATAAAGAGCACAGCTGGGTGAGATTGAGTAACATAAACATTCTTGGAGAGAAAGTGCATGTACGATATAAGAATGATAGCCCTTGTGGAACCACATACATGTTGGAAGAAAATATGACGAGAAGATTCTAAATGAAAACAGAGCGTAGGGGGATATGATTTTTAGAAAAGTGCTGGACAAAAAAAAAAAAGTTTGACATGGAGCAACTGTATTTAAGGAATACAGCCTTGGAATTATCTTTTATTTCTCTCTCTCTCTTATTCAAGTATTAACCAGTCTTCTTAATAATGTCTCTGTAATGGTTTTCTGTGGCTGCTGTAAAAAAAAAATTACCACAAACTTAATGGCTTAATACAATACAAATTTATTATAGCTCTAGAGGTCAGAAATCTATAAGGGTCATACTGGTCTAAAGTCAAGGTGTCAGCAGAGTTGAGTTCCTTTATGGAGGCTCTAAAGGAGAATCCTTTTTCTTGACTATTTCACATTCTAGACACCACGCCCTTTCCTTGGTTCATTGCCCCCTTCCATCTTCAAAGCCAGTAATGACATTCACTCTAACACTGACAATTGTGCCTACCTCTATCACATTTGAGGACCCTTGTGATTATATTAGGCCCATCCAGACAACACAAAATAATCTTATTTTAAGGTCAGCTGATTAGCAACCTCAATTCTATCTGTACCTTTAATTCCTTTGCCATGTAACATAATATGTTCATAGGTTCTAGGTATTAGCACACAGACATTGGGGTAGGGGGCATTATTATCCCTACCACAGTCTTTATTTTCATAAAAACAACAGAGTGTAAGGCATTGGTTCCCAAAAAAGAGCACTTGTAAAAAATACTGACTGATGTCTAGAAACTACCCCAACATATTATTTAATTGGCCTGGAGTCCATTGGCCATCTAAACACATACACACAATTAGATCAGGATGGAGAATCTCACTATGCTGGGCCCATCAGAGAATTTCCCTGGAGATTTAGAATGCGGAGGGGGAATTGGTAATACTGGGTATCTGGACCTATAACATATCAACTCAGAAGCTCTGACATCAGGAGAAGTAAGAATAACAAGTCTGGAGGATAGGAAAGAGAGAGGAGACAGAAAGACAAAAGAGGTAGACAAAGTAGAGCTAAACCTAAATCTTCAATGGTTATCTGCCTCCTGGTTACAGTAGCATTCTTACTCTAGGCTTCTATGAGGTACCACTGCATTCTTAATAAGTCTCTTATTTTACTGAAGCTAACTCAAATTGTTTTCTCATGCACAAACCCCAAAATGTTTTAATTAATACATAACATGAACTTAATTTCCCCTAATTACTTTTTTACAATATGCCTTATTTAAGAAATAAAGCCAAGTTTAAGAACCAAACTGTCAAAGTTGGTATTCCAAATATCCACTTCACTGGCACCCATCTCCTTGTTATCCCATGTTATTCCACTCCTTTTACCTCTTAGTAGTTACTCAAAGGCCCAGAAGGAGCCTCACAACTTACCTTAGCCTAATCCTCATTCAATAGTCCAGTCTCTCTAAGGAATACCAATTGGAGGTAGATCCAGTTCTCTCTTTGACTGATATCAAGGAACTATTAATGTCCTGCAAATCAAATCTCTAGTCCTCATCCTTCTCCTAATCTTTAGATCTATAGTTACAACTGACTAATGGATCATTCCTCCTCAATTTATAACAAGTGAAATTAAACTTTTCCTCGGAACTGTACCTTTCCTCCTGCATTTTCTTTCCCTCCTAATGAAATCATTAAGCTCCCCATGACAGATTAGAACTGGTAAAGTCACTCACGACCTCTTAGTTTCAGTCCTCTGTTGTTCATTCATTTTACCTCATACATGTCTCTCATAATAATTCCTCTTTCCTGCCATACTTCAGATTCATTATCAATTACCTGACCTATAACATGGTCTCCCAACCAGTTTCCCTGTCTTCAGTTTCTCCCAATTCCAATCCACCCTTCTCAATTCTGCCAGATATATTTATAAACACAAACATGATCAAGCCACTGTACTTCTTAAAAACATTTCATGACTCCAACCCACTTTAACATAAAATACAAACTCCCTAAGCACAATCAAATTTTCTAATTATCTGGCTCTAGCACATCTTTGCAAACTCGTTCCCTTACCCGTCATATACATCCTAAGCTATTCTCTGTATTTGCCTTTTTCATGCTGCTAGGACTTTTCTATTCTTTCTGTACGGCAGACACATTTTTTAGGCCATTTTTTATGTTTTATTCCCACAAAGCAGCCAGGGGTGGGGGTGCTGAGCCACGCAAGCCAGGCTGGGCTTTGGGGCCTTCCTCCGGCAGGAGTGCACGCCAGGTTCTCGGGTCTGCTCCACCAGCAGGCTGGTTTCCAGGCAGACTGTCATGAGTGCCGGGTGGAAGCCTCCGAGGGGCACCGGCAGTGGGCTCAGGCGGGGGCACACACTTGTGGGGTTACAGGTAGCAGGGCAGGTCCTTCTGGATGACGACGGGCTCTTCCATGGTACCTTACCACTTCACCAAGCAGCCATCCTTGTCAATGAGGAATTTGGTGAAGTTCCATTTGATGGCATTTCCCAGGATGCCCCTCCCCTTGGGCTGGACTTTCATCCACTTCCACTGCCAGTGAGCATCCTTTGATTCACACAGATCTTGCTGTACTTATTGAATTTGACGTTATAACCTGCGGCAAACTCTTTGATCTCGGAAACGGTCCCTTCCTCCTGCTTCCCGAACTGGTTGCAAGGGAAGGCCAGGATCCGGAAACCGCACTCAGCGTATTATGTATGCAGGTCCATGAGCTGAGTGTAGTTTACTGCAGACACATTTTTAAAGACCCAGCTCAAAAGGCACCCACTGTGTAAGGTCTTCTTAGTGTCACTTCCTGCAAAGTAAATTAGTTATTGCTACTCTCCTGGCTATCCTAGTACTTGCATCCTCTTTATTAAGACTTATGCTTTAATGCATTTATGCCTGAATCTTCCTCTTCACTGAGATCTCTTTAAGGGGAGGGACAGTGTAACTCTAACATTAATCACAAAGCCTAACATATACTAGATCAGGAAAAAATTCTTGTGGGGAAAAAAAAGGAAGAAGGAGATTCCATGCTGTGTTCTGCACATGACTTGTCAGATAATTTTTTAATCCCTTGTGTTAACAATCATTTCACTTATTAGTTCTCCAACTTTCAATCCAATTGTTTATACACAACACCTGTTTCAAGAACTGGTTCAAACACTCATGTCCAGAAAGAGTTTAGGGGTGCACACCCTGACTGAGCCCCTACTCTGACAAATCCTTTCCTTTAGGACTTTTCGTCTAAAGCTCTGTGTTTAATCCCTACTGATGATATAATTTTAGTTTATCCTGACTTTTTCATATTGTTCCATGTGCTTACATTTTTAACTTTTATGTGGTTGGTGAATTGCAAGAAAGAAAGGTTTAATTTTTGCATTTCTTCTGTATCTTCTCAAAAAATCTTGGTAAACATATGGGTAGCATGATAGATTATATGATGTGCCATAAAACCAGGGTCTATAAACTTAAAAGGACTGAAATCATACAGAGAACGTACTCTGACTATAATGAAATTAAGTTAGAAATACCTTATATCTAGACAAAATCCATATATTTGGAAGTTAAATAAATAACAATTATGTTTTATATGCTAGCACACAATTGGAAAATATGATTTAAAAACATTTTGATTAACAATAACTTCAGAAAGTATAAAATGATTAGGAAAAAATTTAACAAAAGATAAGTAAATCCTCTTTATTATAAATTAAAAAAACACTGCTGATAGGAATTCAGCAAGACCTAACTAAATGGAAAGATATACCATGATCACGGATTGGAAGACTCAATAATATTGAGATATATTTTCCGCAATTTTGATTTTTAGAACCAACACATTCCCAATCATAATCCCAGCAAACTTTTTTTTAAAATTAAATTTATTGGGGTGACAATGGTTAGTGAAATTACATAGGTTTCAGGTGTACAATTCTGTATTACATCATCTATAAATCCCATTGTGTGTTCACCACCCAGAGTCAGTTCTCCTTCCATCACCATATATTTGACCTTCTTTACCCTCTTCTACCACCACCCTTCCCCCCTTACCTCTTGTAACCACCAAACTGTTGTCTGTGTCTATAATTTTTTGTCAAATTGATTGTAAAATGCATATAGGAAAATAAAGACATATGGAAATACAAAGGAAGAATCTAGATTATCCAAAGCAATTTTGAAAAGGAAAAACAAACTTAGAGGACTTACTATAACTGACTTGTAAAACCTACTATAATGTAATCAAGACAGTGTGGCATAAAGATCAATAAAAATATCAATAGAATTTAATAGAGAGTCCGGAAATGACCCCACACTTGTATGGTCACTTGATATTTGAAAAAGTAGCCAAGGCAATCCATTGAGGACAAAAAAGGCTTTTCCATGAATAATGCTGGAACAACTGGGTATTCATATGAAAAGAAATGAAGCTCGATTCACACCTCTGAGCATAAACAAAAATTAATTTGAGATGGAACATAGACCTAAATGTAAAAAAGGAAAACTATAAATCTTTTATGTGAAAATAGAATATAATTGTGACTTGGGAATAGCCAAAGATTTCTAAAACAGACAAAAATTAATAACCATAAATGAAAACAATGGTAAATTAGACTTCATAAATATTTTATAACTTTTGTTCATCAAAAGATATCATTTAGAAAATTACTGAACAATCTTCAGGCTGGAAAATTTGCAAAACATATATCTCACACAATATTGGTACCAAATTTGCAAAACATATATCTCACAAAATATTGGTATCAAATATTGGTACCACAAAACGTACGTACAGAATTCTTGAACCCAACAATAAAAAGAAAAAAGCAATTGAAAAACAAACAAAAAAGTTGAGTAGAACCGTCACAAAAGAAGAGATACAAATGTCCAATGAGCACATGACAACATGTCCAACATGTCCATTAGACATCAGGGAAATGCAAAATAAAACCACCGTTAGCTAGCTAACAAAGCACACCTACCATTTTAGCCAAAATTGAAAAGACTAACACCATCAAATGTTAGCAAAGATAAGGAGCCACTGAAACATTCATACATTATTGGTGGGAGTGAAACACCATAGAACTACTTTAGAGAAAGATCTGGCAGTGTCCTCCAAAACCAGATATATGCCTACTCCATAACCTAACAATTCCTCTCAGCAGTATTTACTCAAGAGAAATGAAAACAAATTTAAACAAAAAAGACTAGTACAAGAAGGTTCAAAGTAGCCTGATATTGGAAACACGGATGTCCACCAGTAAGGCAATGGATAACAAACTGAGGTATCTTCATACAATGAGATATTACTCAGCAATAAAAAGGAATGAACTACTGAAGCAAGTAACAATGTGGATGAATCTGAAAAAAATATACTGAGTGAAGAAAGCCTTACATGAGTATATATGATTCTATTCACATGAATTTCTAGAGCAAGCAAAAGTCATCTATGGTGGGAAAAAAAAGAGAATGGTAGTTTCCTGTGGAGTGTTGGGAGACTGGGAAGTGGTAGGAGGGCATGAGATAACTTTATGAGGTGATATTAACATTCTGGATTCTGGTTGTACAGATTTGTGCATTTGTTCAAACTCTTTGAATGGTACAGTTAAACATTTGCATTATATAGAAATTTCACCTCACACAAAAAAATACAACCCAATATTAAACTTTACTTCTAGTGTATTTTAGGGGAAATATACTGATGTATATAATGTACTTTCAAATGCATTAAAAAAAGTTTGGACTGATGCAAGGTTAGAGAAATGAATAGTTGGATAAATATGATAAAGCAAATGAAATTAAATGTTATTTGTAGAATCTAGGTGGCGAGTATTCACCGTACAATTCTTCCCACTTTTCTGTATGTTTGAAAAATTTTACAGTAAAATGTTGGAAAAATACTCAGTAAAATGTGGCATGTTTAGAATTTAAATAAGTGAACTTTTGTTTTGCTATCCATGTTTTTGGCTGCAGAATACAAGTCAGTTACATAATAACTGTCATTTATGTGGAGATTAACTTATTTAAATCTTTAGATTATCTAGGGAACCAATATTCATATTTCTTAAAAGGTCTTAAGGTGAATTTGAAATTCTAGTATATACCTACAAAATTCAGTCTGTCCACAAATCTCTGTAAAAATATGCATGAGAGAATATCCTCTGGTTTACTGTCATGATGAACAGACTGTGGCTTTACATTTCTTTTTTCAATTAAAATTTATTGGGGTGACAGTGGTCAACCAAATTACATAGGTTTCAAGTGCACAGTTCTATAATACATCATTGATATACTGCATTGTGTGTTCACCACCCAGAGACAGTTCTCCTTCCATTACCATATATTTGACCCTCTTTACCTTCTTCTACCGTCCCCTTACCCCCTTACCCTCTTGTAACCACGAAACTGTTGTCTGCATCTGAGTTTTTGTTTCTTTGTCTTGTTCCTCTGTTGTTTTCAGTTTTATAGCCAACATATGTGTAAAGTCATATGGTTCTTGACTTTTTCTGTCTGACTTATTTCGCTTAGCATAATAATCTCAAGTTTCATGCATGTTGTCACAAATGGCAGTATTTTATCTTTTCTTATGTCAGAGTAGTATTCCATTGTATGTATATACCACATCCTCTTTATTCAATCATTGATTGAAGGACACCTTGGTTATTTCCATGTCTTGGCCACAGTAAATAATGCTGCAATGAACATCGGAGTACGTATATCTTTATGAATAAATGTTTTCAGTTTTTTGGGTAGATACCCAGGAGAGGGATTGGTGGGACATACGGTAATTCTATTCCTAATTTTTTGAGGAACCTCCACACTGCCTTCCATAGCAGCTGTACCAATCAATATACATTTCCACCAACAGTGTATGAGGGTTCCTTTTTCTCCACAGCCTCTCCAACACTTGTTATTATTTGTCTTGAGGATGACGGCCATTCTGACTGGGATGAGATGATATCTCATTGTGGTTTCAATTTGCATTTCCCTAATAGCTAGTAAAGTTGAACATTTTTTAATATCTCCATTGGCCATTTGTACATCTTGTTGGGAAAAGTTTCTCTTCATGTCCCCTGCCAATTTTTAAATTGGATTGTTTGTCTTTTTGTTGTTGAGTTATATGACTTCCTTATATATTTTGGATATTAGCCCCTTATTGGAGGCATTGTTTGCAAATATCTTCTCCCATTTGGTTGGCTGCCACTTTCTTTTGCTGATGGTTTCTTTTGCTGTGCAGATGCATTTTAGTTTGACATAGTCTCATTCATTTATTTCAGCTTTTACTTCCCTTGCCTTTGAGGTCAAATTCATAAAATCCTCTTTGTGCTCAAGGTCCATAAGTTTAGTACCTATGTTTTCTTCTATGCAGTTAATTGTTTCAGGTCTTATGCTTAGGTCTTTGATCCATTTTGAGTTAATTTTGGTACATGGTGACAGATAGCAGTCCAGTTTCATTCTTTTGCATGTGGCTATCCAATTCTCCCAGCACCATTTATTGAAGAGGCTGTCTTTTCTCCATGGTATGTTTTTGGCTTCTTTGTCTCAAATTATCTGTCCATATTTATGTGCGTTTATTTCTGGGTTTTGAACTTTATTCCATTGGTCTCTGTGTCCGTTTTTCTGTCAATACCATGCTGTTTTGATTATTGTTGCTCTGTACTACAAGTTAAAGTCAGGGAGTGTGATACCTCCAACATTATTCTTTTTTCTTAGGATTGCTTTGGCTATTCGGGGTCTTTTGTGATTCCATACAAATCAGGTGATTTTTTGTTCTATTTCTTTAAAAAATGCCATTGGGATTTTGATGGGGATTGCATTAAATCTGTATATTGTTTTGGGTAATATGGCCATTTTAACTATGCTGATTTTTCCAATCCATCAACACAGAATGTCTTTCCATTTCTTTGAGTATTCTTCAATTCCTTTTAAAAATGTCTTATAGTTTTCAGTGTATGGGTCCTTCACATCCTTTGTTAAGTTTATTCCTAGGTATTTTATTCTTTTTGTGACAATTGCAAATTTATATTTCGTACGTTCATGGCTTGTTTAGATTACAACTTTCATTGTATCACAGAGTAATTAAAAAACATAATCTATCAATCATCCTCATGAATTCAGTAAAAAGGATATGTAAAAAATTCATTTTCAATAAATGTTTTATGTGTCTCACTGATGTGAAAGGTATGTTTTAAATAATCCTTCATCACATTCAAGATATGTGAAATGAGTCATCATTTATTACAACTGGGCAGTACAGAGCTTCTTGGAATATACTAGGCAATAGGGATATAACGCTTATCCTCAAACAACCTGAAAACTAATAGAGGATGCTCTTATTGTATCTGAGACTGTAATAACACAAATGTGACTTCAAAATCGTGAATTTTAATTCAATGCAAAATATGAGTGAAGTTTTATGGTTAGGTACCTCAATATTTTCAGTGCCAACTTTATTGTTATATTTGGGAACACAGGAATGAATATTTACCTTATTGCCTCTAAACATAAAGTAAATCAACTTATCAACTTATACACACACATACACACACACACACACATATATAAATCCTTTAGTATGTTTGTAATTTATTTAAAATGAACAACTGAAATTTGGTAATATATTCAAGAAAATATATAAAAGCTTTAAATTATAAAATTTTAAATTATGTAAGGCATGAAAAATAGGAAAAACTCTTATTCTAATAAAATATATTGGAGTTACGTATATTATCATAGCTGTCCTTGGAAGCCATTCAGGTACACTGCTTAGATCTTCCTTCAAGAAAGAAAATTGTTCAGCTATAAGGAGCTACCATGTTTCCCCGAAAATAAGACCTAGCTGGACTATCAGCTCTAATGCGTCTTTTGGAGCAAAAATTAATATAGGACTCGGTCTTATTTTACTATAAGACCGGGTCCTATATAATATAATATAATTAATATAATATGATACAATGTAATATAATATAATACCAGGTCTTATATTAATTTTTGCTCCAAAAGACGCATTAGAGCTGATTGTCCGGCTAGGTCTTATTTTCGGGGAAACAGGATATATCACCTTCAGGATGCACCTCAACTTTGGGTGATGGTGGTGTGGGGGGCTATGCATATTTCCTGGGCAACTCCCACCAAGTAATTGAGCATGGGGTACTGGCGCCTGGCCATTCCTGCCCAATGTAGGACTCCTTTAAGGAGCAATCTTTGCTCTGGGGCTCCCTCTTGGGTTAGCTGCGACTTTATCAGATCTGCATTTTGGTCTCAGGTTTTCCCTGATCTGCTTCCTCTCTACTTTCTTCTCAAAAGTGTCAAGTCAGCATCTCAAGCTCAAGGTTTCTCTGCTGGATCCTGCTTTCTCCTCCTTCCCCCTCCATTTACCTTTCACAGATATTACTTCTCCCTTCCCCCAAACCTCTTGTAATCCAGCTTGTCTCCCAGTCTGCTTCCTGCAGAACCCACAGAGGTGCACTCTGTAAGCCCTAGCTTCATTGAATTTGGATAATGTTTTTCTTGAGTAAACAGTTCTCAATAGTTGGGGAAAAATAATCAATATTTATACCGTATAGCTAATATTGTAATAAAAGCTAAAATAATTACCATAAATAGAAATTATACTTCTGCATATTTTTCTATTCCCACAGTTATTTGTTTATGATGAGACAGAGTGAGTACTACACACAAGGTATTCACAAACCCCACATCTGTCACGGGAGGACCTAACCCAGAGCAACACCATGCAAGAAAGAATTCAAGAGCAAGACAGATACAGCAAAGCTTACTTGAAACAAGAGGAAAGTGTGGGCAAACTCAGAGAAGAATTGCACCGAGAAAGTTCTGACCTAGGGTATTTATACCGCCTAGAGGCAGGTTTTGGTAACATCCCATTGTAGCAACTACAATGTAAACGGGATTATAATGACATTATCATTAGCTAAAGGTTAGGTTCCTGTCATAAGGATCAGCCTCGCTGGAAGAAACTGGTTCTAGTTTTTCTCCAGCTGCAGGTACTGGATACATTCACTTTGTTACCAGTGAAGCACCTCATGTAGCTTGGAGGGGGGGTTGTCAATTTCCTAGGGTGTTCTGCCTCAGATCTTCTTATAAAAGAACAAGATCTGTGATGAGACATTGATTGACTAGGGTGTGGTACCTGGGGCTTTGCCCTAATGTACCAACAATTCTTTAGAGGCTGAAAAGTTGTAAATTGTAACTTTTAAAAACAGCTCCCTTTCAATGAGCTAATGCCAGCAATTCTGACACTTATTCCTTCCTGCTAGTCTTCCTAACCTCCCCCCCCAATAAATGAATAAGAAAATTATAGCTAGTATTTGTTGAGCACTTGTATGCCAAACACAGTGCTATGTTCTTTACGTATGTTATTCCATGTAATCATTACTTCTACCCATAAGGGTTTGGTTCTGTTTTGCAAATAGCAAATCCAAGGCTAGGAAAAGTTAAGCATTGTGCCCGAGGTCATGGCTGGTAAAGCTCAGGGCCTAGATTAGCACCCAGAAAGCGCCTGGTCCCAGTTCACTCTAAGAAGTGAAATGTCTTCACTTTAATTCGTGGTAGAGCTGGAACTAGAATCCAGGCCTTCTGACACCTCACTTTATGTTCTTTCATCTAAACCATGAGTATCTCTTTTAATGCTTAAAGTTATGATTCTTAATCTAAGATTATTGATTGAATCCTGAATTTCTTGAGTCAAACAAACATTCAGCTTTCAGACAGAAAAATAGAGGCAACATTTGGTAATTTTCTATTTGCTCTCTATTTAGTCTGAATATTTGTTGGCCACTTTGTCTTCAGATCTAATATAGCTTTAGTTTCATCACAATCTGAGTGGATTTTCCTAAATCTATTATAGCTGGGAGAAGAGGGATCAAGTTTCCTTTTAATCCTTGGGAAGTAGTCCAACAGAGCCCCATCTTAATAAATATTACTGTGTGATATTTGCCTCCTTCCCATTTAGTCTTCCCTTTTGAAAAACATCAGTAGATTTTGGGGTATTTTTCCCCAATCTGATCCAAAAAATGGGGAACATTTTGTCCCCAAATAATTACAAATTTCCAATATCAGACATTTGAGAAAACCCACTTCCTAATTACTAAAACACTGAGATGATTCTATCAAAAGCAATCTGGGATTCCACTACCCTCTTCACTTCAGCCCTTTATTATCTAACCAGAAGTAATTATTAGGTTATTGTAATCCCGAATAAGAAAAAGGTAATTTTGTCTCTTTCGTCAGGAGGTAGTGATTCATTTCCCTCATTTCTGGTGGGTAGGCCCCTGTGGGTGACCCAGGGCAATACAACAGGCTAGGTTTCAGGATAGTTCTGACACTATGTGCTTCAATGTGATCCTGTGATGTAAGATAACAGAGATACAACAGCATTGCAAGGTTTGAAAGCAGAGTCAAACCGAATCCCTCTGTACAAGCTACAGAAGGCAATCTCAATTTGAACGGATCTTGGCTCTTATTATAAAAGGTGAATGGTGTGTGGACAGTGAAGACCAGAGCCAGAGTGGTATAAGATTCCCTGGGCCACAGGCAGATTTTATTGTTTTAGACTCCTAATCTTAGATACATATACATATACATATACATATACATATACATATACATATACATATACATACACACACACACACACACACACAGGTGGCTCCAAAGAAATGTATACACATTTTAAGAGATGTTATCTATGTATTACTTTTTGAAGTTGGATTTAATTACAGTAGCAATATGTAGTATGACGTTCGCTCAAAAGATGGTGTTAATCAAATGAATGCTAGCGTCACCATGCGACTGGCAGGACAGCAAAGAAAATGGCAGAAGCATGGTTGTCGTTTGAGGAGCACAAGACCATTTTGAAGTGGTATTGGAAATTTGAGAACGTTGTGGAAGTACAATGACAGTGTGTGAGTATGCAACAGAACCTCCAAATGCGTAACAATTGCACGCATTGGTGGTAAGCCTGAGATGCATGGTACAGTGTGTGATGTGCACATGGGAAGATCCAGGAGGCCTCCCACGGTAACAAGTCCTGCTTCTGCTGCTGTGGTGTTGGAATAGTTTACACGCTCGCCACAGAAGTCTACCAAACAATATGCATGTGAGACAGGAGTCAGCAGAACCAGCATATGACATATTTTTAAAACAGCAAAATGGAAAGTTTTCATCCCAAGATTATTATTCTTAAAATGTTTATACATTTATATATATATATATATATATATGAATGATTGAGTAAAGTAAAACTTATATATTGAATTTTCATAGGATTTGGATCTTACACATGTGTTTTTAAGCTAATAATTTACAGAAAAATAAACCAGCCTGTAGGAGAATCCCTCATCAAAAGGGATTAAGATTGGAATTAGTTTAATTGGCAAGATTGGCTAAAGTGGAGAATTTAAAATTTTAACATAAAACTACATTTGCATTTAATTATCAGTCTTTTGACATAAAACCCAGGACACTTCTTTGAATATGGCTCCACCAGTGTATGGTCCAGATAGTCATTCTTGAATAAACCACATACATAGTAGCAGCAATAGTATTAATAGTAATAGTTGAGCACTTACTCTGTGTCAGGCACTTTTAATGTTGTCACTATCTCTTTGAGGTAGCAATTATAATCATCCTCATTTTACATATGAGGTTAAAAATTTGCCTAAGATTACACAGTCAGTAAATAATAGAGATAAGTTAAAACACAGGTTGTCTAGCTTCTACGTTTATATTCTTAATCAGCCCAATATCATCTCTAATTTCCATTTCTGGGTGTCTTTAGAGAAGGACTTTTAGAGACTAAAGACATTTGTGAAGCAACCTAAGTAAAGAATCCTTCCAGATTTTTATGACTTTAAAGAACTTTTAAGTTGTCTCTCCTATACATACTTTAACATCAATTTTTATTAGTCATTTTTTTGCCTTAAATATTTCCAAAGCATTTTAATCAAAACAACAGGTTTCTTTTCCAATTTACATTTCATCTGTTTATGAAATATCTTGCCAAATTATGGAATTAAAATTATACATATAGAATTACAATATTCATGAACAAATTATGGATGTATAATTGAAATAAATCAGTTTGAAAACAAACATAACTAGTCTTAGAGCAGACAACCTAACTGGTGGGGGACCAGAAGTAGGCATGAGTAGTATTGTCCAAGAGTATTTAATGTGCTGTGGCATCAGTATGATTTACAGTTGAAATAGAAATCATCTATTAATTCACAATTCCTCCAGGAGGAGGTCAGTTTAAGAGAGTTTCTGCCATCTTGAAATTTCAACTGTGTTTTACCACAATCACAAGAGATAAAGTAATCATGTTTCAGCCTTTGGGATAAGATTGAGTGTAGTACAAGTAGTATAGTAACACTGTGTATCTCAACAGTACCTTCAGATGATTCTGGAGAATAGGTAGTATTTTCCATTTTTATTAAAAATCTAACATGTCAGATATTTGACTTCATATATATGCATATATATATAGACTTTTATGTATGAATATATCCATAGCTTTATATATATAGCCTTTATATATGCATATATATGAACATGTGTATATATACAGCCCCCTTTATTTAGCTTTCAGATCTATCCAAACTGGCTTGCTGTATAAGTTTCCTATAGTTACTGTGAAAAATTGCCACAAATTTACTGACTTAAAACAACATAAAAAGTCTAAAATCATGGTGTTGCAAGGTTGTGTTCTTTCTGGAGACTTCAGTGGAGAATTTATTTCCTTGCCTTTTCTAACTTTTGGAGGTCACCAGTATTGTTTATCGAATAGTGCCTTTGATCCCCTTCCTTAAATCACTCTAATCCCATGCTTCTCTCAAACCTTTTGCTTCCATTGTCGCAATTCCTCTTCTGCTGCCAAATCTCCCTCTTCCTTCCTAAGAGCCCTTGTGATGACATTTAAGGCCCACTTAAATAATGCAGGCTAATCTTCCCATCTCAAAATCCTTAATCATATGTGCAAAGACCCTTTTACCATGTTAGATAATATATTCACTGGTTCCTGGGATTAGGATATGGATATCTTTGGGGGTCATTATTCAGCCTATCACACTTAGCTTAATTAGAGACTGAAGAACTAATTTCCAAAAGGAAACTGAAAAAAATAATCAAGTCAGTGTTTTAAACAGGGATGCCTAAAGTGTGAGAAATTAAGCAGTAATTTAACTTTTAAAAGCCATTTAAGAACTTTGGTAATGGAGATTTTCAGATTGAATTCGGGAATTTGTAGCATACATGGCTCATTTCTTTTAAAAACAAAATCTATTTAAAACTTAAGGAAAAATCCTTCCTCCCACCTACCTTTTTTCTTTCCCTTCTTCGCTCTTATCTTCTTCCCAGTCTCTTCCCTTCCTTCTCTCAGTTATATTCCTCTATAAATTATTTAAAGATTCTATATAAGTTCTTGAGCTTTTACAAGTTATTTCTTATTCAGTTTTGAACTCAATAATAAATAAAACCCCAGCTTGAATATGCATCTTTCTGTTATCAATCCTAAATGAAAGGGCAGTACTTATTTGAGTAAAGATGCTAGACTTACATATAAAATATATAACCAAAATAAATATAAACAGAATACTTTGTTTTTCTTGCATTCAGTGAAGAAATTGCCAGATTTCTCTTTCCCAACTTGGGCCATAAAATTAGATTAGTTTTACCTCATGCTGTTTATTTTCTGTGGGGAAGAACACTCTGAAGCACTTTGGCTACTCTGAAGGTCGACAGGTCTCTTAGGGTTAATGTTATCAGTTTTTCTATATGAGGGGCTTAAAGGTATCTCTTAATTTTTTCCATTGAGGAACTAGCACTAGGGGTTTCTCTTGACCAAAGAGATTTTGCTTGTGGCCTATCATTTCTGTTCTTTCCTCTTAAAATAGTTGAAACAACATACTTTTATACTATTTTTACTCCTTTTCATTCATTTAGTTGTTCTATGCTCGTCTAATGTCAATGTCTCACATCTTCCATTCTCTCTATTTCTACAGACTGACTCCTCAGCTAACCAGCTGTTCATGACTTTGTAGTGGATTTGCTCTCTACCTAGTTACAAACATCATTAAGTTTTCAGTGCTAAAGTTTTCTCAATTGTGAACAGTAATTGAATGATGAGACGATGAGCGATTTTTTCTTTTGACATTTTGGGTTATTTTTCATAAATTTTGTATTGTATAAATTCTAGAAAATACTGTATATAATATATGACATAACATATATTGACTAAAGTGATTTACTTATAATACATTACATATAATATATAATTCTAGAAAATACTATATATTACATTGAAAATAAAATAATATTTTGCTAAAATTATCCATTGTGGCAGAGATATTGGCTCTTTCAGAAAATAGTTTTTGATAATTTCTGCACAAAAATACTGTCTTGTATATAGAAGTCTCTGTCTATTCCTGTATCTTTTACTTTCTCTGTCAACTTTTTTCCCCTCTCTGTATATATTTCTAAAAGGAGCTAAAAAAACAAAACCAAGTATGTTAAATATTTACTTAGCAAAATTGAGGAAAGAGTTTACATTTAGATAGTTACAATAATATAAGGAAACCCACCAGATAAACTATGAAAGATCAGCTAAGATATTCCAAGTTTAAAAAAAATTAAAGCCCAACTATAACAATGAAAAACCCATGCATAGTAAGTCCAAAATCCATTGCAAGAAATATTTTTCAAGGGAGAATCAATAATTAGTGGAGAATCTTTCAGCCTTTGGGATTCCTGGATGGATTACATGTAGGCTTTTCCCACATGTTAGGGCAGAGCGCCAAGAGAGAAAGTCAAAGCCCAGCCCACTAGCCGCCCTGGGGATAAAGGGCACTCAGCATGAAGGCAGTCCCAGCTGCAACAACCCTCAGTGCCAAGACCCCAATGCTCCTACCCTCCATCTATGATGTATTATAGATGCCTTCTGGTATGTAAAAGCTACATATACTATATCTCTTATTGTATGTCAACCACACATTCTATATTGCCCTTGTAATATACAGAAGGTTATACTGAGAAAAGGGAGAGGAAATATATCTTCCAAAAATACTAGAAACCCCGCAAATATCATTCTGTCTATAAATAAAGATATTACTCTTCATTATAAGTAATCCCCTTTGGTCCCTTTGGATCAACTGCATAAATACCTTTCTGAGGTAATCTTGGTCCTATCAATATTCTTGTAATATGCAAGAAGTAGCAATTGTGGAAAGAAAGTGACATTTTTCTCCTATTTACAAGAGAAATGTGGAATAAAAACATCTTTTTTTCCAAATAGCCTTGATTAAAAGCAGAATGTGGCACACACAATGTATGTGTTCACCATACAATTTTTTTCCCTGGACATAGAAAGAAAACATTCCCAAACTCCCTTTCAGATAGATTGGGACCATTTCTCTGAGTTATAACCAATGGGATATAGACAGAAGTTGCATGCCATTTCTATGTCTGGCTATAAAAAACCTGAATGCAAGCAACTCTCTGGCTCTTTCTTTCCCTGTATCAGAGGTTATGCAAGCCACATGTTCACATGGCAACATCACAATATAGTGGGGACCTGGATCACTGAGTCACTAAATGGAAGAGAACCACTGCCAACTCACCTCAGACTTGGAGGGAGGAAACCTGTACTAAGGTCCAATGTCTTTATAATGACTTAGAATCAAGGTCACGGTCTTTGTATTTACTTCTCACTTTATGTCTTCCATAATGCCACTTATTCTTCCTTCAAATATCCTTAATTTATAATATGAATTTCCAAGTAATTATCTTTGTATTTACTGCTTATTTTTATTTTACAATCTTTTGAATAATTCTATTTTGTTCCATATCTAAATAGCTTATAGGAAAGTTATCTTTGGTAAGTTCTACTTTATTAGCTTGATTATTTTTATTATAACATCCCACTAGCAAAAACCCCATAAAAAATTTACAGTCACAAGCTTACTTTACAGTCATAATATTTGAAATCCCATAGAGCTATAAAGTTTTGCTATTAGAACAATGGAGTAGTTCTACTAGAGCCAACCCTGCCACATGAAACAACAGAAAATTCTGGAAAAAATACCCCCCCCACACACACAAAATAGTGACTGAGAGACAAAGAAGAATAAACAAAAATAGGTAGATCCTGAAGGGGATTTGAAACTTGGAAAAAGGACAAGGGCACAGTACCAGTTTCCACCTTTTACCCTGAGGACAGAACAAAGATATCTCTTCATGGAGTGGCTAAAACTCTGATAGAAAATCTGCAGTATTTCTGGCCTGAAGAACCAAAGAACAGAGTCTAAGGCAACTACAGCCACTGGGAAGAAAGGGGTGGTTCTAGAAAGGAGACAGAGAAGGAGTGCACCAATTTCTCTCCATAAGCTTTACTCAATTCTGCGGCTGATCCCTGAACTACACATGTACTGGGGTAAGCTGAAATTAATACAGCTAATTGTAACAGAACTGAAGTTTAAGATGTTGAGACCTCAGGAGATTCAGATCATGCAGTTTGAAACCAACCAAATGATGTACCTGATTTAAAAACAAATATACAAACAAAATATAAAAACCAACTCTTCAGAATAGCCACAGCAATCTTAAGAAAAAAAGAGCAAAATTGGAGTTATCACACTGCCTGATATGAAACTATACTACAAAGTTATAGTAATCAAAACAGCATGGTACTGGCATAAAAACAGACACATAGATCAATGGAACAGTATAGAGAGCCCAGAAATAAACCCATGCCTATATGGTCAATTAATCTATGACAAAGGAGGCAAGAACATACAATGGTGTAAATTCAGTCTATTTGATGAATGGTGTTGGGAAACCTGAACAGATAGATGCAAAAAAAGATGAACCTAGACCATCTTCTTATACCATATACAAGAATAAACTCAAAATACATTAAAGATTTAAATGTAAGACCCAAAACCATAAAACTTCTAGAAAAAAATATAGGCAGTAAACTCTCTGACATTGCTCTTATATTTTTCCTGATATATCTCCTCAGGCAAGGGAAACAAAAGAAAAAAATAAACAAGTGGGACTACATCAAACTAAAGTTTTCGCACAGCAAAGGAAACCATCAACAAAACAAAAAGAAAGCCTACTGAATGGGAGAAGATATTCGGCAATGAAACATATGATAAGGAGCTAATATCCAAAATATATGAAGAACTCATATAACTCAACACCAGAAAAACAAACAATCCAATTAAAAAATGGACAGAGGACCTGAAAAGACATTTCTCCAAAGAGGGCATACCAGCAGACACATGAAAAGATGCTCAACGTCACTAATCATCAGAGAAATACAAATTAAAACCACAATGAGACATCATGTCACACTTGTCAGGATGGCTATCATCAATAAATCAACAAACAATAAGTGTGGCTGAGGATGTGGAGGAAAGCGAACCCTTATGCACTGTTGGTGGGATTGCAAATTGGTGCAGCCACTATGGAAAAGAGTATGGAGGTTCTTCAAAAAATTAAAAATAGAACTACTTTATGACCCAGCAATTCCACTGCTGATTACCTGAAAAAAATCTAAAACACAAATTCAAAAGACGTATGCACCCCTATGTTCAATGCAGCATTATTTACAATAGCCAAGCTATAGAAGCAACCAACCTAAGTGTTCATCAACAGATGAATGGATAAAAAGAGGTGCTACATATATACAATGGAATAGTACTTAGTTATAAAAAAGAACGAAATCTTACCATTTGCAACATAGATAGACCTGGAGGGTATTATGCTAAGTGAAACAAGTCAGACTGAGAAAGACAAATCCATATGATCTCACTTATACATGGAATCCAAAGAACAAAGTAAACTAACAAACAAAACACAAACAGACTCATAGATACAGAAAACAAACTGATGGTTGCCAGAGGGGAAGAGGTTGGGGAGCTAGGTGAAAAAGGTGAAGGAATTAAGAAATACAAATTGGCAGTTACAAATTAGTCACGGAGCTGTAAGATACAGCATAGATAATATAGTCAATCACGTTGCAACAACTATATATAGTGCCAGGTGGGTGCTAGACTAATCAGGGGGATCACTGTATAAATTATATAAATGTCTAAACACTGTGCTGTACACCTGAAACTAATATAAAATAATAGTGAATGTCAATTATAACTAAAAATAATAATAATTTTTTAAAAATGGGAGCACAATTGAAAAAAATCAGCTCTTCAGGAGACTATAACAGAATCTAGAGTCTCGATGACATAACATGCACAACATCCAGAGTAAAATCCAAAATTATAGAATAAAACAGGAAAACGTGGCCCAATTTTTAGGAGAAAAGCCAATCAACAGAGAATGATGCTAAGATAACCCAGTTGTCTTAATTATTAGGCAAGTATATTAAAGGAGCTATTTTAATTATGTTTGGGGAAGTAAATAAAAAAATACCCTCACAATGAATGAGAAGAGTCTGAGAGTGTGGGGAGAAAAATATAAGTAAGGAGTGACTGATTCACTTCCCTTCCTTAAAGGAGTTTAAAGTCTTAGTAGAGCATTTTGTGACTACTTAGTAAATATACAATAAAATAAGTACATATTTATTTTAATATTAAATATTAAAATATTTATTAAAAAGTAAAATGAAATAAAGGAGTTCAAAGTCTTAGCAAAGTATTTTGTGAAGCTATATCGACTCACCTTTATTATGAGAAATGTGACACAAAATATAAATGTTTTTGTTACAAATGATTTATAGATTCTATCTGAACCAAGTATTGGAAAATAATCCTTTTTATGACAATAATAAATTCTTTGATAGGCCATACTTATTTGTCACATCACTTCTATTTCAATGACAGATCATTACAATTAGAGTAACTTCATGCCAGTGATAAAAATCTATTGTCCTTAAAACTATTTATCATTCTCACTACCTCTCTTCTTTTAATCCTATCCTCCTGCAACTTGCCCTCAAAACCCATTTCCCCTAAAGGCCAGTGTTTTAAATTCTCTTCCATTAAGAAATCATTTTGTTTGTAGGGGGAAAAAAGCTAATTATAAAGTGGTATAAGTGAGTGGCAAAGGGCAAGACAAGGGGGCAGATACTAAGGATGCATAAATATCACAGGAATCGGAGAGGAAAGGAAAAGAGTTTCGAGCCATACTCTCAATGGATTAAATCTCTTTCTTAAATTATTACTCATTTTCTGGAAACACCCTGTGAAACTATATGAAATGTGTTAAACACTATCATAACATTACCTTTTACACATTCTGAAAAATCACATTTCTTTTAAAGGATGAGAAAAAATATAATGATGCTTAGAAGATATACATTGTAACATTTTGTATTTCATTATAGTTGCTTTTCACAGCATATTTAGGATGCAATAGGCAATTGTATTCTATCTGATGTAAGGCATCTTTTCTTTTAGGTGATGATCTCAGTGAACACTCTCCTTTGTTCTTTTCTTTTGTTTTCAATTCCATTCAAAACATCTCATGGGAATATTTTCCTTCCTTTGTTCACAAATATTTAATAGCCCTCCGACACCTAAAAAAGAAGAATAGACAAAACACATAGTGATGTTGTAGTGCAGGTAATGTCAGTGTAATTTTAAAAGATGACATTAATTAATAACATGATCCCTCTCTATCTCTGCCCACTTTCTCCCTCAGCTGATAGTTTTGGAAGAACGCAGGAAATCTTCCTATGGCTTCATAGATTTTTTCCCCCTCATAATTCTCAGAACAAAGAATAATTGTGCCCAAGGATAAAGGAACAATGACATTTCTGCTTATTTTTCTGCTGTGTTCCCTCCCTGCCTTCCTGCTTCCCTTCCAGAGTTTCTTACTGTGTAAAATGTTTGTTGCAAGGTGATATATTGAGATCACAGACTGCAAATATACTTGGAGTTTCATTTACCTTGTCAGAGAACAGGGGCGAGACGCCAAGTCTTTCAACAACTTTCTGATGAAATACATTAACTCAGTCATGCTTTAAAAATTAAAGCCTGTGGAGAAAATGCCTGTGGAAAGTGGCTGTGCCATGGGTCTCCAAGACCACCCCCACATTTGGAGATTCACTAGAAGGCCTCCTGGGACTCAGCATATAGTTGTACACATGGCTAAGGTTTATTCACACTATGCAGCATGGATAGACAGCCAGATCAAGAGGGGTAAAAGACACAAGTAGAATCTGGAGGAATCTTGTGCGGGCTTCCTTTTGCTTTCTTCCTCCCATGTCAGTTAGAGCACACTCTTCCCCTAGCAACAAAAATGCAGCAACACGTGTGTGATGTTTCTGCCCAGGGAAGCCCATGACAGACTCAGCAGCTGGGGTTTTTATTGGGGGGTGGTCATGTAGGTACCCTCTGCCAATTATGCATCAAAATTCCACACTCCCAGATGGAAAACAAGAGTTTAGCATAAAGCAATTGTTTGCAAAATCAGTTTAGACACAGTGAGCCACCCTTAACAGTTCTGCGAATGGTGGGAACCCTCCAGAAATCCAAGCTCCAGATGCCAGCCAAGGTCCAACCTTTCGAACAGACCATTCTTAGGATAGCAGTCTCAGGTATGGTATTTTAACTCCTTTCTGCACAGTGACTAACCTAGCTAGCCTTCCAAATAGAAAATTCATGAACACCAACAATTTACCTAAAGATAAATGCCCTTTATACTATAGGCTACCTACCTCAGCAAAGTTATTGTAATAGTAATTTATTTTCTGGTCATCAATATAGATTTTCCAACGTGATTTATTAGCTTTTCTTTATGAAGGGAATGTAAACTGAAAAGCCACAATAAAAAACAATTGATCTCACATTCTTCTGTCAATGGTTTCATTAACCATCTGGTCAAGATATTCAATAAATCGGATGTTGAAATTAATCTGAGTTAAAATATAATTCTTCTCTGATCCTACTGAAAATTAAAAGCCCATTATTACACTTTGGCTATTATACATCTGAAGATTGATGTTTAATAGGTGAGTTGGAGCTACTGTACATTCTTTGCTGCTCATCTCTACATTTAATGAAGATGCCTTTGACATACCTATCCATTCAACTCAGTTTTTACAGTTATTTTACCTTTAACATTAAGAATTCAACTGCTTATCTTTAAGCACAACTGTTTTTTCATTCTTTCAACAGACAAATCCTACTACTCACTACTTACATACTCGAAATGGAAATATCGTTGTATTAGACTCGTTCTTCTAGTGAGTAGATGATAAATGACTCTTTGGGGAAAGTGATACCAAGTCTTACCTCAAAACCATCCTATTTCACTTTGTGGGGCTTTGACAGAGACTGAATGTACAGTGGTATTCATGAGCACTAACTCTGGTGCCAGGGGGACTGGAATGTAAGCTCGCTCTCTGCCATTTACTGTGTGACTATGGTTAAGTCCCTTAACCTATCCTCACTCTCCAAATGTGTAAAATAGGGAGGAAATAACAGCCCCTCCTTCTGAGTACTGAAAGGATTAGATAAGTACATAAAACTTAGTATATTAAGATATTGTTTTTTTAAAGCTTTTATTGGGGACAGGGAACAGGACTTTTATTGGGGAACAGTGTGTACTTCCAGGACATTTTTTTTTTCAAAGTCAAGTTGTTGTCCTTTCAATCTTAGTTGTGGAGGGTGCCATTCAGCTTCATTTTGGTGTCCTTTCAGTCTTAGTTGTGGAGGGCGCAGCTCAGTTCCAAGCCCAGTTGCCGTTGCTAGTTGCAGGGGGCGCAGTCCACCATCCCTTGTGGGAGTCAAACCAGCAACCTTGTGGTTGAGAGGATGCGCTCCAACCAACTGAGCCATCCAGGAGCTCAGGGGCAGCTTAGCTCAAGGTGCCGTGTTCAATCTTAGTTGCAGGGGGTGCTGCCCACCATCCCTTGCAGGACTCGAGGAATTGAACTGGCAACCTTGTGGTTGAGAGCCCACTGGCCCATGTGGTAATCAAACCACCGGGCCGGCCCCAAGATATTGTTTTGATGATGATGATGATGATGATGATGATGACTATGAATAAGCCAAAATTGGCTCGAAATGCAAACATTGACTTGTATAGCTAGTATTACCAATGTTAAATTAAAAAACAAAACCAAAAAACTGTAGTCGATGATTACAACCTAGTAAACTTTCTTTTTAAAGTGTATTGAGGTGACAATGATTAGTAAAGTTACACCGGTTTCAAGTGTACAATTCTGTAATACATCATCAGCCTAGTAAACTTGACAGACCTTCTCAAAAATATGCTTCGTAGTCAAAGTACATTTTTAAGGGGTTATTTTGAATTAAAGCAATTTGATTACATATATGCACACATTTAACACCAGGAACAAAACACATTATAGAAAATGTACTTTAGGTGTTACATATCTATGAATTTGGAATAATACAAACAACTCAGGGAAAAAAAATCTCACTTATCTCTCCTTTGTCCTAAGGTGAAATGGGACTGATCTTTTTATGCAGTTCTTTCTTAGACAATTAAAATATTTGAAAATCATATCATTCTGCTTGTGGTTATGGTTTTGGACAAGTATACTAATTATATAAACATTAGAAACTGAAAAAATTGAATTTATATAATTTGCAGTTAAAGTTGAGATAATTCATTTTAGGTTGATTTGTGTTTTTATACTATTAAATATTAAATAGTTTTAATTATTTCTTTTGAAGCAACAGTTTATAGAGTCTGTGGTTTTTAGCATATGGCTTCAAGCCCTGTTAAATATAAGTATAGACATTTGACTTGCTTTAGCCAAAGGAATGTGAGTAGAAGTGGCTCATTTCTGGGATACAGCTTTAAAGAGCCAGTACATGATTTGCCTCATCTCCTTTTTCATGTGTCATGGTAACAGCACAGCAACTCTCCAGATACTGGCTGCTCTATCTGCCTAAGTTATCCAAGAAGAGAGCTATGGTGTAGGGACCCTCCACATGGCAGACATGTTATATGAGCAAGAAATAAGTCCTTGTTATATGTTGCTACAACACTGGGCTTTGTTACTGCACAACACTTTGCCTATCCTAACTGATACAGTCTCCACATTATGTTGGAATGATTTAAAATTTGTTTTTGCTAGTTTCTACTTTTTGCATTTCTGAATGCTAAAAGGCCACATTTCCAGGTCATTAAAGTAACTCTTTGTTATTCTTTCATTTTTTCTGGCATTTTGTTAGTGAACCCATGGCCAATGAGAGAAGACAGAAGGTACAGTACATGCAGATGTGATGTTGCATTTGGAGGAATCTCAATATTTATTTCATCTCCAATAAATAGTCTCTCTCTTCTCCTGTAGTTATGCTTACCAGGCATGTGGTACATACTAGATGGGCGATGGGAAGTGTGAGAAGTGTGTTAAAGAGCAAACTATAGGTCCTAAAATGGCGTCACTTGTGCTAAAGCCCATGATATGTACACTAGATTTAATACCTGAACTAAGGTATTGGTTTCAACCTCTCCCAGCAACATAATTTTAATCAACCAGTCTGGGATTCTCTGGCCAAACACCAGTAAAAGAATCTGTCACATGGGACCTCTCTATCACCCATAAAATGAGGAGGCAATCTGCATAATAAAAACTCTTTCCCCCAAAGAAAAGATGCCCCAAAACAATCTTTTCTTCTGTTAATAGCTCCCTTGACCCACTCCCCCCTTTTTACTATAAGAGCCTTCCATTTTGTACAACCCCTCTGAGTGCCCTTCTAGTTGTTAGATGGGATGCTGACTGATTCATGGAATTGCTTAATAAAGCCAATTAGATCTTCAAATTTACTTGGTTGAATTTTGTTTTAAACAAGTAAAAGATTCAGGGCAAGGAAAAGAACCACAGCAGCAGTAATAATTTTCATTTGTTGTGTGCCTAGCCTATGCAGGACACAATTGTAAGTGCTTGACATTTATAAACTCATTTAATTCTTAAAATTACCCAGTGTGGTAAGAATTATTTGTGTTTCACATATGAGGCACTGAGATGCTTAGTGACTTGCCCAAACTTATAGAGTTTGGAAATGGTAGAGCTGGGGTACAAGCAGCTGTCAAAGAACACGTTTCAAGAGTTGCTATTTGGGTATGTTCAAATTTGAATGTAAAAACATTAAGAAAAGCCATTTATATTGGTCTTAGAGCTTCCAGATCAACCAATAAACAAAACAAAGCAAAACAAAAGCATACAGTCTCAGTGAAAATGGAGTCACTCATTATTTAGCAAGGAAAGACAATGAGGACACAGTCTAAACTCCTTTAAACATGGTTGGTTCACTCTTCTATTTTTAGAGGCTAGGCTTATAGATGAGTTCAACCATGTCCTTGACCTTTTCCACTCCTTCTACTTCCTGCATTCACTCACAATAAATTGGTTTACTTTCTGATGGGCCAGGCAGCTTGCAAGGCTCACATCCAAGTTCAGCCAAAGGAGAAACTCACTCTGTAGAGAGACAGGGTTCACCGTTGCTGTTTAGACTTCTACTTTTATTTAGCACCATTCATTTAACAGCCAAATTGGTAACACTGCCCTGCACATCCTAGGTCATGACTAAAACATGGCAGATCTGAAGGACTTCAGTTGAATGATTTCGAAATATGTTCAACTCAGGATGGAAATTTGTGTGGAATGCTAATGTTAACACTCTTTCCTTGGTGGCTTTCACCAGAAGGAGAGAAATGAAGAAATTGATCAGAATCTCTTGGGGAATATTTTTCAAAATTTTAATATTGATGCCACAGGGCACTAAGTATAACCATAGATTGTTGTGGATTGAAAATGTCCCCAGAACTCATGAAACTCAACAACAAAAAAACAAACAACCCAATTGAAAAATGGGCAGAGGACCTGAAGAGACATTTCTCCAAAGAGGACATACAAATGGCAAATAGACTTATGAAAAAATGCTCAACATCAGAGAAATGCAAATAAAAACCACAATGAGATATCACCTCACCCCAGTCAGAATGGCTATCATCAACAAGACAAATAGTAACAAGTGTTGGAGAGGCTGTGGAGAAAAAGGAACCCTCATATACTGTTGGTGGGAATGCAGACTGGTGCAGCCGTTATGGAAGGTAGTGTGGAGGTTCCTCAAAAAATTACGAACAGAATTACCATATAACCCAGCAATCCCTCTCTTGGGTATCTACCCAAAAAATTTGAAAACATTTATCCATAAAGACACGTGTGCTCCAATGTTCATTGCAGCTTTGTTTATGGTGGCCAAGACATGTAAACAACCAAAATGTCCTTCGATAGATAAATGGATAAAGAAGTTGTGGTATATACACACAATGGAATACTATTCGGTGGTACGAAAAGATGATATAGGAACATTTGTGACAACGTGGATGGATCTTGAGAGAATGATGCTAAGCGAAATAAGTCAGACAGAAAAAAACAGAGAACCATATGATTTCACTGATATGCGGTATATAAACCAAAAACAGCAAGAGAACAAGACAAATGAGAAACAAAAAATCATAGACACAGAAAATAATTTAGTGTAGTGGTTACCAGAGGGTAAGGGGGGTGGGGGGAGGGAGATGAGGGTAAGGGGGATCAAATATATGGCGACGGAAGGAGAACTGACTCTGGGTGGTGATCACACAATGGGATTTATGTAATACAGAATTGTACACCTGAAATCTATGTAATTTCACTAACAATTATCACACCAATAAATTTTTTTAAAAAAGAAAATGTCCCCAGAGATTCTGGGCAATGTAAACTCCTGTCATAGAGGAAATGTTCAAATTTGGTGTTAGGGAACTTTATTTTATTTATAAACTTCCAGAGGAAATAATTCTGTGCCCACATCTCCTTGGAAAATCACTCACACACTGTTATGCATAAAAGGTAACTGAGGATCTCTATGATGTTTTTACATTATATCCTTACCTCCTTCCGTTAATGTGTCTCAGTTTATTGTGTAATGTGGTGGCCTAGCAGAAGGGTACCCCACAAGAGACCAAACCTGTTTCCTTTCTCCTCATTGCCTGGAGAGCCTTCTTTAGAAAGGGGAACCACTTTGGAATTCCTTTGCAATCACTTTTATAATCCCTTTAGCCTGCATCAGGATCACCTGGAGGGCATATTAAAACAGGGACAGCTGGTCCCTATCCTTATGATTTCTGATTCAATAGATCTAGGTCGGGACCCTAAATTTACATTTCTAACACGTTCTCAGGTGATGCTGATGCTGATGGTCCAGGGATCACATCTCAACAACTATAGCCTTGGACCAATCCTAGCTCCAGGCAGGAGTTACTGCAGCAGTTTTAGAATCATCACCTAGACGCACCTTATCACATTTCACTTCTGGTAGGTCTCAGTTTTGTGGAATCCTTCTACCTCCATACTGCAGGTGCACCATTTTGATAATTGTGCTGGAGTTTTCTGGGCACTATGCGTATCCTCCTACCCATTTATTCTGACTTAGAAATAAGAGACTTGGAGATTTATTTATTTATATTAAATTTATCAGAGTGACACTGGTTAATAAAATTATATGGGTTTTAAACGTATAATTCTATAATACATCATCTGTATATTGCATTGTGTGTTCACCACCCAAAGTCAAATCATGTTTGCTATATGATTTTGCTATTATTAAACATTCTGCTAGTAGAAAGGAATGAAGATATTGAGTACCAGCCAGAAGCTGGAGACTCTCACATATCAGTTCTCAACAGATGAGTTTATTCTTTAAGTCCAGTCCAAGATTCTGCCCACCCATTTCACCATCTCTACAAGCATAATTTTGGGAGCTGCAAGGCAGGGAGGCCCTCAGACTCACAAGTAAAGAAACCTAAAGTGCCTGATGATAAACATTTTAAAAAGCAATTCGAGTATACATTTTTAAAATAGGAAGAGATTGGTAGGCAGAATTCTAAAGGTAACTTTCCTTCTCAGAAATAAATCCATGCCTCTATGTCAACTAATCTATGAAACAGCAGGCAAGAATATACAATGGGGTTAAGGTAGTCTCTTCAATGGGGTTAAGGAAAATTGGACAGAAACATGCAAAAATATGAAACCAGACCACCTTCTTACACCATACACAAAAAATAAACTCAAAATACATTAAAGTCTTAAATGTAAGACCTGAAACCATAAAATTCCTAGAGGAAAACATAGGCAGTAAACTCACTGACATCACTCTTAGCAATAGTTTTTTGGATATGTCTCCTCAGTCAAGGGAAACAAAAGAAAAAAATAAATAAATAAATGAGACTACATCTAACTTAAAAGATTTTGCACAACAAAGGAAACCATCAACAAAATGAAAAGACAAACTACTGAATGAAAGATATTTGCTAATGTTACATCTAATAAGGGGTTAATATCCAAAACATATAAAGAAATAATATAACTTAACGCCAAAAAAAACCAAAATCGCATTAAAAAATGGGCAGAGGATCTGAATAGACATTTCTCCAAAGAGGACATACACATGGCCAATAGACATATGAAAAGACGCTCAACATCACTAATCATCAGAGACATGAAAATTAAAACCTATGAGATATCATGTCATATCTGTGAGGATGGCTATCATCATAAACCAACAAACAGCAAGTGTTGGCAAGGGTATGGAGAAAAGGGAACCCTCATGCACTGTTGGTGGGATTGCAAATTGGTGCAGCCACTGTGGGAAACAGTATGGAGTTTCCTCAAATAACTAAAAATAGAATTATCTTATGACTCAGCAATTCCACTTCTGGGTATTTATCCAAAAAAATCCAAGAAACTAATTTGAAAATATATATGCACCTCTATGTTTATTGCAGCATTATTTACACTAGCCAAGAAATGGAATCCACCTGAGTCTCCATCAATAAGCAAATGGATAAAGAAAAGGTGGTACATATACACAATAGAATATTACTCGGCCATAAAAAAGAATGAAATCTTGCCATTTCTGACAACATGGATGAGCCTAGAGGGTATTATGCAAAGTGAAATAAGTCGGAGAAAGACAAATACCATGTGATTTCACTTATATGTGGAATCTGAAAAAACAAAATAAAGAAACAAACAAAACAGAAACAAAGTCATAGATACAGACAACGAATTGATGGTCACCAGATGGGAGGGGGGTTGGGGTGGTGGTGAAAGGGGTGAGGGGGATTAAGAAATACAAATTGCCAGTTGTAAAAATAGTTGTGGGGATATAAACTACAGCATAGGAAATCTAGTCAAATAATATTGTAATAACTGTGGTGTCAAATGGGTACTAGACTTATCAGGGTGATCACTTTGTAAGTCATACCAGGTCGGACAATTAAGTTTGCAAACTCATCCTAGAAAAAGTGCTGCATACCTCACTGCTGAATATCACTACGATCACCTTCGAAGTACTCCATTTGGGAAGCTATGTACCAATGCCAGCACCTAGTCCATCCTTCAAAGCAATTTTGGAACTCTTTTTCTGGAATGGCCATCAGAGCTGTCATCGTATTACCCTTGATGTCCTGAATGTAATCACAATGTCTTCCTTTCAATATTTCTTTTATCTTTGGGTAAAGAAAGAAGTCACTGGGGGCCAGATCAGGTGAGTAGGGAGGGTGTTCCAATACAGCTATTTGTTTACTGGCTAAAAACTCCCTCACAGACAGTGCCGTGTGAGCTGGTGCATTGTCGTGATGCGAGAGCCATGAATTGTTGGTGAAAAGTTTGGGTCATCTAACTTTTTAATGCAGCCTTTTCAGCACTTCCAAACAGTAATTTTGATTAACTGTTTGTTCAGTTGGTAAAAATTCATAATGAATAATCCCTCTGATATAAAAAACGGTTACCAACATAGTTGCAACAAGTTTGTGAACTTAATTGTCACACTTCATATAAATGTCTAATCACTATGTTGTACACCGGAAAGTAATATAATATTGTACGTCTACTGTAATTGATAAATTAAAAAATAAATTAAAATACAGGTGACTTCTCCAAGATTCTCTTTTCCTGGTTATTCAATCGGACTTTAATCTGGGTACTGTTGTGAAGGGATTTTGCAGATGTTACTAATCAGTTTATTACAGTAATTATAATTTATTACAATTATGTTTATTAATAACTGATTAACAGTTATTAGACAATCTTAAAATAGGGAGACTATCCTGGATAATCTATGTGGGCCCAGTATAATGAAATGAATTCAGAAAAGCGAAAGAGGAAGGCAGAAGTCAGTCAGAGAGATGCAAAAGAAGGCATGCGTAGAAGAGAGATGCTATACATGGAGAGATCAGAGAGATTCAAAGTGTGAGAGGTACTCAACCCACTGTTGCTGGCTTTGAAGATAAATGGGACCCAAACCAGGGAATTTGGGCAGCCTCCAGAAGCTACGAACGACTCCCACACAACAGCCAGCGAGGAAATGGGGACCTTGGTCCTGAAACAGCCTGGATCTGAATTCTGCTCAAAAACTTGAACGTGCCTATGTAAAAGAGGAATATCTCCCAGAGCCTCCAGATAAGTGCCCAGACCACCCAATACCTTGATTTCAGCTTGTGGGAACCAGAATAGAGAAACCTGCTGATTCAACCCATGCTTTTGGCCTACAGAACCGTAATAAATTTGTGTTCTTTTAAGCTGCTAAGTTTGTGGCAATCTGCTATGTCAGCAATAGAACATTAATACAAGGAATAACATAAATTAAAGTGAAACATACATTTCAAAAGATATTCAAGTATATATTTTGAAAAAAGGGAAAGTCACAGATAACAAAGTAAGTAGAAGGGAACTAACCGTCTTCATTAAGAGAGGATGATTTTCAATATATGTAAAGAGTTCAAAGTGTTTGTTCAAGAGTATAAAGCATTAAGGATCCTTTTTGTTTGCTGAGGTTTTAACTGAACTTGCGATTCCTTGGCTGCTACCTTCTTTACCCAATTTATAAAGCTAGATTTCTGTTTGGGATGCTCTTCTGCATCCTGGAAGGTCTGCTCTGGTCAACCTTCTAGTCCCTAAATCTTCTTGCAAGAGCAGTGACTCCACTGTGTTCTTTGTTGGAGATTGGAACTCTGCTTCTGAATATCAGAGATTGATGGATCATAGTGCCTAGACTGACCTTCCAGATTCTAACTGCTCTTCTGTACCACCATTTCTGAGCCTCAGATGCTTCATATTGGTGGGTGTTCTGATTTGCTCCCAGTACTGACTGTTATCCTGAATGACAGCTGGAGAAGGCTCTAGCCCTGAGGGAGCAGCCTCTCAATTACAACGTGCTTACTGAGCATCTGTTCTTTGCACAGTGACCATAAATCTAATCATTCAACACTTTGCACGATGAAGGGAGTGCTGTTAATAGTCATGCCATGACATCAGGCGTAACTGGGACTGTCCTGACAAACCAGTATGGATGACCAACCTAGCTATAAGTGCTATTCCAGGGGCTTGGATTAGAGCAGTGAACAGCACAGACAAGGCAAAAATCAGTGTCCTCTTGGAGCTTACATTCTAGTAGGGAAGACATACAATAAAATAATCAAGAAAAATAGCCTAGAATGTTAAATAGTGATAAATGGCTATGGGAAACAAAGCAGGGAAGAGAGAATCTAAGTGTGTGGGGGAGCAGCGGGTTGTTAATTAAGATGTGGTGATTAGGGTAAGCCTCGGCGAGGTTATTTCTAAGCAGACACTTGTAGAAGATGAGGGAGGGTACTATAAGGAAATCAGGGAAAAGAATTCCAAGCAGAAGAGACAGCAAATGCAAAACAATTGGAGGAGGGTGTGTGCTTGGTGTGTTCTAGGACCAGTAAGGAGATCAGTGTGGTCCAAGTAGAGTAAGGGAGGTGGAGAGTAATAGGAGAAGTTGGAGATGTAACATGAGGGCATGGGTCAGATCAAGGAAGGCTTTTCAGGCCATTGTGAAGAGTTTGCCTTTACTCTGAGGGACATGAGAACCCAAGGGAAGGTGTGAAACAGTGAAGTCACATGATCTGATGTCGGTTCCAACAGGATTCCTTTGGCTGCTGTGTTGAGAGTAGACTGTGGGGTCCAGGGTAGAGGCAGTGAGACGAGTGTCTTGCTCACTTAGACAATAAAGGAAAAAACCTCACAGACCCTCGTACATGTGACCCCACCCTCTGCCCCACAAGATCAGGCCCCATAAGCCTGTGCCCACAGAGGGTCCCACCTGCCAGGCCCTGAATAGAGAGCTACAGCCCTTTGACAATAGCCAAGGGTCATGACGAGACATGAACCAAAGCTACAAATGTATGTTTGTAATATAAATGAAGAGCAACAATGGTTTAAGACTCCGACAACTGATCCTCATAGGTGTAGCTGCTTTTAAAATTAAAATTTCCATACAACTGCTGTGTAAAATATGTAAGAGCCTCGGCATATATGCTAAGCCAACCACAAAACATTATGCCTGAATATTTCTTTTGTTTCAGCAAAAAGGAGAAACATGACCTCTCATTCAGCCTTTTGCACAATGGCAGAAGTTGCTTGAAGCACCACAGCCACGTGAAAATACAAGAGACATGTATGTTGATTGTAACTTAACTTTACTGAAGACAAGGAAGAAATTTTTTTCCTAAAGTGCAAAGATCTAAGACATAAGCCAAATTCACATCTGTGAGAATCCTGTTGCCAATCCCGTCCTGCACTGTGATAGAAATACAGCCCTTGATGCTACTGTATCACGCAGATATAGAAAAACGGTTCTCACTTCTCAGTCAAGAAAAAAACAACCAACTAAACAAATTCAGGCAGGAAAGAAGTTCATAAAGAATCACTTGAAGTGTTTGGCTTGTGTCCAATACTCACAGTACTCAACCTTTTCCTGCTGTATTCATTTTCCTCATTGTTCTAAATAATGACTATGTTAAAACACTCTGGTTTCCTGAACTGAGAACTAGGCCTATGAGAAGTTTTATTTCAAAGGCAGCTTCTGTCTTTTGTCATGCAGTCATTCAACTATAAAAGTCATCGTGTCATTTTTCTGTAGTAAGAATTTGGAACCACTGGGCAGGGGATATAGGAAATCTGTACCTTTCTCTTAATTTTTCTGTGAACCTAAAACTGCTCTAAAAAATAGTCTTAAAAAAATCTTCACACAATCAAAAAATGATAAAGAATCTGCAACCACTGGCGATAACTGAACCCTACATTTAGTTGGGGTTTTTGAATGGAAGATTCACATTTTCTCCACACTTTCATATTCTGGACCTAGAGTACCATGTTAATATTAAATTTCTACAAGGCATAGTGAAGGGTTCGCTTAAGATCCTAGAAGAAATTGTTTTCATTTTGGTTTAGAAGAGGGGTGTGTGTGTGTGTGTGTGTGTGTGTGTGTTACCTTAGCAAATGATTCACAGATTTTGATATAAAGAGTGTTTCATTCACTTAACAATTATTTATTGAATACATTCTAGTGGAGGGGCAGTTAATAAACTCTAAATATAACTTGATTATCTATTGATAGAGCCTGCCATGTATCTATTGATTGATCAATTGTTACCAATCATTTTACTTTACAGTGTGAAAAATGCTGCAGCAAGGAGAAAATTAAAGTGCAATAAGAAGTTTCAGGAATGTGGATAGATATGAGCTTGCATATTTAAAAGGAAAGGACAGGATATGAAAAGTCTTATGGAGAAGGTAAATTTTGCGAAAAGACTTTCAGAAAAGGAGGAAATAAGCAATGTGGATTTCTGAAGGAAAAGGGCTTCAGACAGAAGAAATCGTCAGTGCAGAGATGCTGGAATGTCAGAATTGTCTGAGTAACAGCAAGAAGGACAGCATGGCAGGAGCTCAGGGCAAGTGTGTGGGGAGTGGGGACAAAGGTAGTGGTACTGATGTCAAAGCAGGAGTGGATCCAGGTTTTGTGGGGCCTGAATCTCATACAATTTTGGGCTCCTCTTTAAGAGAAAGAATTCAACTGTAGGAATACAAAATGAGATGCAAATTCAAAGATTTACGCAGAATGACAAAAGAAATTGTAATATATTACAAACCATACAAATCTGACAAATACCACAATGACCTTCCTCCCCTCTGAAGCCCCAAGGTGATTCTTAGCTCAGAATGTGACATAGAACATATTTTCCCTTTCTGTCTCTGAACCTCTCATACATGTGGGGTCTCTGACTCCCTCATGTATGTGGGGTTCCCATACATATGCACATAATTAAATGTGGCCATTTTCTCTTGTTAATTTATCTCTTGGCTATATGATTATTAGGCCAGCCCAAAAGAACGTTGAAGGTAGAGAAAAGTTTCTTCCTCCCTCACAGTATAACGTGAAGAGTTCTGGTCAGTTGGGACTAAGGACCTTTGTGGTGTGCACTGAAATCACATCCAGTCTTTAATAGGGTCTCTCATGGAGGTAGTGTCTAGATGTTTGTCACATAACCCATAAAGATTAATTGTAGGGGTGGAAATTTCAAGCATGAATATTGCCAATGCAAAGGTTTTGTCTCCAAATTTAGGGACTGCCTATGTGAGGAAATGTTATGAAATTAGCCCACAGTGCTTGTGAGTGCTCCCATGGTTCCTGCTACAATGCTCAGAAAAAAATTAAGAGATGTTGGGCAAAGATCACTCTTGCTTTTACTTTGGCTTTCAGTTCAGCAGTTTCTAAGCCATAGGCACAATGGAAAATATCTAAGTTAATAGAACCATGGGGTCAAGAATTTTAGTACAAAGAGACTCTGTAGATCTTCAGGTTCAATGTCTCCTCTGGTCTATAGACACATGTTCATCTAGCTGTGTGAATGGTCACATTGATGGGGAACACATTCCTGTCCAAGTCAGCTAATTCTGTATTTGAGCTGTTCTAATTCCTTTTTATATTGTCTCTGCATCCGCCTCCCTAAAGCTGCCACCATTGTTTTTAATTCTGCCAAATGGAGCAAAAGAGAATAACCATGACTCATTTCAAAATTTTCAAAACCTCATTACAAAAATGATAAGACTGCCCACACATCAGTGTCACTCTAGCGACTCACACTACCCACTGCAGTTGTCTTATTTGTTCATATCTGTATTAGAAGGAGGACCTTAGAAATGCATACATTTTCCAAACGATGTTTGATCATATCTCAAATGGGAGTTCTATGTCCATTGATCTGGACAGACACTCTCATTAATTTAAAATAAAATTCCATGAATTTTTCCAATGGCTCAGTTAACACTGTTAATTCATATTGAGCAACATTCCCCCTGGGTGTTTTTCACATTACCTGCTGTCAAGCTGTGCCTCCTCCATATAGCACTAGTGATTGATTTTTTGGACTCTAATGCAAGGCTCTTGTTTTCCCTTAATAGGCTTCACCTTGTTGGATTCACCTCATCATTCTATCCCATAGGGTTCCATAACACTTCTGATTGCATTATCTAAGGTCTCATCCAACTATCCACTGCAGAAAAGAGTTAACAGAGCAGGACGGAGACTGCTATCCTTAGAAAGGCTTGCCTTGGCCCCTGGATGGTGTATTGAAGCGTGGATATTAGGAGGGATCTTAATGCTCCCTAATTGATAAGGGTGTTTACTGTTGCCTAGATTGTTGCTTGTTATATTAACAATGTGTTTTTTCTGAGCACTTATTTCCCTTCTGGAAGTCTGGACTTTTGTTACATGACAGGCTGAGGGTGCCCAAGTGACCTGCCTCCAGTAAAAACCTTAAACTGCATCTCAAAGGGCTACCCTAGTCTGAAGCACTGCATACATGTTGCAGCATTTTAATTGCTGGCAGAAGAGGATGCTCTGTATGACACCTAGTGGGAGGCAGAGAGCATAAGGAAGCCTGCACATGAATTCCTCCAGATTCTACCTGTGACTTTTCCCGTTAGGATCTGGCTCTGTATCCTTACTACATTGCTGTGATAAATCTTAGCCCTGAGTACAACTGTATATGAGTCCATGAGTCCTTTTCCTTCAGTCCTTCTAGTAAATCTCTGAATGTGGGTGTGGTATTGAGGATTCCTGACACACCTCCTGACTTTGAACTACCTGCACATCTAAACTGCCTGATTCCTACTATCAAGCAGGGGTGGGAGCTCAAGGATGACTATGAAAGTCCACCCTTTATCAGCTTAAGTCTGTTTCTTCACTCATTTGGGGTAAGTAATAACATTGAATGTTTGGTGATGGTGTCTACCATTCAATAAAGCAGTGCTTCCTAAATATGTTCTCAGACTTGCAGAAGCTGAGGGAAATTTCTAATACACAACCTGGACTACAGGAAATATTGAAGGAGGCTATTTGACCTGAAATAGAAAAGCAAAAGAATACAAAACCATGAATAGTATTATGAACAGACAGAAGCAGGAAATGGCAACCCCTACACAAAATAGGACACTGTACACTTAAACATAACGTACAGGGTAAAGAAGGAAAAAAAACAACAAAAAACTCTTAAAAAAAAGGAAAAACACAACTTGCTACTGCGGTGCAGAAAGCAACTCACAGCATAAATAGGGATACTTTGTGACAACAGAAACATAAAAAGGGACAGAGTCAAGGTCAGAACTGGAACAAGGGAATGGAGAAAGTAAGCATACTGAAGAAAATGGAATGCTCTATATATGACACTTCCTTTTACATAAACTTAAAGGTAACCACTCAAAGAAATCCAGAACTGAAATATGTAACATAAAAAAAGAAGAAATAGAGGGAAAAGTCATAGAATACCACCACACTGAAATAATAGACAGCAACAAATAGGCAAAGAAACAATGGAGACAGCAACCTACCAGAAAACAAAAGATAGAATGATAGGAAATCCTCACAATCAAAAATCACCCTAAATGTAAGTGGACTGAACTCACCAATAAAAAGGCACAGAGTAGCAGACTGGATCAAAAAACTAAACCCAATCATATGCTTCCTCCAAGAGACACATTTCAGCTACAAGGACAAATATAGACTCAAAGTGAAAGGATGGAAACTGATACTCCAAGCAAATGGTATTCAGAGAAAAACAGGTGTAGTCATACTGATATTAGATGAAACAGACTTCAGGATAAAAAAGGTAGCAAGAGACAAAAAATGAACATTTTATAATGGTAAAGGGGACTATACAACAAGAAGACATAACAGTCATTAATATTTCTGCTCCCAATCAGGGAGCACTGAAATATACCAAGCAACTACTAACAGAACTAAAGGGAAAAACTAACCAAAACACGATTATAGTAGGGGACCTAAATACATCATTGACAGCTATGGATAGATCATCCAAACAGAAAATAAGTAATGAAATAGCAGCCCTAAATGACACATTAGATGAAATGGACATAATCGACATTTATAGAGCCCTTCATCCTAAACCATCAGGCTATACATTTTTTTCAAGTGTACATGGAATATTCTTAAGGATAGACCATATATTGGGACATAAAACTAGCCTCAGCAAATATAAGAAGATTGAAATAATCACAAGCATATTCTCTGATCACAAGGCTTTGAAATTGGATATCAACTGCAAAAAGAAAGCAGGAAAAACCACAAATATGTGGAGATTAAACAACATGCTTTTAAAGAACGACTGGGTAAAAGAAGAAATAAGAGGAGAGATCAAAAGATACATAGAAACAAATGACAATGAAAATACATCCTACAGAAGTTTTGGGGATGCAACAAAAACAGTTTTAAAAGGGAAATGTATATCATTACAGGCCTATCTCAGGGAAAATATTCCCAGATAAATAACCTCATCTTACACCTTAAAGAACTAGAAAAAGAAGAACAAATGAAACCCAAAGTCAGCAGAAGGAAGGAAACAACAAAAATCAGAGCAGAACTAAATGAAATAGAGAACAAAAAAAAAAAAAAAAAGAAAAAAGAAAAAAGAAAAAAATCAATGCAACAAAGAGCTGGTTCTTTGAAAAGATTAATAAAATCGACAAATCCTTTGCTAAACTCACTAAGATAAAAAGAGAAACACAAATAAACAAAATCAGAAATGAAAAAGGGGAAGTTACCACGGACACCACAGAAATACAAAGGATCATCTAAGAATACTATGAAGGGTTATATGCCACCATATTCAACAACCTAGAATAAATGGACATCTTCTTAGAAACATATAGCCTTCCTAGGCTGAATCACGAAGAACTTGAAATCTAAACAGATCTACGAATAGTAAGGTAATTGAATCAGTCATTTGAAAGCTTCCCAAAAGTCCTGAACCAGATGGCTTCACTAGTGAATTCTACTAAATATTCAAAGAGGATCTAATACCTGTCTGACTCAAACGCTTCTAAAAAAATTGAAGAAGAGACAGTACTCCCTAACTCATTTTATGAGGCCAACATTACCCTGATACCAAAACCTGGTAAGGACAACACAAAGAAAGACAAATATCTCTGATGAATACAGATGCAAAAATCCCAAACAAAATTCTAGCAAATCAAATGCAACACTGCATTAAAAAGATTATACATCACGACCAAGTGGGGTTCAACCCAGGTGCACAAGGACAGTTCAACATACGCAAATCCATCAATGTGATACACCACATAAACAAGATAAAGGACAAAAATCATATGATTATATCAACAGATGCAGAAAAAGCATTTGACAAGATACAACGTCCATTTATGATTAAAACACTTAATAAAATAGGTATAGAAGGAAAATACCTCAACACAATACAGGCTATATATGACAAACCTTTAGCTACTACCATAATTAATGGTGAAAAACTAAAGCCCTTTGCTCTATGTTCAGGAGCATGACAGGGCTGTCACCTATCACCTCTGCTTTTCAACATAGTATTGGAAGTCGAAGCCAGAACAATCAGACAAAAGAAAGAAATAAAAGGCATCCAAATTGGGAATGAAGAAGTAAAACTGTCACTTTTTGCAGATGATATGCTGCTTTATGTAGAAAACCCTAAAGACTCTACCAAAAAGCTATTTGAAACAATAAACAAATAACATAAAGTTGGGGGCTACAAAATCAATATACAAAGGTCCATTGCATTCCAATAAATGAACGCTAAATCTCAGAAAAAGAAATAAAAAAAGCACACAATTTTCTTGAATTTGTAACAAAAAGAATAAAATACTTAGGAATAAACTTAACCAAGGATGTGAAAAACTTACATACTGAAAACTATAAGACATTTTTAAAAAAAATTGAAGAAGACACAAAAAAATGGAAAGACATTCCGTGTTCATTGATTAGAAGAATCAACATAGTTAAAATGGCCATATTATCCAAAGCAATATACAGATTTATTGCAATCCCCATCAAAATCCCAATGGCATTGTTTAAGGAAATAGAACAAAAAATCATCAGATTTGTACGGAACCACAAAAGACCCCGAATAGCCAAAGCAATCCTAAGAAAAAAGAACAATGTTGGAGGTATCATACTCCCTAAGTTCAGCTTGTATTACAGGGCAACAATTATCAAAACAGTATAGTATTGGCAGAAAAACAGACCAATGGAATAGAATTGAGAAAGCAGAAACAAACCCATATAAATACATACAGATAATTTGAAACAAAGAAGCCAAAAACATACAATGGAGAAAAGACAGCCACTTCAATAAATGGTGCTGGAAGAATTGGAAAGCAAAATGCAGAAGAATGAAACTAGACTGCGGTCTGATACCATGTACGAAAATTAACTCAAAATGGATCAAAGAGCTAAACATAAGACCTGAAACAATAAACTGCACAGAAGAAAACATAGGCACTAAAATTATGGATCTTAGGTTCAAAGAGCATTTTATGAATTTGACCCCAAAGGCAAGGTAAGTAAAAGCTAAAATAAATGAATAGGACTATACCAAATTAAAATGCTTCTGTGCAGCAAAAGAAACCATCAACAAAATAAAGAGGCAACCAACCAAATGGAAGAAGATTTTTGAAAAGAACATCTCTAATAAGGGGCTAATATCCAAAATATGTATGTAATTCATACAACTCAACAACAACAACAAAAACCAAACAATCCAATTAAAAAATGGGCAGAGGACCTGAACAGACATTTCTCCAAAGAAGACACACAAATAACCAATGGACATATTAAGAAATGTTCAATGTCACTAATCATCAAAGAAATACAAATAAAAACCACAATGAGATATCACCTCACCCCAGTCAGAATGGCTATCATCAACCAGACAAATAGTAACAAGTGTTGGAGAGGCTGTGGAAAAAAAGGAACCCTCATACACTGTTGGTGGGAATGCAGACTGGTGCAGCTGCTATGGAAGGCAGAGTGGAGGTTCCTCAAAAAATTATGAATAGAATTACCATATGACCCAGCAATCCCTCTCCTGGGTTATCTACCCCCAAAATCTGAAAACATTTATCCGTAAAGTTATATGTGCTCCAGTGGTCATTGCAGCTTTATTTACGGTGGCCAAGATATGGAAACAACAAAGGTGTCCTTCAATAGATGATTGGATAAAGAAGTTGTGGTATATATACACTATGGAATACTATCCTGCCATCAGAAACGATGAAATAGTACTATTTGTGACAACATGGATGGATCTTGAGATTATTATGCTGAGCAAAATAAGTCAGATGGAAAAAGTCAAGAACCATATGATTTCACTGATATGTAAAACTGAAAACAACAAAAGAACAAGACAAATAAATGAAGAAACAAAAACTCATAGAAACAGATAATAGTTTAGTGGCCACCAGAGAGTAAGGGGGGTGGGGGGTGGTAGGTGAGGGTAAAGGGCATCCTTTATATGGTGATGGAAAGAGAACTGACTATGGGTGGTGGATACACAATGTGATATATAGATGATGCAATACAGAATTGTACACCTGAAATCTATGTAAATATACTAACAATTGTCGCCCCAATAAACTTTAATTGAAAAACAAAGAAAATCTAAATAGACTGGTTAACAGTAAGGAAATTGATCAGTCATCCAAAACCTCCACAAAAGCAAAAGTCCAGGACCAGATGGCTTCATTAGGGAATTCTACCAAACATTCAAAGAGGATCTAACACCTGTCCTCCTTAAAATCTTCCAAAACATTGAAGAAGAGGCAATACTTTCTAACTGATTTCATGAGGCCAACATTACCCTGATATTGAAATCTGGTAAGGATAACACACAAAAAAGAAAATTACAGACCAATTTCTCTGATGAATATAGATGCAAAAATCCCAAACAAATTTCTCACAAATCGAATACAAGAATGCATTAAAAAGATTATACATCCTGATCAAGTAGGGTTCATCCCAGGGGCACAAGGACGGTTGAACATGTGCAAATCAATCAATGTGAAACACTACATAAACAAAATAAAGAACAAAAATCATATGATTATATTCATAGATGTAGAAAAAGCATTTGAAGAGATACAATATCCATTTATGATTAAAACACTTTAAAAAATGGGTATACAAAGAAAATACCTTAACATAATAAAGGCCATATATGACATACCCTCAGCCAATATAATTAACAGTGAAAAACTGAAGCCTTTTGCTCTATGTTCTTGAACAAGATAGGGCTGTCCTCTATCACCACTGTTTTCAACATAGTATTGGAAGTATTAACCAAAGCAATTAGGCAACAGAAAGAAAAGAAAAGACATCTAAATTGGGAATGAAGAAGTTAAACTGTCACTGTTTGCAGATGACATGATTCTTTATATAGAAAATCCTAAAGACTCCACCTGAAAAGCTATTAAAAACAATAAACAAATAATGTTAAGTTGCTGGCTACAAAATCAATGCACAAAAATCCATAGCTTGCCTACATACTGACAACGAAATTTCAGAAAAAGAAGTGAAAAAGAATTCCTTTTGCAATTGCAGCAAAAAGAATAAAATAACTAGGAATAAACTTAACAAAGGATGTGAAGGAACTATACACTGAAAACTATAAGACATTTTGAAAAGAAACTGAAGAAGACACAAAGAAATGGAAAGACATTCCGTGCTCATGAACTGGAAGACTCAACATACCTTTTTTCCCTGAAAATAAGACCTAGCTGGAGAATCACCTGTAATGCATCTTTTCGAGCAAAAATTAATATAAGACCCAGTCTTACTTTACTATAAGACCGGGGCTAATATAATATAATATAATAATATAATATAATATAATAGATTGGGTCTTATATTAATTTTTGCTCCAAAAGATGCATTAGAAGTGATTATCCAGCTAGGTCTCATTTTCGGGGAAACAGGGTAGTTTAAATGGCCTTATTACCTATAGCAATATACCGATTTAATGCAATCCTCATCAAATTCCCAATGGCATTTTTTAGAAGAATTAGAACAAAAAAATTCTCAGATTTGTATGGAATCACAAAAGACCCCGAATGGCCAAAGCAATCCTAAGAAAAAAACAACTCTGGAGGTATCAGACTCCCTGACTTCAGCTTGTACTACATGGCAACAACTATCAAAACAGCATGGTATCGGCAGAAAAACAGACACACAGACTGACGGAATAGAATTGAAAACCCAGAAATAAACCCAGATAAATATGGGCGATAATTTTTGACAAAGGAGCCAAAAACATACAATGGAGAAAAGACAGCCTCTTCAATAAATGGTGCTGGCCGAATTGGATAGCCACGTGCAAAAGAATGAAACTGGACTGCTATCTGTCACCATGTAGTAAAATTAACTCAAAATGGATCAGTGACCTAAACATAAGACATGAAACAGTAAACTGCATAGAAGAAAGCATAGGTACTAAACTTATGGACCTTGTGTTTACAGAGGATTATATGAATTTGATCTTGAAGGTAAGGAAAGTAGAAACAAAAATAAATGAATGGGAATATATAAAACTACAAAGGTTCTGTACAGCCAAAGAAAGCATCAACAAAGAGTCAACCAACTGAATGAGAGAAAATATTTGCAAACAACACCTCTGAAAAGGGGCTAATATCCAAAATATATAAGGAATTCATACAACTCAACAACAAAAAAACAAAAAATCCAATTATAAAATGGGCAGAGGACATGGATAGACATTTCTCCAAAGAGGACATCCAGGTGGCCAATAGACATATAAAAAGATGCTCAACATCACTAATCATCAGAAAAATGCAAATAAAAACCACAATGAGATATCACCTCATCCCAGTCAGAATAGCTATTATCAATAAGACAAACAATTACAAATGTTGGAGAGGCTGTGGAGAAAAAGGAACCCTCATACACTGTTGGTGGGAATGCAGACTGGTGCAGCCGCTATGGAAGGCAGTGTGGAGGTTCCTCAAAAAATTACAAGTAGAATTACCGTATGACCCAGCAATCCCACTCCTAGGTATCTACCCAAAACATCTGAAAACATTTATCCGTAAAGATATATATGTGCTCCCATGTTCACTTCAGCTTTATTTATGGTAGCCAAGACATGGAAACAACTAAAGTGTCCTTAGATAGATGACTGGACAAAGATGTGGTATATATACACAATGGAATACTACTCTGCCATAACAAAAGATGAAATAGTGTCATTTGCGACAAAATGGATGGATCTGGAGATTATTATGCTAAGTGAAGAGAGTCACACAGAACAAGTCGAGAACCATATGATTTCACTGATATGTGGGATTTAAAACTGAAAGCTACAAAGGAATAAGATCAACAAATAAAGAACCAAAAACTCACAGACACAGACAATAGTTTAATGGTTACCATAGGGTAAGGGGGGATGGGGGTGGTAGATGAGCGTAAAGGGGTCAAATACATGGTGATGGAAGGAGAACTGACTCTGGGTGGTGAATATAGAATGTGACATATAGATGATGTATTTAAGAATTGTACACTTGAAACCTATGTAATTTTACAACTAACCATTGTTACCCCAACAAATTTAATAAAGAAAAAAATAAAAATTACTTAAAGGTTAATAAAAAAGAAAAAATATGTAACCTTTCTTTGAAAAGTCCAAATCTGTGTGCATAAATAAAGTTTTATTGGAACACAGTCATACCTATTTGTTTATGTATTGTCTATGGCTACTTTTGCACTACAATGAGACAATTTAGTAATTGTGACAAAGATCATGTGGCCTGCAAGGCAAAAATATTTACTATCTGAACCTTTATAGAAAATTTTACTGACTCATTTAATCTATTATATATATATATACATATATACACATACATACATATATATGTGTATATGAAATTAAATTTATAGTAAATATATAGAGAGGGTACCAAAAATGTATATACATTTTAAGAAAGGATAAAACTATTAAAATTGTAATACTCAATATATACTGATAACAAAGATAAATACAAGTCACGTTTGACTTCTGCAATTACAAGAGGTGCTCAGAGTGGTTACCATCAGCGTCCAGACACTTCTGATTACGGCGAACTACTGCATGAGTAATGCTGACCATCTCTTAAAATGTGTATACTGCATTTTCTTGGTACCCCTGGTATAGATTAAATTAATGATGCCATTTCTTAAATTAAAAGAAAGATAATACATGTTCATATATAGAATAAGATAAAGAAAGCTATTTTAAAGTAAAAATAACTATTTGCTTAGAGCTCTTTGAACCCTTTTTAAACCTCACTAATTTTAATATCCCAGAGGTCAAAAATTCCTGAGGCACACCATCATGTCTTATAGTCACTGCCGATTATAATATCTCCCCATGTGATGATTTGATATGCAGAGATTCCACATGACTCCAAACTGTGGAAGTTAAATGTGAGGTAATAACAGCCTGAACATCACAAAGACAGACTAACTTTCCTCCCCATTGAAACGGCAAATTAATTAAATTGGACGTCCACAAAGGTGTGTTGGCCTTCATAATATTTTTTCAGTGTTTTATATTGAATGCCTTTATACAGGGCCTGCACTTGCTATGTTATCATCGTCTTCATCATTTCCATTTTTTCTCATCATTTCTTAGAAACCTTTGACCCACTGCACACATTTAAATGACCTCCCTGATCCAGGTGGACATTTGAGTTTGTAACCTTTGAACTAAAAGCAGAATGTGCCCTGAAGTGACTACAGTCTACAAATTACTTATACATTTTCATGAAAATTATTAACTCTTATAAATGAGGCCATTATTATCATTTTGTTTGTGAGCCACCAGAAATCCCTATATTTTGCTAGTATTCATGTTAGCATTAATGTTAGCACTAAGTTAGGGAACAAGGATATCTGATTTGTTGCAGAGGATGGGCATGGGTCTGCAATGAAGGTACTTTTCACTGGCTTCTTCCCATTCCCTGCCCCTTAATCACGGTTCATCATGTAATGGTCTTACATTAATTCACCCAAGCAGTTCTCATGCCAAATATACTCTAGTTTGTATTTTCTTAATTTAGATTTCCCAGGTGTCAGATTTCTAGCATATAAAATTCTCTGATAAAAAATTTCTTTTTGACAGAATAAAAATAAACTTTTAAATATTTTATACAAACATTTTTATGCATAGCAATCAAACATCAATATGCATTCTTTAAGTAAACTAAGAATGAGATTATTCAAAATGTAAAGTCTTGTTTCATGGAATTTAATCTTGAAGTTTACCATTAAAAGGTAATAGAATATAGTTCATTTAAAAGTAGTATGTTATTGGGGTGGTCTGGATGGCTCAGTTGGTTGGGGCACAAGGTCTGGGCAACAGGGTTCAGTTCCCACATGGGATGGTGGGCTGTACCCCCTGAAAGTAAAGATTGGGAACGGTGACTGGACTTGAAGCTGAGCTGCACCTTCCACAATTAGATTGAGGGACGGCTGCTCAGATCTAACAGGCCCTGGAGAAACACACTGTCCCCCAATATTGCCCAATAAAATTTTTAAAAAACTTAAGGAAAAATAAAAAGTAGTATGATACTACTGATGAATGGATAAAGAAGATATGATATATACATTCCATTATACATATATTCCATTATATATGAATATATGCTCCATTTTATATATGTGTGTGTGTGTATGAATATTATGCAATAAAAAGAATGAAATCTTGTCATTTTTGACAACATGGATGGACTCAGAGGGTATTATGCTAAGTGGAGTAAGTCAGATAGAGAAAGACAGAAACCATGTCATCTCACTTATATGTGGAACATAAAGTACAAAATAAATGAACAAACACAATAGAAACAGACTCATAGATACAGAGAACAAACTCATGGTTGCCAGATGGGAGGGGGTGGGGGATGGGTGAAAAAGGTGAAGGGAAATGTGGTCAACAACATTCTGATACGTTTGCACTGTGGCAGATGATTACTAGAATTAATGGGGTAATCACATTGCAAGGTATATAATTGTTGAATCACTATATTGTACACCTGAAACTAATATAACCAACATAATATTGTATACCATCTATACTGAAATAAAAAGATTTTTTAAAAGAATAAACAACCAAATGGACTTAAATAAAGATGTATGTTCAAGCCATGACTGAGAAATGATATCTAATCTGTAACTTGTGTATTAGAGACTTTTCTGTGATAATGAAAGAAAAGCTACACAAGATCAGAATTGTGAAAAAAACCCCACTTAATATATGATGGTGAGGCATTGGTATTCTTTTTGCGGATTTTAAAAGGGATGTATATCATGAGCATTAGGAGAAAACGTAAAATAGAATAGTATTAAATTTAAAGAAGAATCTAAGTTTTAGTAAGGTGAGTATTTCCCAAAATTTTTAATGATGAAGAACAGTGGTAAGAATGTGATAAGGCATTTGATGGTTAAGCATTCTTTGGAGGCTTTTGAGAGGTTGGTTTCACAAATTTGTGGAGACAGAGCAAGTGAAAATAAATTATATTTCCTGTTCAGCTGAAGACAGAGAAAAAGGGACCAGAGTTACCCTCTGAAACAACCAAAACATAAAAATAAAAAAATGGTGAAAATATAAGACAATAGTTTGTAAGACACTAGACATCAGGCAGCAGATATCAATCCCTGAGAGTTAGGAAATAAATGAGCTGAGCCCTGTAATTGCTCCAAATATGTACTGAATTTCCGGGCCATGGATCAGGGAAGGGGAACCAAGGAGGAGATCAACAGTCACTCTAAATCTACGAGATGAAGCTAAGAGACATTTGGAGAACAAAGTGGGTAGAGTTCTCAGTACCAGAGAGGACGATTTTATGCAGAGAGATAACTCCAGAAACATTCAGAGCCCCACCCCCATCCCAGTTGTTCTGCTAATTATCGATCAGCTCATGCTTGTGAGGAAGGTAACTTAGACTAGGAGAGGACCACCTAAAAGGATTATAAGTAACAGTGCCTGGCCCCCATCCCAGGCTTGGAATAGTGAGTGTTCCTGCCAGCCACGCTGGAAAACCTCAAGATTCACAGGCACTGCATAGTCTACATGGAAGGGTCTTGTCTCAGCAGTGGGGAATAATTTGCCATAGATTGAGCACTACTCTCTTTCTGCCTATCAAATCTTACAAAGGACCCCAAAGGATTAGACCATTTATAAGAAACTTAAGAGCATCCGGGAACAAATTCAAAAATATTTATAAAAATACAAAGCTATCTGCCACCCACCTCTATACCTCCATAATATTCACAGTTTCTGGCATCCAATAATAAATTATCAGTATGAAAGAAGTAGTAACATGTTTCCTATAATAAAGAGATGAATCAATCAATCAAAACCAACCCAGAATTAACAGATGTTACAATTAGCAGGAAAGAACACTGAAAAGTCATTATTTCTATATTTCAAATGTTCAAAAAATTAAGTAGAGACATGGAAAATCAAACTAAAACTTCTAGAGATGAAAATTTCAAAGTGTGATATGAGAAAACATGTTGGAAGGCATTCATGACAGATTAGATATTGCAAAAGGAAAGATGACTGTATTTAAAGATTTAGCAAGAGAAATGATCTGAAATGTAACACAGAGAAGAAAACAGTTAGATGAGCATAGTACCAATGAGCTGCACAAAACTTCAAGCAGTCTAACATATGGATAATTGCAATCTACAAAGAAGAAGAGGGAGAAAGCAGGATGGAAAACACATTTGAGGGAATTAGTACAATCCCATCCCTGACCCCAAATGTGATGGAAACTACAATCACACAAATTCAAGATGTTCAACAAAACCCAAGCCCAAGAAACATAAAAAAAAAGACACCATGGCATATTATAATCAATTTGCTCAAAAATAATGATAAAGAGAACAGCCAGAGGAAAAAAAGATACATTATGTTTAAACAAACAAATATCAGGGTGACATTAGACTTCTCATCCAAACCAAAACAAGTGAGAAAACAATGGAGTCATATATTTTAAAGTATTGAAAGAAAAATCCTACCATCCCAGAATTCCATAGGTAGAGAAAACATCTTTTGAAAATCTTTTATAAAACCAAGGCAAAATAAGAAAAATTTTAGACACATAAGAGAGGAACAAATTCATCACTGGGTGAACATGTAGTGCAGTATGTTTTCCTTCTCTCTGAAGGAAAATGATACCAGATGGAAATAATGATCTACACAAGAGAGAGAAGAATAATGAAACATATAATTACATGGGTAAATACATAAGATTTTTATATGTTAAAATCAATTTAAGGAAAGTAACTTAGAAAGTACTGCCTTTCCCTGAAAATAAGACCTAGCCGGACAATCAGCTCTAATGCGTCTTTTGGAGTTAAAATTAATATAAGACCCGGTTTATTTTACTATAAGACCAGGTATAATATAATATAATATAATATAATATAATACAATATACTACCAGGTCTTATATTAATTTTTGCTCCAAAAGATGCATTAGAGCTGATGACCCATCTAGGTCTTATTTTCGGGGAAACATAGTAGTATAAAGGTTATAAAATATATACAAACTAATGAATGCCAACATGCTATAGGCTGAATGTTTGTGTTCCCCCAAAATTAATATGTTGAAACCTAATTTCCAGAGTGATGGTATTTAGAGGTAAGGACTTTGGGAGGTGATTAAGTCATAAGGGTGCAGCACTCATAAATGGGATTAGTGCCCTTATAAATGAGGCCCTAGAGAGTTCCTTTACCCTTTCTGCCATGTTAGGACACAGCAAAAAGATGGCTGTCTATGAACCAGATACCAAATCTGCCTGCACCTTGAACTTGGAATTCCCAGCATCCAGAACTGTGAGAAACACATTTCTCTTCTGTATAAGCCTATGGTGTCTGGTCTATGGTGTACTGGTATAGCAGCCTGAAAGGACTAAAACAAAAATTGGTGCCAAGAAGTGGGGTGTTGCTGTAACAAATACCTAAAAAATATGGAAGTAGCTTTGGAATTGGGCAATGAGTAGAGTCTGGAAGAGCTTTGAGGTGCATGCTGGAAAAAGTCTACATTACCATGAACAGATCATTAAGGGCAACACAACAATAGATCAAAGTTGGGAGGAGAAATCAATCAAATACAAAGCAGAAAAAATATTGGGAAAAGTCAATGAAACAGACAAAAAAACCCTGTTTCTTTCTTTCTTTTTTAAACTTTTATATATTTTAAGTGTGTTTTTCCAGGAACCATCAGCTCCAAGTGAAGTAGTTTCTATATAGTTGTGGAGGGAGCAGCTCACAGTGGCCCATGTGGGGATTGAATCGGCAACCTTGTTGTTAAGAGCACTGTGCTCTAACCAACTGAGCTAATTGGCTGCCCCCCCAGAAAAACCTGTTTCTTTAAAGAGAGATCAATAAAATGCATTCTTCTCTAGCCAGTCTTATTAGGGGGGAAAAACACAAAGAAGCAGATACAAACTACAAAAATCAACAATAGAAGAGATGACATCACTGCAGATTCCAAAGATATTTAAAGGGTAACAGGGAAATATTATGGACACTTTAGGGCAATCATTTTGACAACACAGATAAAACATATTACTTGGAATACAAAAACTAACGAAGCTCATTCAAGAAAAAATAGATAATCTGTATATCCCTATATCTATTAAAAAAACTAAATTTGCAGTTAAAAAAAGAAAAACAACCCTTGCAACAAAGAAAATTTCAGGCCTAGGTGGCTTCACTGGTGACTTCTACAAAATGTTTAAAGCAGAAACAATATCAATCCTACACAAATAGTTTCAGAAAATGAAGAGGACGGGATACTTCCCAAATCATTTTATGAAGCCAGCATACCTGACAATAGAGCTAAACAAAGGCATTAAAGGAAAAGAGACACCAGATATTCCCCAGAAAAATAGATGGAAATATATTTTGGAATATTTCAGCAAATGGAATTTAACAGTAAATACAAAGGATAATACATCGTGACCAAGTGGGCTTTATCTCAAGAATTTGAAATATTTTTACCACTCGGAAATCAATCAATATAGTTTATTGTTTTAACAAGCTAAAAAGTAAAAGCCACATGAACATCTCAGGGGGTGCAGAAAAAGCATTTGACACAATCCAAGTACCTGACACAAAGCATTTGTCACAAAGCCTCAGAACACTAGGACTAAAAGGGAACTTAAACCCAAACAAGGTACGTACGAAAAATCCAAAGCTAGCATCATACTTAATGGCTTTCCCCCTAAGATCAGGAACGAGACAAAAATTTCCACTCTTATCACTTCTATTCAACATAAGTAGTTTCCATCCAGTGCAATAAGACCAGGAAAAAAAAATACTGCAATTAGAAAGGAAGAAATGAAAGTCTCTTTATTAACAGAGGACATGACTACAGACATAGAAAATTTGACAGACTCTATAAAAAGGCTACTAGAATTAAGAGTGAGTTTACAAAGATTGCATGGTACAAGATCAATATATAAAAATCAATTAAATTTCTGTATATTAACAATGAACACGGAAATTAAAAAGTGTTAAGTAAAATTTTTAGTTACAACAAAAAAAAGAACAATCCACAAAAGAACAAATTGATGAATTGGACTTCATCCAATGTAAAAACGCTGCTCTTTGAAAGATACTGTTAAGACACTTTAAAGAAAAGCCACAGATAGAGAGAAAATTTGACAAATCAGATAGTTGATAAAGGACTGACACCCAGAATACACAAAGAACTCTCAAAACTCAATGAGATATCAAGCAACACCATTTACAAATGTGCAAAATATTGAACAGCGTCTTCACCAAAGGAGAGATGCAAATGGACAATAAGCCCATAAACAGATGCTCAACACCAGTAGTGGGAGGGAAACCCAAATTAAAACCACAGTGAAATACCACTACTCATCTATGAGAACAGCCAAAAGTAAAATGGCTAACCAACCGCAATGTGTGTTGGGGAGTATGTGCAGGAAGTGCAATTCTCATACACTGCTAGAAGGAGTATCGAATAGTACAATCACTTTGGAAAACTTTGGTGCTATTTTTGTTTGTTTGTTTTTTATACATTAAGCACCTGTCATAAACTCCCCACCATTCAACTCACAGCTAAAATTTACCCAAGGGAAATGTAAGTCCCTGCCCGTACAAAGATGTGTACATGTGAAATATTTGTGGCCGCTTTAACTGTAATAGCCTCAAACTGGTCACTTTGTTCATCCAAAGGCGAGTGGAGTGGATAAATCCCGCTGTGACCCTACAGCAGATAGCACTCTAGCACAAAAAGGAATGCGGCCCATCCTGGGAGACTGCGGCGGGGCTGCACAGGGCGCTCGCCTTGACCTGCCTCCAGAAAGAATCTGGCCGCACGTGGTAGCGGTCTCCTAGCGACTGGAGAAGCTGGGACAACAAATCGCTGAAGCCGCTTGTCGCCCTGGTACCAGTGGTGCCATGGAGGACAAGAAGTGGCTGTTAAGGCCTCAGCCGCGGCAACCAATGCCCCTGGGCATGAACTATAAGCCCTGGTACCAGGACAAGTTACCTTCCAAGTGTTTCGCAAAGCACGAGAACAGGCTTCTGAAGTTCCCCAGCTCCCTGGACGGCCGGCGATGGATATTTGTGAAAGAGGGGCTGGACGACTTCAGGACCGGATGTCCACCTTGCAAGAATCTCATCACTCGCGGCCCTACGGAAGGTTTTCTCCCCATTATTGCTCATAGAATTCCCAAACCTGCCCCCAAAAAGAGTCGGGTAGCGCTGCCCAACAAGGCAGACCTGTTTTCCACACTCTCACCAGCCCAGCAAGCACGGAAGGCATTCGTAGAGGACATCGAAGCCAGCCTGACCAAGCATCCCTTGGCTCACTACCCAAATCTGGAGGAAGTTCTGCCTGCCAAACTCCTATTAAAAGTGCTGAAATTGCTTGATCCTCACAGGAAGCTAGAGGACACATGGGCCTATTGTCAGGGCACCAAAAAAAGAAGGAAGTCCCCCACAAAGCTCTGTGAAAGACGTCCTACCATAGACTACCTGGACCCTCCCAAGGAAACTCCTCTGTTACCTTCAGACAATTTGCTTCTTGAGGAAAAGGAAAACAAGAAGTTAAGCCCAGTGGATATTCCCCAAAGACCTCGTCTTCGCAAAACAATGCCAAAAGAACTTACTAAATTCTGTAGATGGACTGATACTTTTGGAGATTTGGGCGTTGATGAAGAGTTCATCATGAATTATGTGACATTTGACATTCGTGATGATTACAAACAAACCTATGATACTGGCAAAATAAAGAAAATAAGCCAGGTTCCTTCGGGAATAAAGTACAGCAAAGGGCTGGATAAAATAAAAGAGAGAAAATTCTCCACACAGGAAGAAAACTTGGAGAGGGAAGAGCAGAAACCTCAGGATCTTCATACCCCCCGCCGGGTGAAGATGAGGTATGGAGCATGGTACCTGAAGCCCAAGTTGTGGACAAAGCTAATCAATGACGAACCTTTGATTGACCCCAAAATCTTACTTGAAGCTCAAGGTGCGAACTTGAAACCAGACATTCTTGATGATCTTTATGGAACAATTGCCTTTAAAGATTTCATTGTAAGCAAGGGGTACAGGATGCCGGATGTGCTTGAGAAGGTGTTTATCAGGAAAAAATGGACTTATGATGCCGTTACGACTCCACTACACCGAGTAAAGATAGTCAATTTAAAGGTGGAAGATGAAGACGCACACGGAGGCAATTAGACAGTTTTCTATTTACTACTTTGCTGACGGCCTCTCTCATTTTACCATCAATCAGAATCCATGATGAGTGTCCCACTGTGTATGGACCACTTTGATTCCACAACATCTGTAATTTAACACCTAATGCTTCTAAACATTTCTAAATAAACTTCTGCTTGGGTTCACCGATCAACTTGTTGCAATCAACTACGTAGTCCCCTTTCTTCACTGAGGTTTCTTAGTGTCTGAATTACTGTTTTGTCCCTTTGAGCGCTCTAATATTTTTTTCTTTTTTTTAAATTAAAGTTTATTGGGGTGGCAGTGGTTAGTAAAGTTACGTAGGTAGCAGGTGTACAATTCTGTAATACATCATCTGTACATCCCATTGTGCGTTCACCACCCAGAGTCAGTTCTCCTTCCATCACCGTACATTTGATGATTTAAATATTCACAGAGACTATTCCTTCAAGTCCTGGCATCAGCTTTCAATCTCATTACCTCCATCGGTCTTGTCCTCATCTCACCAGACACTGATCCCCACAGTCAGACTCTAGACTTAGTTATTGGCAATGAATACACCAACTTCAAATCTCAATTTCAATTATGGTAGCTTCTGACCCCTGCTTCTTACCTTGTTGACCACCCTTTTTCATATTCCCAAACGTCTAATTCTTCAATTCCAACATGATTTCCAATCCAATGACCATTACTTACCACCCGTTCAGCATGAATCACACCTTACGTTCTCAGTTCCTTTCTTTCCCACCTTAGATTGCAGTGTCCACTAGTATCAGGTCTTTGAGTATACTTTTAACTCCTCCTTTCTCTCTCTCTCGTGTTCTTCTGATAGAACCCCAACCCTGGTTAAATCTTAATCTCTGTCATTCTTGTGCCCAAACAATTAAACATGGCTAGAGAAAAGTACATACCAGGCTGACCTGTTACATATAAGGCATAAATCTTAGATGAGCCTCAGCACCAGCTGGAAGTTCTGTTCCATTTCCATCATCAATATATTCTCCCACTTTCCAAAATGACCATTTTACTTCTGTCATCAATGATCTAACACGCTGTCTCCATTCCTCCCTCTCACAGCGTTGCTTTGTACTTACTGATAAAATTAAAGTAGGTGAGAACCTCCTTTTCCTCCCATCACCAAATCCACCTAGCCAGCTACCTCTGTACCCATATTCTCCATTCCTTCTGAAACAAAGGATGAACTCTTTATTCTCCCGAGGCAAAAACCTTTCAGTTGTGTAGTGGATCTCCACGTTTTGCCTAATCAAATATGTGTCCTGTATTTGCCCCCTTATTTTTTTCTTTTTAGGGGGTAATTATGGTTATTAAAAAACAAAAAGCAAGAAAAGGGGATTCTTAAAACTCAAATCATCTGAAATAATCAAACAAAGCAAAATAAAAATTCTCTTGACAGAACTTTTCTCTCCAGCTACCACTCTATATTTTGTTCTACTTTCCAGAAAAATCACCAGAAAAAGTTGTTTATAAGTCAGTTTCCACTTCTTCATCTCACATGTTTTCTTGAATTCATTCCTTGATTTTAAAAGTGCATTAAAGAATATGCATGTGTCACAGAAATAGCAACACATTAATAGTCAGAAGACACATACTTGAATACCTTCTTTTCCACATTTTGGTTATGTGATCTTGTACTTCAAGGAGCATGTCTCCTCATGTGTGAAATGGAGACCATATCATCAAACTCAAATTTTGGTGAGAATTCAAGGATTACTTTATATAAGTGCCGAATGCCAACAACATCACAGAATTGATACTCAGCATATATTGGTGAAGGAGGGGAGGGAAGGGGTAAGGAAAAAGGGTGCTACAAACGTATAAAAGAAAGAAGCCAAGTAAACTTTTTGATGATGTTTGTGCAGTCTGATAGCCTTCAAAAAAACCTCAATCTTAGCTTTTGCTCAGGATTAAAATGTGTATTTGCAAAACAAGAGTCACTAGCAAGGCCTCCTATTGTTTATTGGTGATGACTTCTTCCACTGAAATTAATTGTCCTTGGAGAAGTTATGTAAGTTTCTCCACTGCAGCAGTTACCTACATTGGTATTAGTTTTCATATAGACATGAATAGAAGCAAGCAGAATTTGGATTTTGTAGCAACAATGATACTTCAAAAAAAAAATGACCTCAAATCCATAGTTTTTAGGGGAAGGAATTCAGGAGAACCTTAAAAATAATTGTGTTAGTGTAGCTTCTTAAAGTTTTCAAAAGGCCCAATCACAGTCTTTGTAGTGTTTTGTTGTTGTTGTTTTGAGGTTTAGAATGTAGAGAAACCTAGAAGTATTACTGTATGGATTTTATCACTGAGAAAACTCCAGATCGCTGAATTATCGAAGGTCAAATGTGAGGTCTGAGTCAAAGTCTTCTAGTCATGTGTATGATTTCCACACTGACATTCAGCAACATCATGGACAGTGAAATATTCACCTTGGAACCTTGGATGCCCAACTAGGACCCAAACTAGGGTAAGAACATATGCACCAGGGCCTCTAATAAAGGAAACACAAGGATATACTTTCATTTTCTGGAGCCAGTCGTACCCTGCTCTTCCATGTTGCCTGGTATAGCAACCACAGCTTTCTCAGTTGTGAGGCTAAATTCAGCTCTGGAAGGATATAAAAGCCACAAACCAAATGGAATTGGATTCGTGGCCAGTGATACCCACACCATGCTCTCCCGATCTCTTATCATCTACCAGGTGATAAAAATATTGTCCTCTTTTCAATCTATCATTGGAGCAACTAAGGAATCTTTAGTGTGCTTAATAAAAAATATGCCTTTACAAAAGAAAAATATTTAGAGCATTGTTTATTCAACAATTATTTGCATCATGAGGCAGAAATTGAGAGCACATGGAAGAATTTTAAGGTGATGAAATAGCCATTCCTAGTGTTTAATATTTTACAAAATGGAAAACCTGTGATTTCTTAATTACTCTCCTTTCATGGATTCTTTTTTGCTGAAGTACACAGCACTTAACTTTTTGAAATTGTATCCTCCTAAAAAAATATAACTCATCCTATTTTTTTGGAAAATACTTTTTCTATTTGCAGCAATCCGTGTAAAAACAAGCACTATGAAATTATTAAGCATTGCTAACCATGTATGTGAGATCATATGGTATGTCTTTCTCTGACTGACTTATTTCAATTAGCATAATGTTCTCTATGTCCATGTATATCATTGCAAATGGTAAGATTTCATGTGAACTATAATTTAATATACATATACAGTCACGAAATATGGAGTACAGCATAAGGAATAGACTCAATGGAATTGTTATATATACGATGTCAGAGGGGCAATAGATTGGGGGAGGGGGTTTATCACTTTGTGAGGGGTGAAATGTCTAACTATTACATTGCTTTGTACACTTAAAATAAAAAAAAATGCATGCTAAAAATTGCTAACCAGGTTAGTATGTTCATATTAAAATTGTTTTAAATAAAGATTTGCTTAAGTTTGGAAAATATGTTACAATAGGCTGTAGCAAATTTTCTGTTACAATTTTCTTTGGTGATGTGTATGTCCACATAAGCCTCTACTTTAAGCCAGTTGATGGTATCATATACACGTATTGTAATAATCAATTGTATTACAGTGTCACATAAGGGGTAACAAAAGCTTTAGAGAATTTAGGAACATGTATTTTACTCTAGGAACATGTATTTTACTAAAGACAAAGGAAATTATTTCTCATTTCTGACAGTCTACATGAAAGAGTATTAAGATCATGACCTTTGGAACTAGGCAGAAATAAGTTTATGTTCCAGCACTGCCATGTTCTTATCTTGTCACTATAGACAAGATGCTTTGCAGAATGTTATCTCATCTCAAATGTAGACTATCAGTACCCATTTCACCTAAGTTTTGAATATTAAATGAGGTGTGAATGCTTATAAAATCTCAGTTGTCAATTAAATTTCCCTCTTCATCACTTGGTAATGAGTTAAACCTGAAATACCTCTTTGCTTTAAATTGTCAGTGCAAAGAGGAAACTTAAGTAAACATCAGACAAAGCTTGATTAATTTCTCTAATTCTAATGTTTAGACCCAGTGTATGTGACCAAGGAATTATTGAACTGAATTTGAATATTGTACCAATATATTTTCGCCCATCCATTCAGTCATATCTTAAATAAAATTAGACTAGATCACATAGGAAATACTGAGATATGAAACTGCTCCCAAGCCCCATGGAGAAGCGCACTGCTTTTCTATGTAACACAAGTTTTGAGCTCAATGAGAACTGTGTGAAGTGTGCCTTTTTGAAAATCAGAAGATAAATGATATCAGAAATGTGTCCCTTGCTAATATTAAAAAAACACATTTATTTAGGCATTGGCCTGGGGATTAAAAAACTCAATCACAATCTTGTGCCAGTATAATTTAACAACTGACCACTTTCTTTGTCATTTTCAAACTCTTCCTGATAGGGGTGAGTAAGGAGGAAAAGAAGAACACGTCATGAACATCATAAATTACACAATTACCAATTACTGAGTGTCATTAAAATATAGAACTAAAAGTTACCCCTGTTAAGGGTAATCCTGATCTAAATCTATGTGGAAACATGTTCATTCTATAGCAATTAGAGAAGCGAGTTCAAACTCACTTCTTTCAACCCTAAAACTGATTATTAGCCAGAGAAAATAAAGGGCTGGATCATTTAATACAATGAAAGTACTTGTATTTCTATTAGCTTTCAGGAGCCAGTCCCCAAATACAGATGGCAGTTGAAGACTTTCTTATGATGACACAATACCTAACCGAAGGCAGCAGTGATAGGTTTCATTTCTCAATGAACACTTAGAGAAGGAGGCCTAATTCTCGCATAATTAACAAACTTGATACAAGAAGGTCAGAGTGAATATTACTGCAGGCATCTGGTGGGATGGGGTAAGGATGGGAAGGGAGCAGGGCAACTGCCCAAACACCAGAGGAAAAAATTTAGAATTATATTGATCCCTAAATTTATAGTTTAGATTTGGTCCTTTGTGGGCACTAGCTTGCAAATTACTTACATATTTGTTTGAAAAGAAACATTCTGAGTCCTTAATCTCTAATATTTTGTCATGTTAGCAGCTACATGTGGTTCTAATTATACCAATTATACCTTATCTACCGGACTTTCTTTCTTGTGTCCATGGAGTAGTAACTAACATCTAAAAATTACTCAGATAAGACATGGAAACAATCTAAGTGCCCACTGACAGATGAATGGATAAAGAAAATGTGATACACACACACACACACACACACACACACACATACACACGGTCAAAAAATGTATACACATTTAAAGAAAGGAAAAATAGTATTAAAACTATGCTGATGGTAACCTCTTTGAGCACTTCTTGTAACAGCGGAAGTCAAATGTGACTTGTATTCATCTTTTGTTATTGGTCTATGAGGTCTGACAATTAAGTTCGCAAATTCATCCTAGAAAAAGTGCTACATACCTCATTGCTGAATATCACTGCAGTCACCTTTGAAGTACTTCCCTTGGGAAGCTATGCACTGACGCCAGTGCCTAGTCCACCCTTCAAAGCAATTTTGGAACTCTTTTTCTGGAATGGCCATCAGACTTGTCATCATTTTACACTTGATGTCCTGAATGTCATCAAAATGTCTTTTTTTCAATATTTCCTTTATCTTTGGGTAAAGAAAGAAGTCACTGGGGGCCAGGTCAGGTGAGTAGGGAGGGTGTTCCAATACAGTTATTTGTTGTCTGGCTAAAAACTCCCTCACAGACAGTGCCGTGTGAGCTGGTGCATTGTCGTGATGCAAGAGCCATGAATTGTTGGTGAAAAGTTCAGGTCATCTAACTTTTTCATGCAGCCTTTTCAGCATTTCCAAATAGTAAACTTAGTTCACTGTTGGTAAAAATTCATAATGAGTAACCTCTCTGGTATCAAAAGAGGTTAGCAACATTGTTGCAACAAGTTCACAAACTAATTGGCATACCTCATATATTGAGTTTTACAATTTTAATACAGTATTTTCTTCTCTTAAAATGTGTATACATTTTTTGGTACCCTCTGTATATATTATTCACCCATAAAAAATAAGAAACTTCTACTATTTGTGACAACATGAATGAACCTTGGGGGCATTAAATTAAGTGAAATAAGTCAAAAGACAGACGAAAGACAAATACTGTATGATGTCACTTATATGTGGAATGCAAAACCATATTCACAGAAACAGAGAGAAGACTGGTGGTTGTCAGGGGCTGGAGGGTGGGAGAAATGGGGAGATGTCGGTCAAGGGATACAAAATTCCTGTTATAAGATGAGTAAGTTCTGAGGATCTAATATACATCATGATGACTATACTTAACAATGCTGTACTATATGGTTGAAAGTTGCTAAGAGAGTAGATCTTAAAAGTTTTCATCACACAAAAAATGTTGTAATTATGTGAAGTGATGAATATATTAACTAACCTTATTGTGGTAATCGTTTTGCAATAAATATGTGTATCAAATCATCATATTGTACATCTTAAACATACACAATATTATATGTCAATTATGTATCAATAAAGCTGGAAATTTTTAAAAAATAGAAATGACTCAAATCTACTGTATATTGCATATTTGCAATCTTTCATTTTCTTTTTAAAAAAGCAAATTCAGCATTATGAACTATCAAAATTTTTACAATGCAGTATAAAATATCTATACCGGTGTTTAGTGAATCTGTATTCAGTGGATTATGATAACTCTATACGATCTACTACCTATTATACCATTATTATTGAGTCTCCAGGAGAAAAAAATCTGTAATGAAAACACACACAAAACATAAGGTTCCTTTTCTGGTTGTTGTTAGAGAGAGAAGACAGATATTCTTAAAAGTCAATAGCAATTTAGGACAATAATATAAAAAAACGTTTAAAGGCTATATAAATGTAGCCTTTTATAAGATATTTTTTGAAGTTTAGTTCCTCTGTCTCTGACTAATCTTTGGGATTTATTGATCCCAAAAGCTATTCATATGTTAGAAATGCACTACCTGCTAACACTTCTACCAGAAAAAATATAAATGAGATTTCAGTGACTATCTGGAAAAGGAAAAGAAATGGTAACATTAAAGGGAAGAGAGAAAGTATTATATCAGCATCCCAAACTTATAACAATAGAATCTAAAGTTTAAAAATTAACTTGAGTTGTTACGTAATGAATACACTACTTTTTCAAGTCCAGCCTTTAAAAAAATAATTGCTATCACATACTGATTGATACCAATGAACTAAGTGTACTATTAGTGTCATTCAAAAAGCATCACCTAATTTAATACTTATAATATTTGGTATTATTAGTCCCATTTTTGTGATGAGTAAATCACTATACACAAGCTTACACAGTTTGGAACAGGTAGAGTCAGGCTTTCAACATAGGACTACTTGACACAGAACCCCCCAAGTTTTCTATCAGGTCCTAAGAAAGGAATAAAGAATGCATATTGCATTCATTGTGTATCTATGTTTCTTAAATGAAGCAGCAGTACACTAAGAATATAGATCATAAATTATCTCAACTCCCAAGGTTGCTATTATGTCATAAAGCTATTATTCATAGGTTTTTTTTGCCAACCACCAGAATATCCACTATTGTAATTAAATTAATACAAGGAGGACATCAATTTACAGACATACAAGGTCATGCAATGTAGGTGTGTGGTAACATATTAAATTTGGGTATTGACTACTACCTTTTCAGTATAATAGTTTATAAAATGACAGTATGCTGTTTAAAAGATTTTCTTATGGGCTGTTCTCAAGAGACAAGTGTCTTGGGAATGTATCTCATTTAATTGCTCTTTAGCATAATGTACCCCCTACGTCTCTTTTTCCCAGTTAATGATCAACATCGGCAATATGTCTTTTTAATATGAACATGAAATTTGTGTTCCACAAGATGATGATGGCAGAAGACAGTAACAAGCTTTTCATTTATTTATTTTCGCTTGCCTTTTTAAAGCTACAGCCATCTTACCAATAGTTTAAAAAATTATTTAACACAAGAACCTAATTTATTTTTCCTGGATACAAAAAGGAAAAATTAATAAAGTTCATATAATTTCATTACTTAATGAAATGTAATTCAATAATGCACTATAATACAGCAAAGATTTACATATAAAGGGGCTTACAAATACTTAACCATATGAGTTAAATCAAATAAATAACAGTTACAACCCCAAAATTGACTAGATTGGAAATATTTCTAATGTTTCTAAGACTGTTTTGTCAATCCTGTGGGAGGAAAAAAGTCATTGCTATAAACAAATTCCTTCTTCCCCTCTGTAATTTGGCCACCAAATAGGCAATATCCAATACAGCTGACTTCATTACAAAGATACATGTAGTTAACAGATATGTTGACTGACTGGTTCTATTTTTACAAAGCTATTTCTATGGTTCACTGTTGATCTAATTATAATAATTTTTATACAAGAAATAATCTTATACAGTGCTTTTTTTTTAGAACCTATCAACACCTATTCTCTAATACAGACAGTTCTTGATTGACTACCGTTTTCCTAATAGTGATAAGGAGGAAAGCTGAGATAAAAACCTAGTCAAGTCCTTTAGTGCTCCTTCAATTCCCCACATTTATATCATTACAATCATTAAAAAAAAGACAACCAAACTTCCCAGCTGTCATCAAAGCGAGGATATAAAAAATTAGTTTTGAAATCCTAGACGAGGAAATGGAATGGGGCATGAAGGAATAAATGATAAATTTCATTGTATAAAAAAAAAAAAAACTTCCAATGCTGTATATGCAAAGTGGCATTGTTTTATTTCTTAAACTGCCCTGTGTCTTAATATGTTCTGTGATTGATAAATATTTTTAGTAAAATAGATCTAAAAGATTCTCTGTATAAAACAACTTCTTAGAGTTTCCTAGTGCACCTGAGTTTATTAAATGCCCTTTAAAACAATGAACTCAAGAAATAAGTTTAATATTTGTCAAACACAGGGTTTCCTCAAAGCATTTCACCTCAGAACAGTTTCTCTTTTTCAAGTAATACCTATTAAACTTTCACAGATCAAGTGGAACATCCTTAGGAAAAAAAATTCAAGTAAGAGAATTTTATCTGTATTGACAATTTAGTTTAAGCAAGTAATATAAACTAATACTTTGAAATTATATATCACTTATAAGTAAAACATTAAAACACTGTTTCTGGAATTTAAATATTCAGTATATAAACTAAATAATGCACTAGATCAGGTAAAAGGGAAATAAAATCTAGGAAATATTACAGAATGTTGAGCAAAAGGTAAAGTGATTCAATATATGAAAGATAGTTAAGAAATGTGGTCATTAAGTACAACACAAAACAAACAGAAGTCCTAAAATCAGAGAACATGAGAAATAGAGAAGAAATTATCAAAGAAACATCAGTAAAATGATATCTAAGAGCTTAAGAAATATCCAAGTTTTCAGACTGAAATAGGTCCATGGAGTAAAGTACAGAGTTCAGGGGATGAAAAAAAGATCCATAGCAAAATACAGGCTGATGAAATTTTAGAATCTCAAGGACAGGGCTTTTTAAAAAGATTTCAGAGCAGACAAACAAGGTGTCTACCAAGGAATAAGAATCAGAAGTGCATCCAATCCTTTACCGGAAATGCTGGATACTAGATGTCAATAGAATGCCTGATGAACACTATTTTGTACCACTAATTTTTACCCAGTCAGAGGATCAATTCTGTGAACTAAGACTAATATGCAAATTCAAAGCAAGTTTTCCCATCATGCATTCATATTTTTAAAAATTCTGTAAGAGGTGCTTTAACAAAATGATTTTTTTAAAATAAAGGAATGATATGAGAATTTTAAACAGTGGTGGCACATGATCTATAAGAAAAGAAAACTCCAAAGAAATAAAAATACATTGACCTTGAAAATTAAGACATTGTCCTTTTAAGCAGTAAGTAATTAATGCCACAAATTTATATTTCTTACTGTGTATCTCCAACTGCAATCCTTGATTTTTCCATGAATAATATCAGTTAAATTATTATCTTTTTTGCAGTGCTTACAACAACACCTATGAAAAATCTATTTTATAAAGATTTGAAATATAAACAAATTCATCTTGGATTATTCTTCTACCGTATCATTTTCATGACAGAATAAAGTGTTCTGAGCTGTTTATTAACTTGTGAAGGAAGTGTTTATCACTTCCTTTGTAAGATGTAGCTGAACGATGTTTTCTACCATTATTAACAAGTATGCCTTAGTTCCTCCTTGTGAAGGAGGCATGGTAAATTCCTCTTTTGCCTCTGGTTTTTCCTATGTAAACTGGACACAATACATATTCCTCCTAAATTTTTTATGAAATCAAACAAATGGATTATGTGTAAATTGAGGTAACTATATAACATAATTTTGCATGTTATCTGGCCAAGAATTAACATCCAGTATGATATTGCTATTTTACGCAGAATAATTATAATCAGAAAGTAGAAATAAGCTATATTCAAAGCATAAAGGGGAAGCAAAAATCATAGGGATCTACTTTTATCTCATGAGTAATTTCATTTATTGGTTATAAGAATGTGCTTTAAAGTCTCAAGGTATTTAGTAGAATTCATGATGTTAAAATGGTAAGACATAATATTGATATGGGTATACTTTTAACTTCCTTATTTGGAGGAATTCTATGGAACTTGTACTAAATTCAAGAGCCAATGCTTCAACCATTCACTTTAACCATCCTGTAACTAGTCAGCTAATATGAGTATTCCCCTATCTAAAATATTCCAAAGTTCAGTTGGGCAACTTCAAAATTTTTCATACGACTATTCATTAAAACTTTTTTCTTTTGTACCTTATATTCACTTCATGTTGTCACTTTTCAAGAGTATATTGTATATGTATACACCAATAATAAACTATCAGAAGGAGAAATCAAGAAAACAATCCCATTTACAATTGCTTCAAAAACAATAAAATACTTAGGAATAAACTTAACCAAAGAAGTAACAGACCTGTACTCAGAAAATTATAAGACACACAAGAGAGAAATCAAAGAAGATACAAATAAATGAAAACGCATACCATGTTCATGGATAGAAAAAATATAATTAAATTGTCAATACTATGTAAGACAATATATAGATTCAATGCTATTCCTATTAAACTACCACTGACATTTTCCTCAGAAATAGAACATATAATCTTAAAATTTATATGGAAACTCAATAGACCCCGAATAGCCACATCAATCTTGAGAAATAAGAACAAAGTGGGAGTTATCATGCTACCTGACATTAAATCATACTACAAGGCTATAGTAATCAAAACAGCATGATACTGGCATAAAAACAGACACATAGATCAATGGAACAGAATAGGAAGCCCAGAAATAAATCCATTCCTATATGGTCATTTAATCTATGACAAAGGAAGCAAGAATTTACATTGGGGTAAAGACGGTCTAATTAATAAATGGTGCTGGGAAAACTGGACTGACATATGCAAAAAAAAGGGAAACTGGACCACCTCCTTATGCCATATATGAGAATAAATTCAAAATGGATTAAAGACTTAAATGTAAAACCTGAAACCATAAAACACCTAGAAGAAAATATAGTGGGTAAATTTGCAGACATTACATTGAGTAATATTTTTACTGATATATCCCCTCAGGCAAAGGAAGTAAAAGAAAAAAATAAACATATGGGATTACATCAAACTGAAAATTTTTTCACAGTAAAGGAAACCATCAATAAAACAAAAAGGCAGCCTACTGAAAGGGAGAAAATATTTGTCAATGATATTAGGTTGATGTAAAAGTAATTGTGGTTTTTGCAATGATTTTTAACCTGTTAAACTGCAATTACTTTTGCACCAACCTAATACATCTGATAAGAGGTTAAGATCCAAAATTTATAAAACACTAGTTCAACTCAACACCAGAAAAACCAAACAACCCAATTAAACAATGGACAGAGGACATGAATAGACATTTCTCTAAAGAGGATGTACAGATGGCCAACAGACATATGAAAAAGTGCTCAACCTCACTAATCATTAGAGAAATACAAATAAAAACCACAATGAGATACCACCTCACTCCGGTCAGAATGGCTATCATCAATAAATCAACACACAAGTGCTGCTGAAGATGTGGAGAAAAGGGAGCCCTGGTGTACTGTTAGTGGGATTGCGGCTTGGTGCAGCCACTATGGAAAACAGTATGGATGTATCTCAAAAAACTGGAAATAGAACTACTTTATAAACCAGCAATTCCACTCTTAGGTATCTATCCAGAGAAATCCAAGATGCTAATTTGAAAAAATATATGCACCCCTATGTTTATTGCAGCACTATTTACAATAGGCAAGACTTGGGAACAACTGAAATGCCCATTGGTAGATGAATGGATTAAGAAACTGTGGTACACATCAGAGAAATGCAAATAAAAACCACAATGAGATACCACCTCACCCCAGACAAAATGGCTATCATCAATAAATCAACAAACAACAAGTGCTGGCACGGATGTGGAGAAAAGGGAACTCTTGTGCACTCTTGGTGGGATTGCAGATTGGTGCAGCCTCTATGGAAAACAGTATGGAGGTATCTCAGAAATCTGAAAATGGAACTACCCTATGATCCAGTAATTCCACTCCTAGGCATCTATCCGGAGAAATCCAAAACTCCAATTCAAAAATCTGTATGCACTCCTATGTTTATTGCAGCACTATACACAATAGCCAAGACATGGAAACAACTGAAATGCCCATTGGTAGATGACTGGATTAAGAAACTGTGGTACATTTATATAATGGAGTATTACGCAGCCATACAGAAAAAAAGAAATCTTACCATTTGCAACAACATGGATGGATCTAGAGAACATTATGTTAAGCGAAATAAGCCAGAAAGAGAAAGACAAGTACCATATGATCTCACTTATATGCAGAATCTAAAGAAAAGAATAAGTAAATGAACTAATCAGAAACAGTTCTGGGGCCAAAGAGGAAAAACTGAGGGTTGTTAGATGGGCGAGGGGGTGGGGATAAGGGGAAAGGTGAGGGGATTAGAAAACAGTTGGTAATCACAAAATGGCCTCAGGGTTTTTGAAAAATAATTTCAGGAACGTAATCAATAATGTTGTAAAGATTTTGTAGGGTATCTGATGGACACAGGTCCCATTTGGGAGACCACCTCAGGGAAGATGTAGATGCTTGATCAATGTACTGTACACCTGAGCTGAACAATAATGAATGCCAACTATAATTTTATATATATAATGTGATGGCTCGGTGCGATGTCGGAGGGATAGTGGAAGGGGGGTGGGGGAGGTGGGGTTCACAGTGTGAGGGATATAAATGATGAATGTCTAAGTATTACCTTGTCTTGTGCACCTGAAACTAATAATAACAAAAAAAGAAAGTAAAAAAAAAGAAACTGTGGTACATTTATACAACGGAGTATTACTCAGCTATAAAGAAGAATGAAATCCTACCATTTGCAGCGATATGGATGGACATAGAGAACATTATGCTAAGTGAAATAAGTCAGTTGGAGGAAGACTAATACCATGTGATCTCACTTATACGTGGAATCTAAAGAACTGAATAAATGAGCAAAGTAATCAGAAATAGTCTCAGAGATACAGAGAAAAAACTGATGGTTGCTAGATGGGAGAGGGATGGAGATGAGGGAGAAGGGGAGGGGATTAGAAAGCACAAATTGGTAACTACAATATTTCCACAGGATATGAAAGACAGTTTGGGGAATACAATCAACAATGTTGCAAAGATTTTGTAGCGTGTCAGATGGGCACATGTCTTATTAGGGAGACCACTTCTTGGATGGTGTAGATGGCTGAACACTGCGCTGTACACCTGAAGCTGAACAATATTATATGTAAACTATAATTTAACACACACACATATATATATATATATATATATATATATATATATATATATATATATATATATATATATATGGTCTTGGGATATGGAGTACAGCATTGGGAATAGAGTCAATGGAATTGTAATAGATACATGTGATGTCAAAGGGACAATAGATTGGGGGAGAGAGGTTATCACTTTGTGAGGGCTGAAATGTCTATTACATTGTTTTGCACACCTGAAACTAATAAAAAACCAAACCAAACCAAACCAAAGTGTATATTGTATAAAGGACTCATATCTAGGATATACACAAATAAAGAACTCTTAAAACTCAACAATAAGAAATCAACCTAATTTATATATATATAATTTATGTATATATTTATATAAAATAAGACAAATCTATGTATTTTCACCAAAGAAGATGTATAAAGGGTAAATAAAAGATGCTCAATATCATCTGTCATTAGGGGACTACAAATAAAACCACAATGAGATATTACTACATACCTATTAGAATAGCTAAAATCTAAAAATTGAGGAAACCAAAAGGTAGCAAAGATTTAGTGCAACAGGAACTCACATTCATCGCTTGTGGGAATATGATACAGCCACTTGGGAATCACAGTTTGGTAGTTCCCTATAGAACTAAACATAGTCTTAACATACCAGCTTTATGCATAATTGACCCAAACTGGAAATAATCAAATTGTCCTCCACAGGTAAATGGATAAACAAACTTGGTATTTGAGATGATAGATATTTTTCAATGATAAAAAGGAAGAAAGTATTGTTTCATCCACAACATGGATGAATCTTAAATGCATGTTGCAAAGTCAAAGTCAAAGATGCCAGATCCAAAAGTCTACGTATTTTATGATACTGTTTGTTCGACATTCTGGAAAAGACAAATTACAGGGATGGAAAACAAATCAGTATTTGACAGGTGTTGGGAAGGAATAATACAGAGGGCACTCACAGGTAATATTTTAGGGTGATGAAACTGTTCTGTATGGTACTAGATGGAAGATACCTGACTCTACACAATTGCCAAAACCCATTGAACAGTACATCATAGGGTGAGCTTTAACGTGTGCATTAAACAAACAAACAAAAAATCAGAGTATCCCAGAATAGAATGCAGACTGTGACAAATGATCTAACTGTATTACCAATGTATGATACAACTGCACTGACAGGGGTGGGGGAAAGGAGCTGATATAAGTGACTTTGGAAAATGATGTTTTGATTGGGAAATTTAAGACTAAACAACAACTGTAAACACAATTTTAGTTAGCAAACTTGTTTTTCACTGGGGTATGGTTAAAATATGAAACTAAATGTATACTAGGATTGAACAAGTTAAGTAACTAAATGGCAAAAATGTGAGTCAGTTTTTACTGTTCGCAAAAGAAATTATACATAAGAGGAGAAGGCTAGAATGAACTGTGTGATACTGGATTCGAGTCTTAGATATTAGTATGAACTCATGTTTAGTTTAATATGTATAAAGACAGATACCTATAGAAATGGTTATAGATATGTGTATATATATTGGTTAGTATACAGGCATAGTTTCATAGCTCTGTCTGCTGAGAGACTAGAAACAATGACACCCAACTAGAGACAAGTACATCTAGTGCCCAGACCTTGGTTTCTAAATATCCTTCTCCAAAATAACAAAAACAAACCAAAATCCAGACATTCTTCGAGAAACGATTAATTCTAGCATTGGGACAATGAAAATACAAGATGAGACTGGAGCATTACGTAGCGCCAGAAAATATGGAAGTGCTCAGAAAACAAAAGGACAGATGTAAATCAAAAGGGACGCAGGAGCCAAACTGGAGGAGTACCTGATGGCCTAAGCTAAAACAACTTGAGCAACAAAATTAATTAAACGTTAAAGTTATAGCACAATATAAAATAAATACCGATGAGTCCATATTGATATAAATAATGAATACATAAATAAATGCAGAAGAAGGTACAAGTGTTTCATACAAAGAATTCCAAATAATATATGTAGATACTCCTTCCTCCAGGAGGTGGGGCTAAATGCCCTCCTCTGAGTGTGGGTTGGATTCCCAAAGATGGATTATGGGAAAAGGAACAACAATAACTTTACAGTGAAGAAATCCGACAGACTTTACCTTAACAAAGTGAGCAAGACTGACATCACCAGTTATAAGTCATGTTGGTATCATGTACACCCTGATAAAATGTGATGACAAATATATTTCACCTCTATGATATTCTTCTCCCAAACCCAGAATTCAGATATAATCATGAGAAAAAAACCAACAAACCCAAATTTGGGGACATTCTATAAGATACTTGACCAATACTGCTTAAAACTGTCATGGGAAACAGGGCTGGAAATCTGTGAAAGACTATAGAAGACTAAAGAGATATGACAATTAAATTTAATGTGATACACTGGATTGGATCCTGGAACAGCAAACAGACATTGTAAAAAAAAAAAAAATCTACAACCCCGAATAAAGCCTGGAGTTTAGTTAAAAGTAATATATCAACATTATTTTTTTTAGTTTTAACATATGTACTATGTAAGATACTAACATTAGTATTATTTTTTTTAGTTTTAACATATGTACTATGTAAGATACTAACATTAGTGGAAGATGGGGGAAGAGTACATGGAAACTCTTTGTACTATCTTTACAATTGTTCTTTTATAAATCTAAAATGATTCCAAAATAAAAGGTTTAGCTTCTTAAAAGTGTATATTGCATTATGATGGATCCACATAGAATAGCTATTAAGCACACTAGAGAGAAACTACCTCCTTTAAAATGCTAATTTGTAGAATTCTCCCCATATACACTTTAGAATTTTCTAGAAATGGAGCCAAGAATCTGCATTTCACATGGTCTTTAGATGATTCTTATGAACACCAAAATCTGAGGATTACTTTTCAAGAGCCCTGTGCCTTTTATAGGCCCCAAAAGACTTTCAAAGTCTTAAAAAAAAAAAACCCCACAGTAGTAATGGTATTTTCCAAGGTTACCAAATTTGGAGAAAATCGAAATTCAGCATATGCAAAATAGTAATGACATATCAGATATAGAAGGCTGTAAACAAAATAATTCACTTAGATAACGTGTATATAACTGGTGGCCCCACAGGATAATGGAGTCATGATAGAAGAGATAAAAAGATACAAAGTTTTGCAAGTATCCAAGTAGCAGCAAAAAGACTAGAAATGGAAGCAAGTTGCTTATGCAAACAACACCTCCCAGGTGAAAGAAAACTGACATCACCATAGAATGCAGAGAAATTACAACTAGCCTGTTCAATCAGCAGGCAACAACTGCCTCAGTATGAATAGTGCAGTACTGACAACCAAAAGCAACACCCACCAAGCTAATAAATAAATGCTTAAGCAAGTTCAAAGACTGACTGGAGCAGCATATAATGGACAAATGAACGAGGGAACGAGAACAAATTATGAAAATCAACGTGATGAAACTCATTGGTTAAATGAAGCCTCATGGCCCCAATTCTGACATCCTGTGTGCCTCTGCCTACCCTCATTTACTGTCTACTTCAACACTGGCTCAGGACAGCATTTTCATGCCCCACCAGACTCAGTGGTCTGCATCCTTGCTGCCTCCCCCACCAACACACAGCATCGGCCAGCCCTTCTCAGATACCCAATCACATTCACTTTGATTGAACCCACTTCATCATTCTTCTGCCTGTTTCAGCCCTCACTAAAGTTTACTTTCTGTGATGATTAATTTTATGTGCAAACTTGGCTAGGCTATCGTTCCAGGTTTTTTGATCCAGAAGTTGCTGTGAAGGTGTTTTTCTAGATGGGATTAACATTTAAATCAGCAGGCTTTGAGTAAAGCAGATTATCCCTCCATAGAGTGCATGGTCATCATCCAATCAGTTGAAGGCCTTGGGAGCAAAGATTGAAATCCTCCCAAAAAGAAAGAACTATGCCACCAGGTTGCAATATAGAAATTCTGTTTGAGTTTCCTGCCTTTGGATTAAAGACTGCAACATGAACTTTTGCCTGAATTATGAAATATACGCTATTAATTTTATGCTAATATCTCTTTAGAATATATAACATATATTCATACCACATTCCACATAAGATCCAAATTTTAGTTAATGGTAATGTTACTCCACAACACATCTTCAATTTCATATCCCTCAAGGAATGCTAGCTTTTGTCTTTACATTCAATCCCTCCTGGTGTGTGTGTATACTGTACAAATTTATATCACTGCCAATGGTATCAAAAAAATTAGCACTTTTCTGGCAGGAGAAAATCAAGGGATAACATTACAATGGAGAATCAAGTCATATAGCTGATGGCATTTGGCAGATTATTGACAAGACTTTCCTTATTGGTTGTCATGTAAGAAATCAGAACTTAAGAGCACCATCCACATAAGCAAAAGCAAAATGCTAATGTTCTACCTAAAGAATATATCCCAACCCATTGATTCACATTGAAATAAAGTACGTTTAAAATCATTTTGGCACAAAGCTATTAAATATGAAATATTTCTTAGGAATTTGAAATTCCCTAAATATGTTTAACTGACCTGAAATATTCTGAGATGATTTTTGGAAAATGGCAAAAGCCTTCAAGGAAATAAGTCAAAAGGAAATTATTTATTTTACATATATGAGCAAGAAGTGAAGAGTGAAAAGCTCAGGAAAGGTAATAAATATGAATAACATACAGGAAACACTATACAAAACTTGTACTTTTATAAGTTGCATTTTCACTGAGTTTTAACATTGGCTAGTGGAGGTAATTATATTTTTATGAACAGGGAAATCAGCAAATAAGCCATTGAGAGTGTGAAAGAAAAGTTTAGATAATTAAAAATGAGAGAAAATTAATTACTCATATCAAATCATGAAGAATAATGATTACATAAATTATAAGCTTATCCTATTAACATTCTGGGTAAGGTATGGAATCATAGAAAAACTTTATAAGGATTATGCTTTTTGCCTAACTTCTTTGGAAAAGGTAATGGCAAAATATACAACTAAGAGAAATGTAATCACTAAGAGAAAGCTAATCACTACACTGAGTCATAATTTATTGTCTTACATCAGTTGTGCAACTATTAGTTCTGTAACATTTTTCAATGATGAAGGAGACAAAGTCAAAACAGAGTTTTCACAGATCATGGCACTGAAATTTTAATTTGTTTACTCTGCATTTATTATGAATAATACTGTGATGGATAATTTTATATGTCAGCTTGACTAGGCCAGGGGGTTCCCAGATATTTAGTCAAATATTATTCTGTGTGTGCCTGCAAGGGTATTTTTCCACGAGATTAACATTTGAAACAGTAAACTGAGTAAAGCAGATTGTCCTCCCTACTGTGATTGAGCCTCATATAAACAGTTAGATGACCGATTAGAACAAAAATGCTGACCCTCTTCTGAGTAAGAAGGAACTCCTCCTTCCTAACTGCCTTGGAGCTGGGACATTGGTTTATTTCCTGCCTTCAACTTGAACTTACTCAGTCTTGAGCCTGCTGGCCTTTGGACTCCACCTATGCAATCGGCTCTCCTGGGTCTCAAGTTTGCTGAGTGCAGATTTTGGGACTTGTCAGTCTCCATAATCACATGGGCCAATTCCTTATTTTACAGATAGACAGACAGACAGACTGACAGATGATTCTTATGCACACATGAGAATAGATAGATAAACAGAACCTATTGGTTCTGTTTCTCTGGAGAACCCTGACTAATACTAACACAGTATAAAAACTGACCACAAACCTTTCAAATAAACCTTTATCGTATAGTCCTATATTTATATTTTTAAAAAACATGATCTGCTCTTAAGTTTTCTCATTCTGTGTTTGTATTTAGTTTTATATTCCTCATTAAAGAAAAACTGGATGGAATGATTTTGTTTATACATATGTATATTTCCTTTATGGAATTTTGAAGTCCTGCTCCATTCTTGTTGATTGATTTCCCTTACTTAGAAAAGCTAGTTTTTAAACCTTAGTTTCTCTTAGTTATATATTTTGCCATTACCTTCTTCCTTATAAAGTAATAATGAGGGATGAATTATCTGAGAAACATTTATCACCTCTTAGTATACATATAACCATTCAATAGTATTATTTTAAATATTTGAAGAATAAAATTACAGGGGAAAATTATTAAATAATCTTGTGATATACTGAGAAAATGTTGTATAAAATCAAGATTTCTTCTATTTAAATACATTCATACAGTGAAATCTACAATGGAATCTCCCAAGGAAATTTTGGAAGCTTAAAATTATATTAAGACTAAACACTGATGTTAAGCAAATACAGAATACAATTTTATCTCACTGAGAAATTGATCTACCATACGATTAGATCAGTTTACCATCTCTAACATATGATTCTATCATTATAATCAACTTATGAAATAGACATTATTATCCTATTGTTTTCCATAATCAATAATTAAATGCCTCTAAAAGTTATTAGATATATTTAAATTGTGACATTTGATATCTCATCCTTTGTTTTCTTCATAAACACTGATTACAAAATAGCAGAAGCTTCCAAAGAGGACTAGAGCCCCCCCCCAAAGAAATATAAAGGTACATTAATCAAAGACATGGGAATAAAACTTTAAGTGAAACTAGGTATTTTATCCATAACTTTAAAACCACCTGAGAGAACTTCTAATATTCTGTCACTCAATTTTGTACTTTGAGAACAGAGACCACATTTGAGTATTCTGTGTATCTGTGAAATCACTGTGTCTGACACACATTTGGAGTATATAAATGGTTGTTGAATACACAAATAAATTAATTATAAATACCAAGGTTGGTCTTATGTTTTCCACTATAACATGCTTGAATCCTAACAATTTATTTTCTTTTTATAATTTTTATACACAATGCAACATCTTGCATGTATTTACTTGAGATAATAAAGGGGGAAGATGAGAGTTTTGTGCTTGTCTTTGTTTTGGTCTGGGAAAGATGGAGAGGTGGAAAGATCACTGAGAATTTGGAGGTGGTGCTCTGGCCTCTGAGAAGTGGGAAATTGATCACGAATAGAAGGAGAAAACTGGAGATCACTGGCGTTAACAAGCATTGGGAACTGAGGGAGGAGGCTATCAGAACTGTCATTAGTGTGGAGGTTGAAGTCACTCAAATAAAGCATTGTGATATTAAACATAATCAATGATACCACAAACGTGCCAATTTAATGAAACAATCACATTAAGACAATATTCAAATAAGTTGCTCAAAAAAATCATGCAGGTGATTAACTCAAACCAGGTGCACTTATACACATGAATAACATTTTAAAGTATTATATATGCCAGGCACTCAGCACTGAGTCGCCCTCCTCCCCCAGGCTGGGATGGAACCTGGAACACGTTGATGGTACGCCGCCCGCTCCGCCCCCTCCCCCCCCCCATCACTCCCGGGGGTAAAAGTCACCCCTAACAATCACATCTCACAGGTCAATGCCTGGTCCTGGAGCCTGACTTCCTCTGGCCACCATCCGGGCCCCCCGAGGTACCCGCCATCGCCACTGCTGACTCAGCCTCTGGCCACCCTCGTCTACCACCATGGGGAATCTCCGAGGCCATAAAAGCCACCACCGTGGCCCCCGCCGCCGCCCGCTCCACAGCCCCCCTCCCCATGACTTCTTGGCCTTCAATTTCGGAGGGACCGTGCCACCAGACATGTTGCCTGCGCTGCCAGGCGTGGTGCCTGTAATGCCACCCGTGGCACCTGTGCTGCCACCCGTGGCGCCTGTGCTGCCACCCCTGGCGCCTGCACCCACCGGGCTGCCCTCGCAAGTGCGACAGAGCTACCATCCCAACTGCGAGGCCGCAGTCAACAACCAGATCAACCAGGAGCTCTATGCCTCCTACGTGTACCTGTGCCTGTCCTTCTGCTTGGACCGCCAGGACCTGGCACTTCGCCCCCTCCTTCCTGCGGCAGTCCAGGGAGGCCAGGGAGCATGCGGAGAAGCTGATGGGGCTGCAGAATCTGCGTGGGGGAGGGGGGGGCGGGGCGGGGCGGGGGGCGGGGCACGTCCGCCTGCGTGATATCAGGAGGCCAGACCGCAACCGCTGGGAGAATGGCCTGAAGGCCTTGAAAAGCACCTTGCACCTGAACAGAACCCTGAACCAGAGCCTGCTCAATCTGCACCAGCTGGCCACCGAGATGAAGGACGCCCATCTGTGCGACTTCCTGGAGCATCATTACCTGCACGAGCACGTGAAGTCCATCAAAGTGTTGGGGGGCCACATCAACAACCTGCGCCAGATGGGAGCTCCAGAATTTGGCCTGGCAGACTGCCTCTTTGACAAGCTCACCCTGGGTGACAGCGACAAAAAGTACTGAGCCTGGACTGCCTGCCCTATAGCCACTGGGTGACTTCCCCTGGTCACCATGCCAAGCATGCACATTGCAGTATTACCCTTGCAAAAGGTTCATTTGTTTGACTCTGGGTGGTGAACACACAATGGGATTTATAGATGATGTAATGCAGAATTGTACACCTGAAATCTATGTAATTTTACTAACAATTGTCACCCCAATAAATTAGAAAAAAACTGTTCATTTAAGTTGTTTTCTTCCAGTTTTACCATATTTTCCAATAAAGTTGTCAGTTCCTAAATATATAAAGGTCTTGCATTGATTTGTGGGCATACGCGCGTGAAAAACCCTTACCTTTTAAGTTTTAAAACAGGTATCCAGGAGTCTGTACACGGACCCATGCCACATCGACATGCAGCTCCAGATCTGAGTGGATGGAGGGAGTAGGTACTCCGTGGGACCCTGGAAAACACAAAAGAAATCTTCCCCTTATAAACACTGTGGTATGTGGGTGTGGGATAAGGTGTGGCCCTGGTGAATGTAGGTGCATGTGAATTAATAGAAACATGGCCTGGACATCAGGATTGCACTTGCCTCTGGGGAAGAAGTGAAGGGAATGGGATTGGGCAGGGATTAAAATAAAGGGAATCTTCAGCTTTACCTATAATGTTTGTGTCCATGAAATTATGCAGATACTAATGTTAAGTCTGGGTAGCAAGATGGGTGTTTTGCAACTCTGAACGGCAGATGTAATGCAGGGACTCAGCTCCTGCTCTCCATATAAGAACGCAGGAAATGGTGAGGACAGAAAGGAACAACAATGGACGCATAGATAGGGGTGCCATACCACTATATTCTCGATGGCGGCTGGTCGAGACACAAAAGCAAACATTCGCCAGTACCCCAACAATGGGTCTTACTGCACCCCAGTCTCCCTGGTGACTGGGCAAGACACGGGAAGTAGGATCAACACTATCCGCAAACCGCAATCCACAATCCTCTTGCTAACCACACTTGCTAGCTGCAATCTGCTTGCTAACTGCACTTGCTAGTCGCAATCCGTGCTTGCTAGTGTAGCCACGGCAGTTATATTAGTGGCTAATAGCTAACTGGTTACAGCTGATGGCCAACCAGTTACAGCTGATGGCCATCTACTACCTGAGCCAGCACCTTTCCATGTGAGGTCGAGAGCCTGGAAACTGCTCTCTGGCCTCCACCCCTCCAAGACCTCGCCTCACACCCCATGCAAACAACGTCTTTCAGGAGGGGCTCTGTGCCAGGAACCCAGCTAGTGAGAAAAAGTTTCAGTTCAGTCCAAGTAATGTCCCATGGGGTGTCCCTCAATGACTAGTTATACAGCTGTTGCCACCTGGAGCAACGAATTTTCCACGGCAACCTGGCGGCTGAACTAACAGGCAGTTCCATGCTGATCTGACAAGATGACTGATTCGCCACACCAGTAAAAGTGTGGGCCCAATCCACTATTGTAGTAGCCCATAGGCACCTATGGGCGGAAAGTAATAGTCATAGGAACCAACAATGGCAAGTCCCTTCCACCTGGGAGGATACATGCTAGTTTTTTGTCCTGGGAAAGGAGGGTCGCTATCACCGGAACTTTTCCCAGTTTGTGGTACCAGACCTTTATGACAGTGCTTGGGGTCCCTTGGGTGGTTTCAACATGCAGCAGAACAGGAAACCCCATAATAGGCCATACCAAGAGCACAAAGGTTCCCGACAAAATCGTCCTGGCATCAGGACCTCCATATACCACTGTAACTTGTGGTGGCTACTCGGCCACCACCCCTGGCGTCACTTGCAAATCACAGGTCAAACCAGTTCCCCATGGGGCTACCAGGCCAACCACTGACAGGGGTTGCTTTTGACCCACCAGGGCCGAGTCCATTGCTGCCGTTCTCCTGCTTTCAAGCATGTGGGTGCTGGCAGCAAAACGTTTCCATTTCTGCCATAGCCTGGCTTTAACAGAGTCTCACTTGTAGCAACCTGTAACTGAATGGGAGCAACCGTTCGATGAAGCAGAGCCTCTACTGGTGAGGGCCCTCCCTTTCGTGGTCTCTCATTCAGGAGTCTCAAGACATCCCACAGGCGCGAGGCCCAGTCACAATTCGTGGGAGGGTGTTTTGATACCTGGAGGACTTGCTTCAAAAGGCCGTTGTAGCGTTCAATCATGCCAGCTGCTTGTGGGTTATACTGGACTTCTTGCCCCGTAAAATAATTACCCCTGTCACTTTCAATGACTTGGGGCCACCCAAAGAGGGCACACAGCCAAGTAAGAGTGACCACTATATGTCACTGATCTGTAGTCGGACACGGCCAAGCAAACATCAACCCCAAACCAGTGTACACTGCTGTGAATGTGTACACAGCATTGCGGGCCTTAGGCAGGGGTTCAATGTAATCCACTTGCCAGCAAGTGAGGGGCACCCTCCCTCACGTAATCTGCTGTGTCTCCCAGGAGAGCATCCACTGTTGGGGGCAGTTCTGGGCATAGACGGCACAGTCATAGCAGATATCTGCTATCTCCTGCCATTTCAAAGGCAGACCCCAGCTCACCAGGTCTGCTCACCTGCCACATAGTTCGGCTTCCAGTGTGTTGCAATTTCCTGTGCAGCCAATGGGCCACATCAGTGGCAGGGACCTGTTCTAACCATCGGACTCGTGCTACGGCTGCTTCATCATTACCTGGGGACACTAAGGGGGAGTGACCTGTGATGTGCATTTAGGGTCACCTCCTTTCTCTGCCCTAGGTCTCAGAGGGCCTGCCACATGGCCTGACCCCACAGTGGACAGTGTCCCACCAACCAGTTTTGGTGTTTCCACGTGGGGAGCTACAACGCTAGTCCCTGGAACACCGCCCAGCTGTCAGTACAAATAACCAGGGGCCCGGGCTCGTGACTGGTTATCATCCACACAGCCCGTAGCTCAGCCCACTGGCTACTCTGGCCCGTCCCAGTATCAAACCAAATGGTGTCTGTTTGGGGCTGCACACCAATAGCCGTCCAAACAGCTGCACCTCCCCGGCTAGAGCCATCAGTCTACCAGGCATCTTCAAGTACTGGGGGCTGTCCTTCTTTGCACAGTGAGGGCCTCAAGTCCTCCCCACTAGGTGGAGCATCTGGCACGGCCTGGGCTACAAGCTCCACAGGCCCCAGGACCTGTTGTAGCTCTGCACTCAAAGGGCTTGAACTGAGAGTGCTATATTGCTCCAAGTAGGCCCCCCACTTGGTGAGGGTGGTGGTCTGCACCACCCCTTGATTTTGGGTCCACATACATATCCACCCCTGGACGGGATAGGTTGTGCGAACCAACAACCGTGCAGTTCCTGTGATGGCTCCTGTGGCCACCAAAGCTACATACACTGCAGCCAGTTGTTTCTCTGTTAGAGAGTAGTGGATTTCCACTCCTTTCCACAATTGGGACTAAAATCTCACTGGTGACCAGAGATGCTCCTACCGTTGCCAGAGGCCCCAACCGTACCCCTCTTGGGTTACGTGAACATCAAATTCAAACACATGAGCAGGGTCTACTACTTGTAGCGCCTTTGCCTGCTGTACTGCCCATTTTGTGGCAACAAAGCTTTGCTCTATAGCCTCTGTTCAATCCCATGAGGCCCCCCCTCTTTTTTTTTTTTTTTACCATGGAATACAAGGGCCTTGCTATCTGTGCTAAATGATGTATAAACACTCGCCAATACATCAGCAGACCCAAATACATCTATAGTTGGGAGACCTTGGTCGGTCAGGGAAATGCTTGTAGCTTATCAATAATTGCTTCAGGTATGACCTTTGTCTTACCCGACCACACAACACCCAAAAACTTGACAGATAACTTGGACTTTTTCCTTGTTCACCACCCAATCACATGACTTCAGGTGGTGGAGAAGAGAGGGAGCTGCTTGCTCTAAATCTGAAAGAGAATCAGAAGTTAGTAAAATATCATCAATATAATGAAATAGGGCCACAGAGGACGGGTGATCCCACTGTGCCAAGTCCTGGGCCACGAGCCCGTGGCAGATAGAGAAGCTGTGCAAGTATCCTTGTGGAAGGACTTGAAAAGTCCATTGCTGCCTGTCCCGAGTAAAAGCAAACTGCTCTTGACATTCAGGTGCAATGTCAATGGAGAAAAAGGCATTCACTTAGTCCACTATATAGAGGTATGTTCCCAGACGAATTGTCAGACGATCCATCAAATCATGAATTGAAGGCACTGCAGCGTGCAAAAGTGGCATTACCTTATTCAACTTCCTATAGTCCACAGTCATTCTCCAGGTCTCATCTGGCTTCTTGACAGGCTATACTAGGGAATTAAACGGACTGTGCTTTGGCCTCACAATGTGTGCCTTCTCGAGGTCCAAAATTGTACGACTAACCTCTTCCTGTCCCCCCAGAAGGCGGTACTGTCACACTGTAACGATGCGCGGGGGCTGTGGCAACACTTGAGGAGGGTGGTGAGCATGCCCGCGTGTCACCACTTTCACCACCTGGATCAGAGGCAGAACTCTCCTACTGATGTCTGTAAGCTGAGGCCATGTAGCACGTCCACCCCTAGAATATACTCTGGAACGGGGGAGACATAAACCTTGTATGAGGGGGAAGCCTTTCTATACCCAGTGGTAAGGAAACAGCTTTTACCATCACAGTATTTACCCTGTAGTCATCAATGCAGATTGCTGGTCCGGGAACAGTTCTGGGTTCCCATAAACAAGACATAGTCAGCGCCAGTTTCAACGAGGGCCAAAACCCTCTGCACGTTAGAAGGGGACCAATGTATGGACAGTTCCACGTGGGGCCTCGGGTCCGCGCTTGTCCCCTCCGACTGGGTACCTTGGCCCCCACCCCTAGTTAAACTGGAAGGAGTCGGCCTCAGGAGGCTGCATGAAGTCCTAGAGGGACACCGGTGGCACTTTCTCAGACTTCCCCTTGGGGCTTTGCCAGAATTGCTGTTCCGGACACAACTGTTTCCAAAGTTCCAACAAGAGTGCATTGGGTTGTTGGTCTATTTTTTCCTGATCAACCCCTGCTACCACGAGATCATACCACATCTGTGCATGCGTTACTTTCTGAGGCCCGCATCCTCTCTCCCTTGCTTCTGATTTGGGCTTCCTGGTCTTGGCTTCTTGGACCTCATGTCTTAACTTGCCCTGCCGCCAGCTTTCAACATCCCCCAGGGTGGCCATGGCGGTGATAAGTTCATGGATCCACCGCCCCACATAGAGCCAAAGAATCATGACCAAGGATCTAAAAGCACTTGCAGGGGCAGTATCCAAAACCAGATTTCTCATGCTGGTTGTAAAACACTCATCATCCGGCCCCCGCATATTAGGGTTGAACATAGCATGCCTCATACCCATTTCACAGATGATTTGAACAAGTTCCATATATGACTGCCATTTACTCATAGCTTCTGGCAGCTCACCAGCCTGACCCCACACTGTGTGCACCGCAGCGTGAGCCACTCCATTAGAGTGTGGTTGCCCTGGCCTTGGGCCAACCTATGGAAATTCTGCAACTGCTGTCACAGGGACGGATGCACTGTCACGGAGGCTAGCTTTTCCATCTCGCCTGGGGAGCAGAGAATGCTGTCTGCCCCCTCATCCCATAAACGCAGCAGCCAAGCTGGGAGTGGTTCTCCAGGGCGCTGTTGGCACTGCCTCCCCAGCTCCCACAACTCAGTGGGAGTGTAAGGGGTGTAGGTTGTGAACTCAGTCACTGCTGGGTTGCTGGTAGCAATGCCCTCGGGGCCCAAAGGTTGCTCATGCTTTACATTTTACTGCATGATGGGCCGGGCATGGAGGTGGAGAGCTATACTCCTTCCACTCGCATCATCTGCCTCTGCCTCAGAGTCTCTACTGTGGGGTTCCTCCTCTTACAGGTGGACCCGAGCTTCCAGCACCTCCCCCTGTGACTGCAAGTCCTATACCTAGGCTGCTTCAGTAAGCGCTTCCCTCATGCTACCATGCAACACGTTAAAGAACATCCAGCCCACCCGGCCGGCTGTGCATCTCCCCTTCTCCAGCAACTACTCGGTTAAAACCTGCAACGCCCTTTCTGTGCTGGTTGGAGAGCCATCCACATCCTCCACCCCTCCACAGGGGTCCAACTCCTGAGAACAGTGGTTACTGGGTACCACACACTGTGTGGGGGCCACATGTCCTCCTGCCCAGAGTCAGACATCGTACTTACCTGGCCAGAACCTTGCTTGCCATGCCAGGTATCCGAGTGGGTGGTGGCCCTGGTGTAAGATGTCCACAATTCTAGGAGCCTGCAGCGGCAGTGGACCACCAAAAAGCAGGCGACGCCTGCTGTAGCCAATAGGGTGGTGTGCAATCCGGAGGCTCGAGAGGACCACCAATTCACTGAGGGTTCACGTTTCTCCCAGGCAGATCATGTTTCCTGCTCCCAGCACCGCTCCTCACGGGCTTCCTGAGACTGAGTGTTCATACGCACAAACTGTTCCACCACCTTTCAGAGAGCTTTGACTGGCACCATACCCCGCTCACTGCACCATGTGTCATGCAGGGACTCAACTCCCACTCCCCGCACAAGAACGCAAGATATGGTGAGACCAAAAGGGAACAACGGAATCAGAGTTAGGGGGGTCATACCACTATATTCTCGATGGCGGCTGGTGAGACACAAAAGCAAACATTCACCAGTACCCCAATGAGGGGTCTTCCTGCACCCCAGTCTCACTGGTGGCCGGGTGAGACACAGGAAGTAGGATCAACATGATCTGCAACCCACAATCCGCTTGCTAACTGCACTTGCTAGCCGCAATCCACGCTTGCCAGCGTAACCACGGCAGTCATATTAGTGACTGATGGTTAACTGGTTACAGCTGATAGTTAACTGGTTACAACTGATGGCCAACTAGTCACAGCTGATGGCCATGTACTACCCTAACCAGCAACTTTCCAAGTGAGGGCGAGAGCCTGGAAACTGCTCTCTGGGACTCCATCCATACAGTAAAGTATCTCTTTGACAAACTAACACTGGACAACACTGATAATAGTAAATGAGCCTTAGGCTGGCTTTCCCATAGACAGGGAGACGACTTACCATGGTCATCAATGCATGGCATACATGTTGCAGGTACAATACTTCCACTTATGTGTTTTCTGTCATCTGTACATTGCGTGTATGTGTGGGGGGGTGAAGGCAGAGTTCAGTTTGAATCTCCAGGCTAGATTCTGAATGTTTGCTTAGGAAGACAGCCTTTGTTGAAAACCAGTTCAGTGACTGCATTATTGAAAATGATATGGCTACTTTCTAGACCTTTCCTGAGCCTGATTTTATTTCTGCCTTTGGTTTTCATGTATCCAACTGTGGTTTAGCTTTTGTTATTTCCTACCGAGAGAACCTAGGCTAATGTTTTCTTAGTATTACCACACTTTCACCAAGCTACACTGCAACTATCTACATTAGAGTAAATATCTCTTTTAGAATAGTAAATAACACTTATCTCTTTACCTTTGGTACAGATATTACTGAAAAGAAAGGAGTTGAAAGGGTGAAAGGGATAAAATAAAAACAATTCCCTAGATGGAAACACAGACTAGTGAAGGCTGCTACTGTAGGCATCCCTTCTCACTTGAAATTGTTTCTTCTGATATGTGGGTTTTCCATTCCTTATACCAGCCCTTCCAAGACTGTGTTCAGTATCAGCCAATGCCACAAAATATTAGCAGGTATTCAGTGAAAAACTGATCTATCTCTCTCTCTCTCACTATATATATATATATATATATATATATGTATATATATATATATATATATATATATACATATATATACACACACACATATATATAATATATAAAAATATAAACATAACATAAAATATGTATATAATATACATACATATCATATATGTATATATAAAATACATATGGTGGGTGCAAAAAAATTGTATACAAGTGGATACTTTGGTCAGCGTTCCTCAAGCAGTAGTTTGCCATAATCAGAAGAGTCCAGACGCTGACGGTAACAACTTTCAGCACATTATGTAACTGCAGAAGTCAAAAGTGACTTGTATTCATCTTTTGTTATTGGTATATATTGAGTATTACATTTTAATACAGTTTTACTTTCTTAAAATGTGTATTGAATTTTTGGCAAAGTGGTGCCCTCTATGCATACAGAGCATGCAAAAAATATGTATATTTTACATTTTATATATATGTATATTATTATAGATGTATTATATATACTATATATAATATATAGTATATAATATATACTATAAAATATAGTATATTATATATACTATAAAGCATATAATATATAATATACTATATATTATATAGTATATATACTATATATATATAGTGCGTGTGCCAAAGAAATGTATACACATTTTATAAATGGTATTAATCAATATGTAATTAATTTCTTTTTTAAAATTTATTGGGGTGCCAATAGTTAGTGAAATTACATAGATTTCAGGCGTAAAATTCTGTATTATATCATCTGTAAATCCCATTGTGTGTTCACCACCCAGAGTCAGTTCTCCTTCCATCACCATATATTGGATCCCCCTTACCCTCATCTCCCATCCCCCACCTCCCTTACCCTCTAGTAACCACTAACCTATTGTCTGTATCTATGAGTTTTTGTTTCTCATTTGTTTGTCTTGTTCTTTTGTTGTTTTTCGTTTATATACCACATATCAGTGAAATCATATGCTTCTCTGCTTTTTCTGTCTGACTTGTTTCACTTAGCATTGTATTCTCAAGATCCATCCATGTTGTTACAAATGTTCCTACATCATCTTTTCTTACTGCCGAATAGTATTCCATTGTGTATATATACCACAACTTCTTTATCCATTCATCTATTGAAGGACATTTTGGTTGTTTCCATGTCTTGGCCACCATAAACAAAGCTGCAATGAACATTGGAGCACACATGTCTTTATGGATAAATGTTTTCAGATATTTGGGTAGATACCCAGGAAAGGGATTGCTGGGTCATATGGTAATTCTATTCGTAATTTTTTGAGGAACCTCCACACTGCCTTCCATAATGGCTGCACCAGTCTGCATTCCCACCAACAGTGTATGAGCCTTCCTTTTTCTCCACAGCCTCTCCAACACTTGTTACTATATGTCTTGTTGATAATAGCCATTCTGACGGGGGTGAGGTGATATCTCATTGTGGTTTTTATTTGCATTTCTCTGATGATTAGTGATGTTGAGCATTTTTTCATATGTCTATTTGCCATTTGTATGTCCTCTTTAGAGAAATGTCTCTTCAGGTCCTCTGCCCATTTTTCAATTGGGTTGTTTGTTTTTTTGTTGTTGAGTTTCATGAGTTCCTTGTATATTTTGGACATTAGACCCTTATCAGAGGCACTGTTTGCAAAAATCTTCTCCCATTTAGTTGGCTGCCTCATTATTTTGTCGATGGTTTCTTTTGCTGTGCAGAAGCTTTTAAGTTTCATATAGTCCCATTTGTTTATTTTAGCTTTTACTTCCATTACCATTGGAGTCAAATTCATAAAATGCTCTTTGAACCCAAGGTCTATAAGTTTACTACCTATGTTTTGTTCTATGCAGTTTATTGTGTCAGGTCTTATGCTTAAGTCGTTGATCCATTTTGAATTAATTTTGGTACATGGTAACAGGCAGCAGTCCAGTTTCATTCTTTTGCACGTGGCTAACCAATTCTGCCAGCACCATTTATTGAAGAGGCTGTCTTTCCTCCATTGTATGTTTTTAGCTTCTTGGTCAAAAATTACCTGTCCATATTTATGTGGTTTTATTTCTGGGTTCTCAATTCTATCCCATTGGTCTATGTGTCTGTTTTTCTGCCAATACCATGCTGTTTTGATTATTGTAGCCCTGTAGTACAAGCTAAAGTCCGGGAGTGTGATACCTCCAGTATTGCTCTTTTTTCTTAAGATTGCTTTGGCTATTTGGGGTTTTGTGGTTCCAAACAAATCTGATGATTTTTGGTTCTATTTCTTTAAAAAATGCCATTGGGATTTTGATGGGGATTGCATTAAATCTGTATATTGCTTTGGGTAATATGGCCATTTTAACTATGTTGATTTTTCCAATCCATGAGCACGGAATGTCTTTCCATTTCTTTGTGTCTTCTTCAATTTCTTTCAAAAATGTCTTACAGTTTTCAGCATATAGGTCCTTCATATCCTTGGTTAAGTTCATTCCTAGGTATTTTATTCTTTTTGCTGCAATTGCAAAAGGAATTTTTTTTTATTTCTTTTTCTGAGATTTCATTGTTGGTGTATAGGAATGCAATGGATTTTTGTACTTTGATTTTGTAGTCAGCAACTTTACTGTATTTGTTGATTGTTTCTAATAGCTTTTTGGTGGAGTCTTTAGAATTTTCTATATATAGCATCATGTCATCTGCAAAAAGTGATAATTTAACTTATTCATTCCCAATTTGGATGCCTTTTATTTCTTTCTCTTGCATGATGGCTCTGGCAAGGACTTCCAACACTATGTTGAAAAGCAGAGGTGATAGGGGACACCCCTGTTGTGTTCCTGAACGTAGAGCAAAAGTCTTCAGTTTTTCACCATTAATTACAAGATTAGCTGAGGGCTTCTCATATATGGCCTTTATTATGTTAAGGTATTTTCCTTCTATACCTATTTTATTAGGTATTTTAATGATAAATGGATGTTGTATCTAGTCAAATGCTTTTTCTGCATTAATTGATATAATCATATGATTTTTGTCCTTTATTTCATTTATGTGATGTATCACATTGATGGATTTGCGGATGTTGAACCATCCTTGTGCCCCAGGGAATGAACCCCATTTAGTCGTGATGAATAATCTTTTTAATGCATTGTTGTATTCGATTTGCTAGAATTTTGTTTAGGATTTTTGCACCAGTATTCATCAGAGATATTGGTGTGTAGTTGTCTTTTTTTGTGTTGTCCTTACCAGGTTTTGGTATCAGGGTAATATTGGCCTCATAAAATGAGTTATGGAGTACTGTCTCTTCCACAGCTTTTTGGAAGAGTTTGAGCAGGATTGGCATTAGATCCTCTTTGAAGGTTTGGTAGAATTTACTAGTGAAGCCATGTGGTCCCGGACTTTTGCTTTTGGGAAGGTTTTGGATGACTGATTCAATTTCTTTACTGGTGATAGGTCTGTTTAGATTTTTCAGTTCTTCATGGCTCAGCCTTGGAAGGCTATATGTTTCTAAGAACTTGTCCATTTCTTCTAGGTTATTTAATTTGGTGGCATATAGTCCTTCATAGTATTCTTGGATAATCCTTTGTATTTCTGTGGTGTCCGTGATAACTTCCCCTTTTTCATTTCTGATTTTGTTAGTGTCTTCTCCCTTTTTATCTTAGTGAGTCTAGCCAAGGGTTTGTCAATTTTGTTAATCTTTTCAAAGAACCAGCTCTTTGTCACATTAATTTTTTCTATTTTCTTTTGTTCTCTATTTCATTTAGTTCTGCTCTGATTTTTGTTGTTTCCTTTCTTCTGCACTTGGGTTTCACTTGTTCTTTTTCTAGTTCTTTAAGGTGTCACATGAGGTTATTTATTTGGGATTTTTCTTGTTTCTTGAGCTAGGCCTGTAATGATATAAATTTCCCTCTTAAAACTGCTTTCGCTGCATCCTAAAAATTTTGCTAGGATGTATTTTCATTGTCATTTGTTTCTATGTATCTTTTGATCTCTTCTCTAATTTCTTGTTTGACCCAGTTGTTTTTTAAAAGTATGCTGTTTAATCTCAATGTATTTGTGTTTTTTTTCCTGCTTTCTTTTCGCAGTTGATATCCAGTTTCAAAGCCTTGTGATCAGAGAATATGCTTGGTATGATTTCAATCTTCTTAAATTTGCTGAGGCTGATTTTATGTCCCAATATATATGCTCTATCCTTGAGACTGTTCCATGTACACTAGAAAAGAATGTATAGTCTGATGTTTTAGGATGAAGTGCTCTACATATGTCAATTATGTCCATTTCATCTAATGTGTAATTTAGGGTTGCTAGTTCGTTATTTATTTTCTGTTTGGATGATCTATCCATAGCTGTCAATGATGTATTTAAGTCCCCTAGTATAATTGTGTTTTGGTCAATTTCTCCCTTTAGTTCTGCTAGTAGTTGCTTTGTATATTTTGGTGCTCCTTGATTGGGGGCATAAATATTGATGACTGGTATATCTTCTTGTTGTATAGTAACCTTGGCCATTATGAAATATCCATCTTTGTCTCTTGTTATCTTTTTCACCCTGAAGTCTGTTTCATCTCATATCATTATGGCTACACCTGATTTTCTCTGGGTACCATTTGCTTGGAGTGTCAATTTCCACCCTTTCACTTTGAGTCTATGCTTGTCCTTGTAGCTGAGATGTGTCTCTTGGGGACATAATATGATTGGGTTTAGTTTTTTGATCTAATATGCTACTCTGTGCCTTTTTATTGGTGAGTTCAGTCCATTTATATTTAGGGTGATTATTGATATGTGAGGATTTCCTGTCATTCTATCTTTAGTTTTCTTGTAAGGCTGTCTCCATTGTTTCTTTGCCTTTTTGTTGTTCTCTGTTATTTCTGTGTCGTAGTATTCTATGATGTTTCCCTCTGTTTCTTCTTTTCTTACAGTATACATTTCAGTTCTGCAGTTTTTTTGAGCGGTTACCCTTAAGTTTATGTAAAAGAAAGTTTGATATTTAGAATATTCCATTTTCTTCAGCACGCTTACTTTCTCCATTCCCACATTCCTGTTCAGGCCTTTACTCTCCCCCTCTTTATGTTTTTTCATTGCCACAAATTGTCCCTGTTGATGGTGGTCGAATAGCCCCTTTAGTATTCTTGTAGTGCAGGTCGTGTAGTAGAAAATTCCCTCAACTTCTGTATGTCTGGAAAGGTCTTTATTCCTCTTTCATCTCTAAAGGATATCTTTGCTGGATATGTTATTCTTGGCTCATAATTTCTCTTTTTCAATAGTTTGAATATTTGATTCCACTCCCTTCTGGCTTCTAGAGTTTCTGCTGAAAAATCTGATGATAATCTAATGGGCTTGCCTTTGTAGGTTACCGTCTTCTTTTCCCTGGCTGCCTTGAGGATTCTTTCTTTGTCGTTGATTTTAGACAGCTTCAATACAATGTGCCTTGGAGAAGGCCTGTTGGGATTGAGGTAATTAGGTGTTCTATTTGTTTCTTGGATTTGAGGATCCAGTTCTGTCCAAAAGTTTGGGAAGTTTTCATCAACAATTTGTTTGAATATATTCTCTGTTCCCTTCTCTCTTTCTTCTCCTTCAGGTATGCCCATTATTCTTATGTTGGTGTTTCTGATGGAGTCACAAGTCTTGCAGAGTTCTTTCATTTCTTTTAAGTCTCAAGTCTCTTTCTTCTTCCATCTGTGTAATTTCCAGGTTTCTATCTTCGATGTCACTGATTCTTTCCTCCATCTGGTCAACTCGACTACCTAAGCTGGTTATTTCATTCTTAATTTCTTCTACTGAGTTCTTAATCTCCAGAAATTCTCTTTGGTTTTTTTTAAAATTTCAATCTCTTTCGTAAAATGCTCATGTTGTTCTTTGATTGGGTTTCTGAGTTCATTAAACTGCCTTTCTGTGTTTTCCTGCAGATCAGTGAGGTTTTTCATAACTGCAACTTGAATTCTCTGTCATTTAAGTTACATATTTCCACATCTTTAAGTTCCTTTTCTGGAGACTTTTCACTTTCTTTCTGAGCTTTTTTGTTGCCTTGGTTATTCATGGCAATTACTGATTTATTATTTCTCTACCTAGACATTTACAGGAGTGGCTTCTGCAACAGGTTGATAGGAAGAGGTCTTTCTTTTGTTTTCCAATATTGTTGGTAGAATGTTTTATTTTCTCTCTGACTGCAGCCTTTTTTTTCTCTTTCACATAGTGCTATGTTTTTTCTGCACTATTGCAGCTTCTCACACAACGGGGGGATTCCCTGGGAGATGGGCTACTCCTCTGTTAATAGTTTGCCTGGGTCACAGGGCACAGTGTCCATGTGGGTATGCGGAGAGCTTTTGAAGTTCCAAAGCTCTTCTTGCACCAGATTCAGAGCCCGTATGTTTCAGCAGTTCTGTTTATTCCTGCAGGGATCTGTCCAGATAGGTCGGGCCAGGGGCAGGGTGAGTTGTGAGAGGTGGCCCAGAGCAATGGCGATGACCACTGCCACAGCCAGTCCTGCTTCCACAGCTCCCTCCCCTTTGCTGGAACTAGTTGGGCTGCAAATCTGTGTCTGTGGTCCACAGTTCTCAGAACAGCAAATATTCTGTTCTTTTGATCTGACAGTGCTACTGTTCCACTTCTAGCACTGGGCAAGTGGGGGTAGGGTGAGCTCTGCGAGGGTAGGGAGGGGGCGGCTAGTCTCAGTGCCTAAGGCTTCCGTTCTCTGCTTGGCATTGAGGGCTTAAACCACCGTTTTCAGCCTTTTTTCCTCAGTCTTTATCCGAGGTCTCTGCTGTGAGCGTTGGGTTCAGCCGTGTTATATGTTGCCCCCTCAGCCCTGTGGGCCATAAGCAGAGCCCTAGCAGTCCGATTTCTTTCCTCTCCCGCAGCTGGGGTAGTTCCGGCATGCAGCGAGCTCGGAGCACTGAGATAGGTCTGTGTCCTACGCCCGCTGGGCTCCTTCTCCACCTTCAACCTTCCCTCCTCCCCCGCTGGTCGCGATTCTCCCATCTTTAGGTGAATTCAGTAGTGGGCCTCTTCGTCTTGCCGGTCTGCTGTGCAGGGAGTCCTTTGTGGAGTTATTGTTGTTCGATTAGTTGTAAATTCCAGGGGAGCTTTACAGAGGCTCACCTCACGCTGCCATTTTGATCTCATATATGATATTAATTGGATAGGCAGGATTTTTCGTTTCATTTTCCACTTTTGTTTATACTAGGAATTCTACGTTCTGAATGTAAAATGTTAGAGAATAACAAGGTGAATAGTGTAATCTTCTCAACAAGAATATTATTTGCCTCTGACTGTGCTTATTTAGCACAACTTTCATTTTGTCTTCGCTTTGGCTACTTAATGCAAATCAACAGGCATTTATTCTTTTCTTTTTGACCTATAGAAATTTATTTTTTAAATTTGTTTTCAATTACACTTGATGATCAATATTATATTAGTTTCAGGTGTACAACATAGTGGTTAGACATTGATATAACTGATGAAGTGCTCTCTCTGTCATGTCTAGTTACTCCCCCCCATGAGGCCATACAGAGTTATTGCAACATTTTCCTATGCTGTACTTTACATCCCTGTGACTCTTTCGTAACTGCCAATTTATAGTTCTTAATCCCTTCACCTTTTCCACCCAGGTTTGACAACCCCATCTTATCTGGCAACTATCGGATTTCCTTTGTATCTATGAGTGTGTTCCTGTTCTGTTTGTTCATTTAGCTTGTTTTTTAACTTTACATATATATGTAATCATGTGGTATTTGTCTTTCTCTGACTTACTGCACTTGGCATAATAACCTTTAGGTCCATCCATGTTGTCGCCAATGGTAGGTTTTCATTCCATTTTATGGCCGACTTCTATTCCATTTTGGATATTTAGCACCTCTTCTTTATCCATTCATGTACCGATGGACACTTAGGTTGCTTCCATATCTCCGCTATTGGAAATAATCCTGCCATGAACATATGGATAAGCACATATCCTTGAGCTAGAATTTTCAGATTCTTTGGAGAAATATCTCAAAATGGGATTACTAGGTTGTTCTATGTATCTTGTTATAGTCTTTGTTTCAAAGTCACTTTGCCTGGTATAAGGATTGCCACCCTAGCTTTTTGTTTGTTTGTTTGCATTTATATTAAATATCTTTTCCCATTATATTAAATATCTTTTTCCATCCCTTTAGTTCAGTCTGTGTGTGTCTATAGGCAGTATATGTAAAACGCTTGATATCCTTATCTGCTCAGCCCCCACTATCTTTTTATTGGTGCATTTAATACATTTACATTGAAAGTAATTCTTGGTAGATATGTAGTTGTGTCCACTTTGTTATTCTTATTTTTTTCCTTTATTTTTGTCTTAAAGAAATCCCTCTAAGTCTGTGTAATACTGGTTTGGTGGTGATGAACTCCTTTAGATTTTTCTTGTCTGGGAAGCTCTTTATCTGTCCGTCCATTCTAAATGATAGCTTTGCTGGGTAGAGTAATCTTGGTCATAGATCCTTGCTTTTCATCACTTTAAATATTTCCCACCAGTTGCTTCCGGACTGCAAAATTTCTGTTGAGAAATCAGTTGATTGTCTTATGGGAGCTCCCTGGTGGGTAACTAGCTGCTTTTCTCTTGCTGCTTTTAAGATTCCCTCTTTGTCTTTAACCTTTGGCATTTTAATTATGATATGTCTTTGTGTGGGCCTCTTTGGGTTCATATTCTTTGGGACTATCTGTGCATTAAGTGTTTGTATGTCTATTTCCTTCACAAGGTTAAAGAAGTGTTCTGTCGTTATTTCTTCAAATATGTTTTCAATCCAATGCTCTCTCTCTTCTCACCCTGGTGCCCCTATAATGCGAATTTTGTTAAGCTCCGTGTTGTCCCAGAGGCCCATTAGGCTCTCCTAATTTTATTTCTTTGGCTTCTTTGTTCTTTTCGCTGTTCTGATTGGGTGTGTTCGACTATCTTACATTCTAAATCACTGATTCGATCCTCTGCTTCATCTAACCTACTACTGATTCCCTACAATGTTTTCTTTATTTCTATTACTGTATTTTTTATTTCTGACTGGTTACTTTTTATGGTTTCTATCTGGATTTTTATGTTTCTTATCTCTTTGTTAAAGTTCTCCCTAAGATCATTGAGCATCCTTATAACCAGTGTGTGGTAGATTACTTGCCTCTACTTTGTTCAGTTTTTTTCTGAAGATCTGTTCTGTTCTTTTATTTGGGATATGTTTGTCTCCCCATTTTGTCTACCTCCCTGTGTTTGTTTCTATGTATTACGTAGTGCTCTTATGTCTCCCGTTGTTAGTAGAGTGGCCTCATGTAGTAGGTGTGCTATGGAGCTCAGTGGCGTAGTCTTCCTGGTCACCTGAGCCTCCACAACTGACACTCCAGCTGTGTTCCTTGTGTGGGTTGTGTGTACCCTCCTCTTGTACTAGAGCATTGTTATTATTGGCATGTCAATAGTAGGGACTAACCCTCAGGCTCACTGGTTGTGGGGACTGGCCGTGACTACAGTGGAGGAGTTGTGGTAAAAAGTCTGACTGTAACAGAGCAAGATGTGCCTCAACAGAGCTCTGGTATCTGCCCAATCTGCCCCGTGGGTGTGTCCTCTTTGCAGATGGTTGGGAGATGCTCCACCTTGTTTGGAAGCTCAGCACTGGGCATGCCAGCCCCATGTTCACCTGGGAGAGGACCCACTGCAGGTCAAGTTCCGCTGCAGTCTGTGGCCCACATGTAGCCATCCGTCAGGAACCACAAGCAATCTGCATATGTCTGCTGCCTGAGCCGTGCATGGAAGTACTTGAGAGGCCAAACCATGAACCAAGGCTGGCTGCTGCTAGTGATATGCGTAGAGCTTCTCAGCAAGATGTACGGGACATGCTTAAGTGGATGATTTTTGTCTGGGTTCTGAGAACCTTTGAGAGACCATAGGAAAGTCTACAGCATGAGCGACGGCTGGCAATTTGTACAAAAAAGCCATTGGAAGCAGACAAAGTGTGCTCAAAAGTTGGGTGGGGCATGGTCTCAGAACCACCTGGGTGCAGAAAACCAATGGCGTTAGCTGACTTGATGGAGACACAGATATGGCGGCTGCCTGCATCTGCACACTAGGAAGGTGGGGGTAGGGGCTCAAGAGAAAAACAATGGCTTCAGCCATCTCCTCTATCAGGGAGAAAGTGTCCCCTCCAGTCCTTGTCTTAAAGGCAGACAACACAGTTCACCCCTGTATGATGTGGTCGCCTCTTTAGGTGCAGCCCCAGTGCAAGAGCTCACAGCCAGTGAGTCCATTGGTAAGTCAGTGTGCATCCCTTGAAAAGAACGCCTGGGACAGTAGCTGCCCTCTATCTCAGTCACTCAATCTCCGCTGGTTTTGACAAGCAGAAATCATGAAACATCTCTCCCTGGCACTGGAACACTTTGATGAGGAGCGGCTGGGAGTCTTCGCTCATCAGGGGGTTAACTCAAAATCTGACATATCCCTTCTGACTTTTAAGGGTCACATGCGGGTGTGGGACCAACCCATTCCACATCTCTGCCCCTCCTACTAGTCTCGAGGTGGTTCCTTCTGTATGTCCTTGGTTGTAGGGCTTCAGTTCAACATGATTGCAGAAGACTGTCATTGATGGTAGTTTTGTAGTTTATTTGTAATTTTCATATGGTGGTGAGAGGAGGTAAGCCCAGAGTTTACCTACTCCACCATCTTGACCGGATCTCAGTGTGCACATTTTAAAACAGAAATTCTTCCCATCCATGAGCACAGAATGTGCTTCCCTTTGTTTGTATCCTCTTCACTTTCTTTCTTCAATGTGTTAGAGTTTTCCAAGCACAGGTCTCTTACCTCCTTGGTTAAATTTATTGCTAGGTATTCTTTCAAGAAATTGTAAGTGGGATGTTGTCTTAATTTCTCTTCCTGATAGTTTGTTATTGGTGTATGAAAATGCAACAGATTTCTGAATATTAGTTTTGAATCCTGCTACCTGGTAAGTGGCTAAAAGCTTTTCTCTTGGTGCGTTTAAGATTTCTTTTGTCATTGACCTTTGGCATGTACCCCCAAAGGACAAAGCCACTGAATAATTGACATGTTCTGCCCTCCCATTTCGAGCAGAAGCCTACTAGTGAAATGGACATCACAACTCTCATCGGATCCATGCTAATTACCTGGCTGACCTTTATCCATAAGTATAAATGAAACAAAGGTTTGCCAGATACATGAGGAAAGTTTAAGAGAAGCTCATGATTACCAAACAGGACTCTTTCTGGGGCAGGGCAACCCCAAATGCAATACAGGAAACAGAAGAGAACTTTACCAAAAATTTACATTCATTTTCTCAGAAACTGTAGGGGAGAAAACGGATATACAAAATAAAAGATTTCTTGTACAGAGGGAAAGATTAGAGGCCAGATAAAGTCCTTGCAAAAAAGAAATATAATTGCAAAATTAAACACTCAGACACCAGGCACTCAGGGCAGATTCTCCCTGCCTCACCCAGACTCTGACGGAACCCGGCGCTAGTCAATGACAGGCGGACCCCTCACACCCCAGCCCCGCCTGCTGGCACCAAGGGATTCCCCCTCCCTCTCCCCCTAACACCACTTATGGGGTAAAAGTTACGTCTAACGGTCGGGTTTCAGAGCCAACCACCAACCTCCAATGGCCAGCTGCCAGGCGACTGGGGACAATCTGGTGAGCAGGCTCTTCCCCTGCCGACCTCCTCGCCCATTCCGGGAGCGTCCAGGGCCCCGCAGCCACCACCTTCGCCCGCGCCACTGCGCCCCTCAGCCCCCGCTTCTGCGCCGCCTTGGCACCCCTGCACCGTCCCCACCAGCCATGACGACCGCGCCGCCCTCGTACGTGCGCCAGAACTACCACCCCGAATGCGAGGCCGCCATCAACAACCAGATCCTGCTGGAGCTCCATGCCTCCTACGTGTACCTGTCCTTGGTCTCCTATTTCAGCAGCCACGAGGTGGCCTTGAAGCGCTTCGCCCGGTTCTTCCTGCAGCAGTCCCAAAAGGAGAGGGAGCATGCGGAAAGGCTGATGGAGCTGCAGAACCAGCGCGGTCCGCCTGCGCCACATCAGCAGGCCTGACCGCAACCGCTGGGAGAACGGCCTGAAGGCCATGGAGTGCGCCTTGCACCTGGAGATGAGCGTGAACCAGAGCCTGCTCGACCTGCACCAGCTGGCCACCGAGAAGAAGGACGCCCACCTGTGCGCCTTCCTGAGCAGTCACTGCCTGCAGGGGCAGGTGGAGCTCATCAAAGAGCTGGGGGACCACATCACCAACCTGCGCAAGATGGGAGCCCCGGGATCCGGCCTGGCAGAGGACCTCTTTGACCAGCTCACCCTGGGCGACAGCCACAAAAAGAGCTGAGTTTGGAGTACCTGCCCCATAGCCACTGGGTGACTTCCCCTGGTCACCACACCGACGAGGCACATTGCAGTATTACCCTTGCAAAACGTTCACTTAAGTTTTCTCCTTCCAATTTTACCATTTTTTCCAATAAAGTTGTCAGTTATTACATATGGAAAAATCTTTCCTGCATTAGTCTTTGTGTGTGACTGTGTGTGTGTGTGTATGTGTATGTATCTTTGTGTGGTGTGTGTGTGTTATGTTTGTGTGTGCACGCGCGCAAAACCCTCACCTTTTAAGTTTTAAAACAGGTCTCCAGTAGCCTCTACACTGATCCATGTCCCATCCACATGCAGCTCCTGATCTCCGAGGATGGAGGGAGAAAGTACTCTGTGGAATCCTGGAAAACAAAAGAAATCTTCCCCTTATGAACACTGTGGTATTTGGGGGTGGGGTGAGGTGGGGCCCTGGTGAAGGTGGGTGCAGGTGAATTAGTAAAAGTATTAAAACATGGCCTGAAAATCAGGATTCCAGTTGCCTCTGGGGAAGAACTGAAGGGAATGGAATTGGGCGGGGATTAAAATAAAGGGGGTCTTCAGTTTTACCCGTAATGTTTACGTCCATGAAATTATGTAGCTGCTAATGTGAACTCTGGGTAGCAAGATGGATGTTTTGGAAGTCTGAATGGTAGAGTATCTCTTTGACAAGCTAACACTGGGCAACACTAATAATGGAAATAAGCCTAAGGCTTTCTTTCCCATGGACAGGGGGCTGACTTACCATGATCACCAATGCCTGGCTTATAGGTTACAGGTACAGAACATCCACTTATGTATGTTTACCTTCATCTGTGTCATGTGTGTTTGTGGAGGGGCGGTGTGTGCAGAGTTCAGTTTGAATCTATAGAGTAGATTCTGAATGTTTGCCTAGGAAGACCGCCCTTGTTGAAAATCAGTTCATGACTGCATTATTGAAAATGATATGGCTATTTTCAGGACCTTTCTTTAGGCTGTTTTTATTTCTAGCTTTGGATTCCATGTATCCAACATTGATTAGGTTTTGTTATTTGCTTCCAAGAGAACCTAAGCTCATATGTGTCTTATTATCACCACACCTTTACTAGGCTCCTCTGTAACTATTTACGGTTAAATAGTTCCTTTAGAATAGTAAATGACACTTTTCTCTTTATCTTTAGTACAGATTTTACTGAAAAGAAAAAACATGAAAGGGTGAAAGAGATAAAATAAAAGCAGATGCTTGGATGGAAATATAGACTGGTGAAGCCTCCTACCGCAGGTATAGCTTTGCCCCTGAAAGGGCTTTTCTCTTAATTTGCAGGTTTTTCATTCCTTAGACCAGCCTTTCCAAGACTGTGTTCAGTATCAGCCAATGCTATAAAATATTAGCAGGTATTCAGTGAAAAAGGGATCACTCTCTCTTTTTCTCTCTCTCCATATAATGTATTAATCGGAATAGCAGGATTTTTGTTCTGTTTTTCAGTTTTTGTTTATGCTCGGAATTCTATATCTTTAACATAAAAAAACACACACTGTGAATTTATAACAGGAGGAAGAATAGTATTTCCCAAACGTTCTAATCACAGGATTGTTTTACTTTTTCTTCTTTTGCTACTTCTCACAGAACATTATAACCAAGAAACAAGCTTTGGAAACAACGTTAAGAGATCTCATCTATGTTGTTTCAGAAGCACATACCTGGTCACTAAACCTCACTCACTTTCACTAAGAAGTCATTTTTCATTTTTAGAAACGGGAAACTTTGCTGTGAAGTTTCCAGCACAATAAGTTTTAGGACAGTTAGTTTAAGGCAGGGTCCTCACCATGAGAATGGGCATATATCACATTGTCCCTTCTGTTTCCTAACCGATAGCTGCTGACACTGTATTTTCCCTTCAGATTCTCATTTCCATTTTCAAATGAATGGCTTTCTGGGAATGGTAACATTGATACTTTTTCCAATACCTAAAGTACAGAGAATGGCTACACCGCTTATATTCTTCACCTCCCTCTACCTATGTATTCATCTCACCAGTGAAAGAATCTTTAATTTGATTTTCCACACTAGATCCCTAAATTTTGGTCAGTAACACACCTTTCGGTGAAAAACAGTCTGTGCCTGCATTGTTTTGGAAATAAGAGGGTCAAATTTTCTCAACTCAGATATTTAACTATTAGGTTGGTGCAAAAGTAATGGAGGTTTTTGCCACTATTTTTAACCTTTTAAACTGCAATTATGTTTGTACCAACCTAATATGAGAAAAAAAAAGGAATATATGCTACCAAGGGTTTTATTAATAAAGTCCAGGATTGTTCAATAAATAAAAAATGAGAGCAATGTGTTTAATGTGCAGCATCTTACACTTTCACCTTTTTCCTCCAAAGGGATCATCAACATGATTACCTACACCATTATTTGATTTTGGATGAACACCTGATTGCAAAGCATTCTTCTCTGGGTTCCACTGAGGACTTACCAAGTTTCTCTGCTGCATTAAAGTGCTTGGTGAAAATCTATAAATGGAAATTGCACCAGTCTCAGACTGCAGCCCATGTGAGGCAATATCTAATGATGAATTCTTGGAGATTTTGAAATTTAAATGTGTTCCCACAACGACTCTTAGGTGTCAACTCTCGTGAAACCGCCAATGAATTGGATAAGGTGCCTATTTTACCCCTGGCAGATAGCAAGAGAATATAAAACTATTATTGTCTCAACACGGAAAATGTGCTATCATTTTCATAAATGATTATATCATGCTAGAAATTACAAGATGATTAAAGTAAGCTTCTCAACAAGAACATTATTTGTGTCTGACCCATCTTATTAACCACAACTTTCATTTGTCTACCCTTTGTCTCCCTAATTCAATTCAAGTACCATTTATTCCTTTTTTGACCAACAGAAATTTATTTCTTACATTTTGTCCAATTACACTTAATGTATTGAAAACATTATACATCGCTATCGAGTGGGGTTATCCCACGGGCACAAAGATGGCTCAACATATGCACATCGGTCAATGTGATACACTGCATACAAAAAATATGAACAAAAATCATATGATTACATCCATAGATGCAAAGAAAGCATTTGAGAAGATACACCATCAATTTATGTTTGAAACACTTAATAAAATGGGTATAGAAGGAAAATATACCTCAACAAAATAGTCCATATATGACAAACCCTCAGTCAATATCATAAATAATGCTGAAAAACTGAAGCCCTTTGCTCTACCTTCAGGAACACCACAGGACTATCCCCTATCACCACTGCTGTTTAAAATAGTATTGGAAGTCCTAGCCAGAACCTTGGAAGTCCTTGGAAGTCCTTGGCAAGAGAAGGAAATAACAGGCATCCGAATTGGGAATGAAGAACTTCAATTGTCACTTTTTGCCGATGACATGATGTTATATGTATGAAATCTTAAAGACTTCACCAAAAAGCTATTAGAAACTATAAATGAATACAGTAAAGTAGCCGGCTAGAAAATCAACATACAAAAATCCACTCCTTCCTATATACTAACAATGAAATATCAGAAAAAGCAAGAAAAACAATTTTGCAATTGCAACAAAAAGAATAAAATATCTAGGAATAAACTTAACCAAGGATGTGAAGGGCCTATACCCTGAAAAGTATAAGACACTTATAAAAGAAATTGAAGAAGACACAAAGAAATGGAAAGACATTCATGTTGACGGATCGGAAGAATCAACATAGTTAAAATGGCATATTACCCAAAGCAATATACAGATTTAAAGAAATCCCCATCAAAATCCCAATGGCATTTTTTAAAAAAGAAATAGAACAAAAAAATCATCAATTTGTATGGAACCACAAAAGACCTCGAATAGCCAAAGAAAGCCTAAGAAAAAAGAATCAAGCTGGAGGTATCACATTCCCTGACTTCAGCTTGTATTACAGAGCAACAAAATCAAGACGTTCAATATTATATTAGTTTCAGGTGTACAACATAGTGGTTAGACATTGATATAACTGATGAAGTGATCTCTCTGTCACACCTAGTTAACCCGCCCCCCCCCCCGTGATGCCATACAGAGTTACTACAACATTTTCCTATGCTGTACTTTACGTGCCCATGACACTTTTGTAACTGCCAATTTATAGTTCATAATTCCTTCACCTTTTCCATCCAGTCTTGCCAACCCTCTCCTATCTGGCAGTTATCACATTTCCCTCTGTATCTATGAGTGTGTTCCTGTTTTGTTTGTTTGTTTATTTTGTTTTTTCTTTTAGTTTCCACATATAAGTTTAATCATGTGGTATTTGTCTTTCTCTGTCTCACTTATTGCACTAGGCATAATAACCTCTAGGTCCATTCATGTTGTCGCACATGGAAGCTTTTCATTCCTTTTTATGGCTGAGTACCATTCTATTGTATATATGTAGCACATCTTCTTTATCCATTCATCTACTGATGTGCGCTTAGCTTGCTTCCGTATCTCGGCTATTGTGAATAATGTTTTCATATATATGTGGATGAGCCCGTGCCATTGCAGTACCATTTTCGCTTTCTTTGGATAAATATCCAAAAGTGGGATTACTAGATCCTTGTGTGTCTCTTTTTATAGCCCTTGTTTTAGTCATTTTGACTGGTATAAGGATTGTCACCCCAGCTTTTTCTTTGTTTGTTTGCATTTTCACGAAGTACCTTTTCCACCCCTTTACATTCAGTCTGTGTGTTTCTTTGATCTGAAGTGAGTGTCTTATAGGCAGTACATGTAAAACACTTTTTTTCTTTTATCCAGTCAGCCCCTGTTGTCTTTTTATTGGAGGACTTAATCCATTTACATTGAAAGTAATTCTTGGTAGGTATGTAGTTGTTGCCATTTTATTATTCTTATTTTAAATTTCTTTCCTTTTTTGTCTTAAAGAAATCCCTCTAAGATTCCGTGTAATACTGGTTTGGTGGTGATGAACTCCTTTAGATTTTTCTTGTCTGGGAAGCTCTTTATCTGTCCTTCGATTCTAAATGATAGCTTTGCTGGGTGGAGTAATCTTGTTTTTAGACTCTTGCTTTCCATCACCTTGAATATTTCCTGCCAATCCCTACAGGCCTGAAAGGTTTTTGTTGAGAAGTCAGTTGACTGTCTTATGGGAGCTCCCTTGTGGACAACTAACTGCTTTTCTCTTGCTGCTTTTAAGATTACCTCTTTGTCTTTAACCTTTGGCATTTTAATTATGATATGTCTTTGTGTAGGACTCTTTGAGTTCATTTCCTTTGGGACTCTGTGTGCTTTTTGGGTTTCCATGTCTATTTTCTTCACCAAGTCAGGGAAGTGTTCTGTCATTATTTCTTCAAATACGTTTTCAATCTGATGCTCTCTTCTCACTCCAGTACCCCTATCATGCGAATGTTGTTATGCTCCATGTTGTCCCAGAGGCCCCTTAGGCTCTCCTAATTATATTTCTTTTGACTTATTTTTTCTTCTTTTCTTTTCTTTTTCTTCTTTTTGGCTTCTTTTTTCTTTTTGCTGTAATGATTGAGTGTGTTCCACTATCTTACATTCTAAATCACTGATTCGATCCCCTGCTTCATCTAACCTACTACTGATTCTGTACAATGTTTTGTTCATTTCTATTGCTGTAATTTTTTCTTTCCGACTGGTTACTTTTTATGGTTTCTATCTGGATTTTTATATTTCCTATCTCTTTGTTAAAGTTCTCCCAGAGATCATTGAGCATCCTTATAACCAGTGTCTGGTAGATTACTTGCCTCTACTTTGTTCAGTTTTTTTCTGAAGATCTGTTCTGTTCTTTTATTTGGGATATGTTTGTCTCCCCATTTTGTCTACCTCCCTGTGTTTGTTTCTATGTATTACGTAGTGCTCTTATGTCTCCCGTTGTTAGTTGAGTGGTCTCATGTAGTAGGTGTGCTATGGAGCTCAGTGGCGTAGTCTTCCTGGTCACCTGAGCCTCCACAACTGACACTCCAGCTGTGTTCCTTGTGTGGGTTGTGTGTACCCTCCTCTTGTAGTAGAGCATTGTTATTATTGGCATGTCAATAGTAGGGACTAACCCTCAGGCTCACTGGTTGTGGGGACTGGCCGTGACTACAGTGGAGGAGTTGTGGTAAAAAGTCTCACCATAACAAGCAGGATGTGCCCCAACAGAGCTCTGGTACCTGCCCAATCTGCCCCGTGGGTGTGTCCTCTTTGCAGATGGTTGGGAGATGCTCCACCTTGTTTGGAAGCTCAGCACTGGGCATGCCAGCCCCATGTTCACCTGGGAGAGGACCCACTGCAGGTCAAGTTCCGCTGCAGTCTGTGGCCCACATGTAGCCATCCGTCAGGAACCACAAGCAATCTGCATATGTCTGCTGCCTGAGCCGTGCATGGAAGTACTTGAGAGGCCAAACCATGAACCAAGGCTGGCTGCTACTAGTGATATGCGTAGAGCTTCTCAGCAAGATGTACGGGACATGCTTAAGTGGATGATTTTTGTCTGGGTTCTGAGAACCTTTGAGAGACCATAGGAAAGTCTACAGCATGAGCGACGGCTGGCAATTTGTACAAAAAAGCCATTGGAAGCAGACAAAGTGTGCTCAAAAGTTGGGTGGGGCATGGTCTCAGAACCACCTGGGTGCAGAAAACCAATGGCGTTAGCTGACTTGATGGAGACACAGATATGGTGGCTGCCTGCATCTGCACACTAGGAAGGTGGGGGTAGGGGCTCAAGAGAAAAACAATGGCTTCAGCCATCTGCTCTATCAGGGAGAAAGTGTCCCCTCCAGTCCTTGTCTTAAAGGCAGACAACACAGTTCACCCCTGTATGATGTGGTCGCCTCTTTAGGTGCAGCCCCAGTGCAAGAGCTCACAGCCAGTGAGTCCATTGGTAAGTCAGTGTGCATCCCTTGAAAAGAACGCCTGGGACAGTAGCTGCCCTCTATCTCAGTCACTCAATCTCCGCTGGTTTTGACAAGCAGAGATCATGAAACATCTCTCCCTGGCACTGGAACACTTTGATGAGGAGCGGCTGGGAGTCTTCGCTCATCAGGGGGTTAACTCAAAATCTGACATATCCCTTCTGATTTTTAAGGGTCACATGCGGGTGTGGGACCAACCCATTCCACATCTCTGCCCCTCCTACTAGTCTCGAGGTGGTTCCTTCTGTATGTCCTTGGTTGTAGGGCTTCAGTTCAACATGATTGCAGAAGACTGTCATTGATGGTAGTTTTGTAGTTTATTTGTAATTTTCATATGGTGGTGAGAGGAGGTAAGCCCAGAGTTTACCTACTCCACCATCTTGACCGGATCTCAGTGTGCACATTTTAAAACAGAAATTCTTCCCATCCATGAGCACAGAATGTGCTTCCCTTTGTTTGTATCCTCTTCACTTTCTTTCTTCAATGTGTTAGAGTTTTCCAAGCACAGGTCTCTTACCTCCTTGGTTAAATTTATTGCTAGGTATTCTTTCAAGAAATTGTAAGTGGGATGTTGTCTTAATTTCTCTTCCTGATAGTTTGTTATTGGTGTATGAAAATGCAACAGATTTCTGAATATTAGTTTTGAATCCTGCTACCTGGTAAGTGGCTAAAAGCTTTTCTCTTGGTGCATTTAAGGTTTCCTTTGTCATTGACCTTTGGCATGTACCCCCAAAGGACAAAGCCACTGAATAATTGACATGTTCTGCCCTCCCATTTCGAGCAGAAGCCTACTAGTGAAATGGACATCACAACTCTCATCGGATCCATGCTAATTACCTGACTGACCTTTATCCATAAATATAAATGAAACATCACATTTGATGTGATGAAACAAAGGTTTGCCAAAACAAAAATGAAAACAAAAATGAAACAAAGGTTTGCCAGATACATGAGGAAAGTTTAAGAGAAGGTCATGATTACCAAACAGAACTCTTTCTGGGGCAGGGGAACCCCAAATGCAATACAGGAAACAGAAGAGAACTTTACCAAAAATTCACATTCATTTTCTCAGAAACTGTAGGGGAGAAAACGGATATACAAAATAAAAGACGTCTTGTACAGAAGGAAAAGATTGGAGGCCAGATAAAAAGTCCTTGCAAAAAAGAAATATAATTGCAAAATTAAAAACTCAGACACCAGGCACTCAGGGCAGATTCTCCATGCCCCACCCAGACTCTGACAGAACCAGGAGCAGGTCGATGACAGGCGGACCCCTCTGACCCCATCGCCGCCTGAATGGAACCAACGGATTCCCCCTCCTTCTCCCCCTCACACCACTTATGGGGTAAAAGTTACATCTAACGGTCGGGTTTCAGAGCCAACCACCAACCTCCAATGGCCAGCTGCCAGGCGACTGGGGACAATCTGGTGAGCAGGCTCTTCTCCTGCCGACCTCCTCGCCCATTCCGGGAGCGTCCAGGGCCCCGCAGCCACCACCTTCGCCCGCGCCACTGTGCCCCTCTTCTGCCCCCGCTTCTGCGCCGCCTTGGCACCCGCTGCACCGGCCCCACCAGCCATGACGACCGCGCCGCCCTCGTACGTGCGCCAGAACTACCACCCCGAATGCGAGGCCGCCATCAACAACCAGATCCTGCTGGAGCTCCATGCCTCCTACGTGTACCTGTCCTTGGTCTCCTATTTCAGCAGCCACGAGGTGGCCTTGAAGCGCTTCGCCCGGTTCTTCCTGCAGCAGTCCCAAAAGGAGAGGGAGCATGCGGAAAGGCTGATGGAGCTGCAGAACCAGCGCGGGGGCCACCTCCGCCTGTGCCACATCAGCAGGCCTGACCGCAACCGCTGGGAGAACGGCCTGAAGGCCATGGAGTGCGCCTTGCACCTGGAGATGAGCGTGAACCAGAGCCTGCTCGATCTGCACCAGCTGGCCACCGAGAAGAAGGATGCCCACCTGTGCGCCTTCCTGAGCAGTCACTGCCTGCAGGGGCAGGTGGAGCTCATCAAAGAGCTGGGGGACCACATCACCAACCTGCGCAAGATGGGAGCCCCGGGATCCGGCCTGGCAGAGGACCTCTTTGACCAGCTCACCCTGGGCGACAGCCACAAAAAGAGCTGAGTTTGGACTGCCTGCCCCATAGCCACTGGGTGACTTCCCCTGGTCACCACACCGACGAGGCACATTGCAGTATTGCCCTTGCAAAACGTTCACTTAAGTTTCCTCCTTCCAATTTTACCATTTTTTTCCAATAAAGTTGTCAGTTCCTAAATATAGAAAAGTCTTTCCTTCATCACTCTGTGTGTGTCTGTGTGGGTGAGCAAATCTCTCACCTTTTAAGTTTTAAAACAGGTCTCCAGTAGCCTCTACATTGATCCATGTCCCATCCACATGCAGCTCCCGATTTCTGTGAATGAAGGCACAAGGTACTGCGTGGGACCCTGGAAAACACAAAATAATTTTTCCCTTATAAACACAGTGGTATTTGGGGGTGGGGTGAGGTGAGGCCCTGGTGAAGGTGGGTGCAGGTAAATTAGTAAAAGTATTGAAACATGGCCTGAAAATCAGGATTCCAGTTGCCTCTGGGGAAGAACTGAAGGGAATGGGATTGGACAGGTATTGTAATAAAGGGGGTCTTCAGCTTTACCTGAAATTTTACGTCCATGAAATTATGCAGATACTAATATGAAGTATGGTAACAATATGGGTGTTTTGGAAGTCTCAATGGTGGAGTATCTCTTTGACAAGCTAACACTGGGCAACACTAATAATGGAAATAAGCCTAAGGCTTTCGTTCCCATGGACAAGGGGCTGACTTACCATGATCACCAATGCCTGGCTTACAGGTTACGGGTACAGAATATCCACTTATGTATGTTTACCTTCATCTGTGTCATGTGTGTTTGTGGAGGGGCGGTGTGTGCAGAGTTGAGTTTGAATCTGCAGAGTAGATTCTGAAGATTTGCTTAGGAAGACAGTCCTTGTTTAAAACAAGTTCAATGACTGCACTATTGAAAATGATATGGTTGCTTTCTGGACCTTCCCTTCGCTTGTTTTTATTTCTGCCTTTGGGTTTTATGTATGCAACTTTGATTTAGATTTTGTTATTTGCTACTGACAGAACCTAACCACATGTGTTCTTATTATCACCACACTTTACCAGGCTCCACTGTAACTATTTATGGTAAATAGCTCCTTTATGATCATAAATGATGCTTTTCTCTTTATCTTTAGTACAGATTTTACTGAAAAGAAAAAACATGAAAGGGTGAAAGGGATAAAATAAAAGCAGATGCTTGGATGGAAATATAGACTGGTGAAGCCTCCTGCTGCAGGTATCGCTTCGCCCCTGAAAGTGCTTTCCTCTTAATTTGCAGGCTTTTCATTCCTTAGACCAGCCTTTCCAAGACCGTGTTCAGTATCAGTCAATGCTACAAAATATAGCAGGTATTCAGTGAAAAAGGGATCTCTCTCTCTTTTTCTCTCTCTACATATAATGTATTAATTGGAATAGCAGGATTTTTGTTCTGTTTTTCAGTTTTTGTTTATGCTCGGAATTCTATATCTTTAACATAAAAACACACACTGTGAATTTATAACAGGAGGAAGAATAGTATTTCCCAAACGTTCTAATCACAGGATTGTTTTACTTTTTCTTCTTTTGCTACTTCTCACAGAACATTATAACCAAGAAACAAGCTTTGGAAACAACGTTAAGAGATCTCATCTATGTTGTTTCAGAAGCACATACCTGGTCACTAAACCTCACTCACTTTCACTAAGAAGTCATTTTTCATTTTTAGAAACGGGAAACTTTGCTGTGAAGTTTCCAGCACAATAAGTTTTAGGACAGTTAGTTTAAGGCAGGGTCCTCACCATGAGAATGGGCATATATCACATTGTCCCTTCTGTTTCCTAACCGATAGCTGCTGACACTGTATTTTCCCTTCAGATTCTCATTTCCATTTTCAAATGAATGGCTTTCTAGGAATGGTAACATTGATACTTTTTCCAATACCTAAAGTACAGAGAATGGCTACACCGCTTATATTCTTCACCTCCCTCTACCTATGTATTCATCTCACCAGCAAAAGAATTCTTTAATTTGATTTCCACACTAGATTCCTAAATTTTGGTCAGTAACACACCTTTGGGTCAAAAGCAGTCTGTGCCTGCATTGTTTTGGAAATAACAGGGTCACATTTGTCTCAATTCAGATATTTAACTATTGGGTTAGTGCAAAAGTAATGGAGGCTTTTGCAATTATTTTTAACCTTTTAAACCGCAATTACGTTTGCACCAACCTAATATGAGAAAAAAAAGGAATTTATGCTACCAAGGGTTTTATTAATAAAGTCCAGGATTGTTCAATAAATAAATAATGAGAGTAATGTGTTTAATGTGCAGCATCTTACACTTTCACCTTTTTTCCTCCAAAGGGATCATCAACATGATTACCTACACCATTATTTGATTTTGGATGAACACCTGATTGCAAAGCATTCTTCTCTGGGTTCCACTGAGGACTTACCAAGTTTCTCTGCTGCCTTAAAGTGCTTGGTGCAAATCTATAAATGGAAATTGCACCAGTCTCAGACTGCAGCCCATGTGAGACAATATCTAATGATAAATTCTTGGAGATTTTAAAATTTAAATGTGTTCCCACAACGACTCTTAGGTGTCAACTCTCGTGAAACCGCCAATGAATTGGATAAGGTGCCTATTTTACCCCTGGCAGATAGCAAGAGAATATAAAACTATTATTGTCTCAACACGGAAAATGTGCTATCATTTTCATAAATGATTATATCATGCTAGAAATTACAAGATGATTAAAGTAAGCTTCTCAACAAGAACATTATTTGTGTCTGACCCATCTTATTAACCACAACTTTCATTTGTCTACCCTTTGTCTCCCTAATTCAATTCAAGTACCATTTATTCCTTTTTTGACCAACAGAAATTTATTTCTTACATTTTGTCCAATTACACTTAATGTATTGAAAACATTATACATCGCTATCGAGTGGGGTTATCCCACGGGCACAAGGATGGCTCAACATATGCACATCGGTCAATGTGATACACTGCATACAAAAAATATGAACAAAAATCATATGATTACATCCATAGATGCAAAGAAAGCATTTGAGAAGATACACCATCAATTTATGTTTGAAACACTTAATAAAATGGGTATAGAAGGAAAATATACCTCAACAAAATAGTCCATATATGACAAACCCTCAGTCAATATCATAAATAATGCTGAAAAACTGAAGCCCTTTGCTCTACCTTCAGGAACACCACAGGACTATCCCCTATCACCACTGCTTTTCAAAATAGTATTGGAAGTCCTAGCCAGAACCTTGGAAGTCCTTGGAAGTCCTTGGCAAGAGAAGGAAATAACAGGCATCCGAATTGGGAATGAAGAACTTCAATTGTCACTTTTTGCCGATGACATGATGTTATATGTATGAAATCTTAAAGACTTCACCAAAAAGCTATTAGAAACTATAAATGAATACAGTAAAGTAGCCGGCTAGAAAATCAACATACAAAAATCCACTCCTTCCTATATACTAACAATGAAATATCAGAAAAAGCAAGAAAAACAATTTTGCAATTGCAACAAAAAGAATAAAATATCTAGGAATAAACTTAACCAAGGATGTGAAGGGCCTATACCCTGAAAAGTATAAGACACTTATAAAAGAAATTGAAGAAGACACAAAGAAATGGAAAGACATTCATGTTGACGGATCGGAAGAATCAACATAGTTAAAATGGCATATTACCCAAAGCAATATACAGATTTAAAGAAATCCCCATCAAAATCCCAATGGCATTTTTTAAAAAAGAAATAGAACAAAAAAATCATCAATTTGTATGGAACCACAAAAGACCTCGAATAGCCAAAGAAAGCCTAAGAAAAAAGAATCAAGCTGGAGGTATCACATTCCCTGACTTCAGCTTGTATTACAGAGCAACAAAATCAAGACGTTCAATATTATATTAGTTTCAGGTGTACAACATAGTGGTTAGACATTGATATAACTGATGAAGTGATCTCTCTGTCACACCTAGTTAACCCGCCCCCCCCCCCCCGTGATGCCATACAGAGTTACTACAACATTTTCCTATGCTGTACTTTACGTGCCCATGACTCTTTTGTAACTGCCAATTTATAGTTCATAATCCCTTCACCTTTTTCATCCAGTCTTGCTAACCCTCTCCTATATGGCAATTATCACATTTCTCTCTGTATCTATGAGTGTGTTCCTGTTTTGTTTGTTTGTTTATTTTGTTTTTTTCTTTTAGTTTCCACATATAAGTTTAATCATGTGGTATTTGTCTTTCTCTGTCTCACTTATTGCACTAGGCACAATAACCTCTAGGTCCATTCATGTTGTCGCACATGGAAGCTTTTCATTCCTTTTTATGGCTGAGTACCATTCTATTGTATATATGTAGCACATCTTCTTTATCCATTCATCTACTGATGGGCGCTTAGGTTGCTTCCATAGCTCGGCTGTTGTGATAATGCTTTCGTGAACATATGAATGAGCACGTGCCCTCACAGTACATTTTCGTTTTCTTTGGATAAATATCCAAAAGTGGGATTACTAGGTCCTTGTATGTCTCTTGTTATAGCCCTTGTTTTAGTCATTTTGACTGGTATAAGGATTGTCACCCCAGCTTTTTCTTTGTTTGTTTGCATTTTCACGAAATATCTTTTTCCATCCCTTTACATTCAGTCTGTGTGTTTCTTTGATCTGAAGTGAGTCTCTTATAGGCAGTACATGTAAAACAGTTTTTTCTTTTATCCAGTCAGCCCCTGGTGTCTTTTTATTGGAGGACTTAATCCATTTACATTGAAAGTAATTCTTGGTAGGTATGTAGTTGTTGCCATTTTATTATTCTTATTTTAAATTTCTTTCCTTTTTTGTCTTAAAGAAATCCCTCTAAGATTCCGTGTAATACTGCTTTAGTGATGATGAACTTCTTTAGCTTTTTCTTGTCTGTGAAGCCCATATCTGTCCTTCGATTCTAAATGATAGCTTTGCTGGGTAGAGTAATCTTGTTTTTAGACTCTTGCTTTCCATCACCTTGAATATTTCCTGCCAATCCCTACAGGCCTGAAAGGTTTTTGTTGAGAAGTCAGTTGACTGTCTTATGGGAGCTCCCTTGTGGACAACTAACTGCTTTTCTCCTGCTGCTTTTAAGATTACCTCGTTGTCTTTAACCTTTGGCATTTTAATTGTGATATGTCTTCATGTGGGCCTCTTTGGATTCAGCTTTTTGGGACTCTGTGTGCTTTTTGGGGTGCATGTGTATTTCCTTCACAAGGTCAGGGAAGTGTTCTGTCACTAGTTCTTCAAATAGGTTTTCAATACCATGCTCTCTCTCTTCTCCGTCCAGTACCCCTATAATGTGAATGTTGATATACTCGATGTTGTCCCAGAGACCCTTTACACTCTCTTCATTTTACTTCTTTTTTCTTTTTGCTGCTCTGATTGGGTGTATTCTGCTACCTTATCTTCCAAATCACTGATTCGATCCTCTGCTTCATTTAAGCAACTCTGATTCCCTACAATGTCTTCTTTATTTCTATTACTGTATTTTTTATTTCCAACTGGTTACTTTTTATGGTTTCTGTCTGGATTTTTATGTTTCCTGTCTCTTTGTTAAAGTTCTCCCTGAGATCATTGAGCACCCTTATAACCAGTGTTTGGAACTCTGTGTCTGGTAGACTACTTGACTCTACTTTGTTCAGTTCTTCTTCTGAAGCTTTGTTTTGTTCTTTTATTTGGGACATGTTTCTTTGTCTCCCCATTTTGGCTGCCTCCCTGTGTTTGTTTCTGTGTATTACGCAGGATTGCTATATCTCCCAATGTTAGTAAAGTGGCCTCATGTAGTAGGTGTGCTATGGAGCTCTGTGGTGCAGTCTTCCTGGTCACCTGAGCCTCGCACTCCAGCTGTGTCCTTTGTGTGGGTGATGTGTACCCTGGTTATTATTGTAGTTGAGCCTTGTAGTTGAGCCTTGGTTATTATTGGGATGTTAGTAGTAGGGACTAACCCTCAGGCTCACTGGTTGTGGGAACTGGCCGTGACTACACTGGAGGAGTTGTGGTGAAGGGTCTGACCCTAACATAGCAGAATGTGCCTCAGCAGGGCTCTGGTGCCTGCCCAATCCGACCCTTGGGTTTGTCTTCCTATGAGGTGGTTTGGTGATGTTCCACCTCATATGGAAGCTCACCACTGGGCATGCCAGCCCCATGGCCACCTGGGAGAGGACTCACTGCAGGGTCCATAGCCAGCACTAATCTGTGGCCCACATGTAGCCTGCCTGCAGGAGCCATAAAGCAATCTGCAGATGGTTGCTTCCCGAGCTGAGCACAGAAGTACCTTGAGAGGCCAAGCCATGAACCAAGGCTGGCTGCTACTAGTGCCATGCTTAGAGGTGCTCAGCCAGAGGTACGGGACATGAACAAGCTAGATGCTGGTTGTCTGGGTTTCTTAAACCTTTGAGAGACCATAGGAAAGTCTACAGCATGAGCCACAGCAGGCAATTTGTACGAAAAAGCCACTGGAACCAGCTAGTGTATGCCTAAATGTTGGGTGGGTGTGGTCTCAGAATCACCTGGGTGTAAAAAACCAATGGTGCTAGCTGGCTTGATGGAGACACAGATATGGTGGCTTCCTGCATCTGCACACTAGGAAGTTGGGGGGAGGGTCTCAAGAGAGAAACAATGGCTCCAGCCAGCTCCCTTGTCTGAGACAAAGCGTTCACTCCAGCCCTTATCCTGAAGACACACAACTCAGTTCACCCCTGTATGATGCGGTCGCCTCTATAGCTGCAGCCCCGTGCAGGAGCTCACAGCCAGTGACTCCATTGGTAAGTCAATGCGCAGTCCCTTGAAGAGGAGTTCCTGGGAAAGCAGCTGACCTGAGTCTCCACTAGTTTTCACACTAGTCAATCTCCACTAGTTTTCACAACCAGAAATCATGTGGACATCTCTCCCTGGCCTTGGAACTCAAGGATGGGGAGCGGCTGGAGGGTTAACACAACAGGTGAAATATCCCTTCTGATTTTTAATAATCACACGTGGGTGTGAGACCAGCCTGTTCCACATCTGCTCCTCTTACCAGAATCAAAGTGGCTCTTTCTGTATGTTGTTTGTTGTACCACTTTGGTTCAACATGATTTCAGAAGACTCTCATTGATGGTAGTTTTGTAGTTTATTTGTAATTTTCATATGCTGGTGAGAGGAGGTAAGCCCAGAGTTTACCTACTCCACCATCTTGACCGGATCTCCGTGTGCACATTTTAAAACAGAAATTCTTCCCATCCATGAGCACGGAATGTGCTTCCCTTTGTTTGTATCCTCTTCACTTTCTTTCTTCAATGTGTTAGAGTTTTCCAAGCACAGGTCTCTTACCTCCTTGGTTAAATTTATTGCTAGGTATTCTTTCAAGAAATTGTAAGTGGGATGTTGTCTTAATTTCTCTTCCTGATAGTTTGTTATTGGTGTATGAAAATGCAACAGATTTCTGAATATTAGTTTTGAATCCTGCTACCTGGTAAGTGGCTAAAAGCTTTTCTCTTGGTGCATTTAAGGTTTCCTTTGTCATTGACCTTTGGCATGTACCCCCAAAGGACAAAGCCACTGAATAATTGACATGTTCTGCCCTCCCATTTCGAGCAGAAGCCTACTAGTGAAATGGACATCACAACTCTCATCGGATCCATGCTAATTACCTGACTGACCTTTATCCATAAATATAAATGAAACATCACATTTGATGTGATGAAACAAAGGTTTGCCAAAACAAAAATGAAAACAAAAATGAAACAAAGGTTTGCCAGATACATGAGGAAAGTTTAAGAGAAGGTCATGATTACCAAACAGAACTCTTTCTGGGGCAGGGGAACCCCAAATGCAATACAGGAAACAGAAGAGAACTTTACCAAAAATTCACATTCATTTTCTCAGAAACTGTAGGGGAGAAAACGGATATACAAAATAAAAGACGTCTTGTACAGAAGGAAAAGATTGGAGGCCAGATAAAAAGTCCTTGCAAAAAAGAAATATAATTGCAAAATTAAAAACTCAGACACCAGGCACTCAGGGCAGATTCTCCATGCCCCACCCAGACTCTGACAGAACCAGGAGCAGGTCGATGACAGGCGGACCCCTCTGACCCCATCGCCGCCTGAATGGAACCAACGGATTCCCCCTCCTTCTCCCCCTCACACCACTTATGGGGTAAAAGTTACATCTAACGGTCGGGTTTCAGAGCCAACCACCAACCTCCAATGGCCAGCTGCCAGGCGACTGGGGACAATCTGGTGAGCAGGCTCTTCTCCTGCCGACCTCCTCGCCCATTCCGGGAGCGTCCAGGGCCCCGCAGCCACCACCTTCGCCCGCGCCACTGTGCCCCTCTTCTGCCCCCGCTTCTGCGCCGCCTTGGCACCCGCTGCACCGGCCCCACCAGCCATGACGACCGCGCCGCCCTCGTACGTGCGCCAGAACTACCACCCCGAATGCGAGGCCGCCATCAACAACCAGATCCTGCTGGAGCTCCATGCCTCCTACGTGTACCTGTCCTTGGCCTCCTATTTCAGCAGCCACGAGGTGGCCTTGAAGCGCTTCACCCGGTTCTTCCTGCAGCAGTCCAGCCAGGAGAGAGAGCACGGGGAAAGACTAATGGAGCTGCAGAACCAGCGCGGTGGCCGCCTCCGCCTTCTGTGACATCAGCAGGCGTGACCGTCACCACTGGGAGAACGGCCTGAAGGCCATGGAGTGCACCTTCCACCTGGAGATGAGCGTGAACCAGAGCCTGCTCGACCTGCACCAGCTGGCCACCGAGAAGAAGGACGCCCACCTGTGCACCTTCCTGAGCAGTCACTGCCTGCAGGGGCAGGTGGAGCTCATCAAAGAGCTGGGGGACCACATCACCAACCTGCGCAAGATGGGAGCCCCGGGATCCAGCCTGGCAGAGGACCTCTTTGACCAGCTCACCCTGGGCGACAGCCACAAAAAGAGCTGAGTTTGGACTGCCTGCCCCATAGCCACTGGGTGACTTCCCCTGGTCACCACACCGACCAGGCACGTTGCAGTATTGCCCTTGCAAAACGTTCACTTAAGTTTTCTCCTTCCAATTTTACCATTTTTTCCAATAAAGTTGTCAGTTCCTAAATATAGAAAAGTCTTTCCTTCATTAGTCTTTGTTGGGTGTGTGTGTGTGTGTGTGTGTCTTTGTTGTGTGTGTGTGTGTGGTGTGTGTCTTTGTTGTGTGTGTGTGTGTGTGTGTGGTGTGTGTGTGTGTGGTGTGTGTCTTTGTTGTGTGTGTGTGTCTGTGTGTGCGCAAAACCCTCACCTTTTAAGTTTTAAAACAGGTCTCCAGTAGCCTCTACACTGATTCATGTCCCAGCTACATGCAGCTCCAGATCTGAGTGGATGGAGGGAGAAGGTACTGCGTGGGACCCTGGAAAACACAAAAGAAATCTTCCCCTTATAAACACTGTGGTATTTGGGGGTGGGGTGAGGTGGGACCCTGGTGAAGGTGGGTGCAGGTGAATTAGTAAAAGTATTGAAACATGGCCTGAAATTCAGGATTGCAGCTGCCTCTGGGGAAGAAGTGATGGGAATGGGATTGGGCGGGGAATAAAATAAAGGGGGTCTTCAGCTTTACCCATAATGTTTACGTCCATGAAATTATGTAGCTGCTAATGTCAACTCTGGGTAGCAAGATGGATGTTTTGGAAGTCTGAATGGTAGAGTATCTCTTTGACAAGCTAACACTGGGCAACACTGATAATGGAAATAAGCCTTAGGCTTGCTTTCCCATGGACAGGGGGCTGACTTACCATGGTCACCAATGCCTGGCTTACAGGTTACAGGTACAGAACATCGACTTATGTATGTTTACCTTCATCTGTATCGGGTGTGTATGTACAATTTCAGATTGTACAACATAGTGATTAGATATTGATATAACTATTGACGTGATGTCTGCTATGTCTAGTTACCCTGTGATACCACACAGCTTTATTACATTTTTCTATTCTGTACCGTACATCCCCATGACTGTTTGTAACTGCCAATTTGTACTTCTCAATCCCTTCATCGTCTTCACCCAGCCCTGCCAACCCCCTCTATCTGGCAGCCATCAGATTTTCCTCTGTGTGTATGAGTGTGTTCCTGTTTTGTTTATTTTTTTTGTTTCCACATATAAGTGTAATCATGTGGCATTTGTCTTTCTGTGTCTGTCTTATTGCACTTGTCATAATAACCTCTATATCCATCTATGTTTTCGCAAAGGGTGGCATTTCATTCTCTTTTATGGCCGAGTACTATTCCAGTGTATATGTGTTGCACCTCTTCTTTATCCATGGACATTTAGATTGCTTCCATAGTCCATAACATGGCTATTGTTTATAGTGCTGCTATGAACATAGCGATACATACATATCTTTTCTCATATGTGTTTTGGTATTGTTGGGTCATATGGAAGTTGGTTTTTAAATTTTTTAGGAACCTGCATGCTGTTTTGCATAGTGTCTTCACTAGTTTGCAATACCACCAATAGTGTACGAGGATTTCCTTTTTGCCACATCCTCGGCAACACCCCTTGTTTTTTGATTTATTGATTATACCCATTCTGATGGGTGTGAGTTCAGAGGTTATTGTGGTTTTTAACTTGCATTTCCCTGACCATTAGTGACCTTGACTGTCTTTTAATGTCTATTGTCCAACTATAGATCCTCTTTGGAGAAATGTCTATTCAGGCCTTCTGCCTATTTTCTAATTGGATTTTTGTTTGTTCTAACTTCTATGAGTTCTTTATATATTTTCAATACTAATGCTCTATCATCAGATGTATCATTAGCAAATATCTTTTCCTATTCAGTAGGTTGTCGGTTCATTTTGTTGATGGTTTCTTTGCTGTGCAAAAACATTTTAGTTTGATGTAGTCCCAAATGTTTATTGTTTCTTTTGTTGCTCTTTCTTGAGGAGACATCTCCAAAAAAATATTACTAAGAGCAATGTCAAAGAGATTACTGCCTGTGTTTTCTTCGAGGAGTTTTATGGTTTGCAATGTTATGTTTAAGACTTCAATCCATTTTGAGTTTATTCTTGTATATGGTGTTAGAAGATGGTCTAGGTTCATTTTTTAATGTATCTGTCCAATTTTTCCAGCATCATTTATTGATAAGACTGTCTTTACCCCTATTGGATACTCTTGCCCATTTTGCCATAGATTAACTGACCATAGAGGCATGGGTTTATTTCTGGGTTTTCTCTTCTGTTCCATTGATCTATGTGTCTGCTTTTTCGCTGGTGCCATCATGTTTTGATTACAAGCGTCTTGTAGCATAGTATGACATCTAGTAGTGAGATGTATGAGGTCTGACAATTAAGTTCATGAACTTGTTCTAATGATGTTGCTAACCTTTTTTGATGTCAGAGGGATTATTCATTATGAATTTGTACCAACTGGAGAAACAGTTAACCAAGTTTACTATTTGGAAGTGCTGAAAAGGCTGCATGAAAAAGTTAGACAACCTGAACTTTTCACCAACAATTCATGGCTCTTGCATGACGACAATGCACCAGCTCACACGGCACTGTCTGTGAGGGTGCTTTTAGCCTGTAAACAAATAACCATATTGGAACACCCTCCCTACTCACCTGATCTAGCCCCCAATGACTTCTTTCTTTACCCCAAGATAAAGGAAATATTGAAAGAAAGACATTTTGATGGCATTCAGGACATCAAGTGTAAAATGATGACAGTTCTGATGGGCATTCCAGAAAAAGAGTTCCAAATTTGCTTTGAAGGGTGGACTAGACACTGGCATCAGTGCATAGCTTCTCAAGGGGAGTACTTCAAAGGTGACCCTAGTGATATTCAGCAATGAGGTACATAGCACTTTTTCTAAGATGAGTTTGTGGACTCAATTGTCTGATCTCATATATCTCCAACCTTGTTCTTTTTTCTCAAGATTTCCTGGTGTTTGGGTGTTCTGTGGTTCCATATAAATTTTAGAATGATGTGTTCTAGGTCTGTGAAAAATGCCATTGGTACTTTGATACAGATTGCATTGAATCTACATGCTTTGGGTAGTATGGACATTTTAACATAAATTTTTTGTATTCATAAGCACGGAATGTGCTCCTTTTTATTTGTATCCTCTTCACTTTCTTTCTTCAATTTCTTTTAATTTTCCAAGCACATGTCTTTACCTCCCTGGTTAAATATATTGCTGATATTTTTTTATGCAATTGTAAATGGGATATTTTCTTCATTTGTCTTTCCTATATTTTGTTATTGGTGCATAAAACTGCAACAGAATCCTGAATATTATAATAGTTTTGGATCCTGCTACCTTGTATGCTTGTACCTTGCTACCTTGTAATAGTTATGGATCCTGCTACCTAAATACCTTGTAGGTAACTAACTGCTTTTCTCTTGCTCGTTTTAAGTTCTTTTCTTTGTCTTTAACTTTGGCATTTTAATTATGATGTTTCTTGGTGTAGCCTGTTTGGATTCTTCTTCTCTGGGACTCTCTACGCTTTTATATCTATTTCCTTTACCAGGTTAAGGAAGTTTTCCATTATTATTTCTTTAAATAGATTTTTAATCTTTTGCTCTATCTTCTCCTTCCACTACCGCTATTATGTGAATGTTGTTATGCTTAATGTTGTCCCAGAGGTCTCTTCAACAATCCTTATTTTTTGAAATTCTTTTCTTCTGTTCCAATTGGGTGTTTTAAGCTACCTTGTCTTCCAAATTGCTGATTCCATCCTCTGTTTCATCTGGTGTTACTAGAGGGTAAGGGTGGAGGGGGGTGGTAGATGAGGGTAAAGGGGATCCAATATATGGTGATGGAAAGATAACTGACTCTGGGTGATGAACACACAGTGTGATAGATAGATGATATATTACAGAATCGTACACCTGAAATCTACATAACTTTACTAACAATTGTCACCCCAATAAAGTTTAATTAAAAAAAAGAGCACCCTTTAATTGTTGCTGCAATTCACTGTTCAATCTGGCCAAAACTATGTTGGTTTCCTTGCTGCATGTAACTGATGCCTAATTAGCTTTCTTATCTTTCACAACAGACCTAGGCTTATATAAGGCTGTGATGTAAGAACAGCAGCTAAGACACCTTTCTTTTGTGCACATTCATCAACGTCTAGCCTTAAGTCATCTTCTGATCTTACTTTCTTCTTTGAACAGGTTTAGGTGGTGGAGGAAGAGTTGATGTACCTTTGTTCACATTAGCAGGAGCACTAGCAGCTTTCTTTTCTTCCCTTTCACTAGTGTCTATTTTGGCAACTTGAAGAGTACTTGCAGGACCAGAAGCTATTTCAGCTATCAAGACCTCTGGATGTTTCTCAGCTTCATCACCTTACTCTTTATTTACATTTGATGCAGTAAATACTTCAAATTGGCTGAAATCTGCAAAGTTTTCTTGTTCTGCTATTGTTGAGGTGAGGTACTAGTATGAGTTATTAGGCTATCGGCATCCACTGGGCAATACACGACTGGACCAGGAGCCTGTGAGGACTGTGGTCTTGGAGGCACTGCAGGAGGATGGGCTACAGCTCCAGCCTGTTGTTGATTCATGGTGACCATACAGATCCGATTCATATGTGTAGATGATGATCTAGAATGAGAGGGTTGTAGCCTTGGAAAGGGTAGTGCTATCAGGTGACGTTCCTGAGTCCAACCTTTAATGAGTTCTGTTGTTCCTGATCTGTTCTGGGTCTGAAGTGAAAGAGTCCGAACTACTGTAACCATTGGCTACAGTATTTCCAGAAGCAAATTTCACAATGAATTTATGCTATTTTCTTCTGAAAGGCCAGATATTTTCACAAGTAATGGGCTAGTGCGATTAGTATGATCACTGCCAATTCTTTTAAGTTCCATTTCCTGAATGTGGATTTTGCTTGGAGTCATCCGAATGGGAACTGGATGAACAATAGCAGTATCAGGGTCAACTGGTGCAATGTCGGGATTGAAGTGGGTCAGAGTTGGTGAGCTTGAAGAGCGTTCACTAAATGTCTCCCACTGCCCACTGCTCTGATTCATCTCTAGCCAAGTCTGGCTCAGTGACGGCATTGAGGGTGACGTGCTTGGAGGTGCTTCTGCAGGAGAGCCTGAATCACCTACCTCAGCTGTCTGATCCGCAATGTCTGTTGAATCTTCCAAATCAATTAGTGTGGGCACTAAACTTTCAGGGAGTTTTTCTGTAAGTCATAGCTATTCTTTCTAGCAACTACCAGGTGAAAAGCAGCACAAAACTCATCCCATTTCAATGCTACATCTTTACCAAAGCCTGAGAGTTCCTAAACATGAGTAAGTTCAAGTATGGGAAGCTCTGACTTTGTAAAAACAAATAACAAAACAAAACAAAAACCCCTCAAAAACTCTAGCTGCAGATCCTGGAATAAATCCATTTAGGTCAGGCTGAATGGTTTTATACTGATGTATGCAACACTATCTTTGTCTGTTATTTTCTAGGGATCATAACAAGTGGATTGCCTACAAATTTCACTGGCAGTTGTAGCTGATGCTACAGTTTATGCTGTTGTCTGATCCTGGACAGAAGCAGGATGTGTAGTTAAAAGAGTACTGGTTGGTAGAGTATCTGCAAAACTGACCCAGTTTTCTTGAAGAGGAGGTTGGGAATGCCCTCACCACACTTCATTACCAGCAGAAGAACCTGATTGTGCTTCACCAAAGGGAGATCAAAATGGCCCTGGTCCTGCACAAGGCCTCCTACTATTTCCTGCACTGGGGTGAAGGTTGTGCTTCTTTCACGTGTGTGGAGAAATTGGAGGGGACGGCTGTGGTGAAACTACTGGAGATGCAGGTTCCTATTGATCTGCAGAGGTATGAGACTAGACAGCGTCATGACTTAACAGATCCGCTTTCCACTGGCCCGCTGCCAGGTGGTGGGGGAATTATACCAGAATAAGACCTTTGATTTTCAGAATCTGAAGACTATGAGGCTGCATGACAAGATTCCTGTTCATTCTTTGAAGGGACAAATCTTGGCAGATAAAGGTCCTTGACTGTATTAATACTTCCCATTCAAAATGGAAGCACACTGGGTAACAGCTACCAGTTTCAAAACAATACAGAACTGACTTCCAAAATAACCAAGTCTTGTTGCACCACAAAGCTCTATAACCTGCCGTACCACATCCGGGGTTGCTGCGCAGCTCAGAACAGCTCCAGCACTGGTCCACTGGCCTCCACCTTCTTGGTCCTCTCCATGTCACAGTAGAAGAAATCCAAGTAGTATTTCGGCTCTGTATTGCTCAGTATTAAGCCTTAAATCTTCACCTCTGGCTCATAGTGGTTCTGCCCGGCAAACAACACTCGGGGCCAGGCCCCAGGACAGTTCAGGCTGCATATTGCCCAGTTTTCTTCTCCCCATCCCCTCCCCCGAAGCCGCTGGGAGCCCCAGCTCTGGCCTTACACACGCACGGGGTGTGTCAGAGCGACAGGGCAGGAAGGTCACGAAGATGGGTCCGGCTGGGCACTGTGCGGCTGCTTGAGAGGCCCACGGACTCTCAGGATCAACGAACGCAGCTTGGGTCTGGGTTTGGGCTCTGCTCCGTGGCTGCTGGGAGGGCACAGGGGATGGGGGTGGGAGAGGCGAGGGGCACGGCCTGCGAGAGGAAGGGGTGGACTCTGCCACCTCCCCCACCGTGGCTCAGCTCGAATCTCCCTGAACAAACGTTTATTCTCAATAAATGAGTTTATGTTGCGGAATCAAAGTTAAATAAGACATGGACATGGCCCAGTTAAACCAAATATATTAGCACTTTGCCAATTTTCTAAAAATAAAATATAAGTCCAATAGGATTTATTTTAATAACCAATTAAATCAAAAGTATAGATAGGCAGTGTTTTCATTTATCAGTCTCCACTTTATAAAGAGGTATGCTACACAGTCATTCGAGAAATTCGCCCAAATGGGAATGAAGCCATTTTTAATAAGGTATGAGGAAGAAAGTAGGCCAGCTATTCTTCAGGTCAGAACAGTGGACTCTAACCAAATCTAAAGCATAGTTATAATGACAATCATCTGGGTAAATTATGCTATCAAAATAATGTGTTAAAGAACTTCCTCTTTCAGATAATGAGGGATGTAGCCTGAGAGAGAGAATTTGAGGAAAAACAATAATACAATGTGATTAACGGATTAAATTTTAGCAAATAAGGTTACTCATCTGTTTACATATTTTATGCTGTTGTTGCCTGGAAACAGAGGAGGCACTTGAAGGTATGTTTCACCAGTGTGGATCACACAAGAGTCTTGTAAGGGGCTAGTTAAAAACATCTTTTCAAAACTAGAAAAAAAAATTATTTCTGCTGTAATTTAAATCTGTAAGAAATTTATAGGTAAAGGTAATCTAAAAAAAAAAACAAACGAAAAAACTAGGGCAGCCTTAAAGGCAACTCTTTAATTAAGAAAGCTTTTAGAGTATCACTGCTTGCATCCACTAAGAAAAACAGCTTGCCCTTACTGAGAACTCACTATGTATTAGGCATGAGGTTAAGACATTTACATGATACGTCACTTCCTCCTCACAACACGAGAGGTAGTGCTATTTTTACCCCCATTTACAGATGATCACAGTGAACTGAGAGAGAGAGACATGAATTCCCTAGCAACTTCGTAAGTGGCTGAACTTAAATTTAAACACATGCAGTAGAACTTGAAGACCTGTGCACTTAACCATTAGTCTACATGGTAATGAATAAATGTGAAGTTTACAAGCTCTATGAGTGATGATAATGTGACGAAGTCTGCTGCAAGAAGTCAGTAGGAAAGAGATCCTACAAGCCTGGTTAACAGAAATCTCAGTTCATTCATTAATTAAGTACCAATAATACAAACTGATATGGCCCATGGTCGGAAAAGTCAAAGAGATGTCTGGAATTATTCTAAGAAGGGCAGTAAGTTTAAACATAGACTCTTCCGCTTTGTGTTAATGCAACGCACAGGTGTAAAAAGGTGAACCCTGGCTCTGATTGGGCAGAAGTCTGGGAACTTTTGAAGAAATTCATTGGAGATATGAAATATAAAGAGAAAGTGAAATGTAAATAGAAATGGATTATTTTAAATGTCTAGCTAGTAGAGTGAGCATATTTAACCAATGAATATAATGCTTAGTAACAAGTAATTACAACAAATGAATTAGTATTGATTTTCTAATTCAACATTCTCCAATCAATAACAGACTATGATTACCCCATGGCTACCAATCTGAATCTCATTTTTGAGAAAAGCTTTTCAATCCCATTCACTCCTCTAGAGGCCGCCAACAAAGTACCTGAAAATGGCACCTCTTTTTGCTATATTCCTCCAAAGTTTGCTTTTCTGGTTTTAAACATCATAGAAAGAGTGGGAATGGCAGGTTCCAAGAGTCCTTGTTAGTCAATGAGGTAGGAGAGGATAAATTTATGATGGAACACAAGTTAAATGCTTTCTCTTAGAATGAACCTAAACCTTTTGCTTCCTGCCAGAGAAAACAGAAGTCTGTACTTGAAGGAAACTGGCAAGCCAGGTGAAGGGGGCCAGGAAATCTAGGATATAGGTGACGAGATCCTTTAAACTGTCCATATTGGGATCCAGACAGAGCAAGAGGAATGTGTTTCCAGCACTTGCTAAAAGATTAAGCGAGGAGAGAGAATAGCAGGAGTGAGGAACAAGTTCAAAAAGAGTGAAAGATGGAGATGGAGGCGGTGCTCTGGCCTCTAAGAAGTGGGAAATTGATCACGAATAGAAGGAGAAAACTGGAGATCACTGGCGTTAACAAGCATTGGGAACTGAGGGAGGAGGCTATCAGAACTGTCATTAGTGTGGAGGTTGAAATCACTCAAATAAAGCTTTGTGATATTAAACATAATCAATGATACCACAAACGTGCCAATTTAATGAAACCATCACATTAGGACAATATTCAAATAAGTTGCTCAAAAAAAATCATGCAGGTGATTAACTCAAACCAGGTGCACTTATACACATGAATAACATTTTAAAGTATTATATATGCCAGGCACTCAGCACTGAGTCGCCCTCCTCCCCCAGGCTGGGATGGAACCTGGAACACGTTGATGGTACGCCGCCCGCTCCGTCCCCCCCCACCCGGCCCCATCACTCCCGGGGGTAAAAGTCACTCCTAACAATCACATCTCACAGGTCAATGCCTGGCCCTGGAGCCTGACTTCCTCTGGCCACCATCCGGGCCCCCCGAGGTACCCGCCATCGCCACTGCTGACTCAGCCTCTGGCCACCCTCGTCTACCACCATGGGGAATCTCCGAGGCCATAAAAGCCACCACCGTGGCCCCCGCCGCCGCCCGCTCCACAGCCCCCCTCCCCATGACTTCTTGGCCTTCAATTTCGGAGGGACCGTGCCACCAGACATGTTGCCTGCGCTGCCAGGCGTGGTGCCTGTAATGCCACCCGTGGCACCTGTGCTGCCACCCGTGGCGCCTGTGCTGCCACCCCTGGCGCCTGCACCCACCGGGCTGCCCTCGCAAGTGCGGCAGAGCTACCATCCCAACTGCGAGGCCGCAGTCAACAACCAGATCAACCAGGAGCTCTACGCCTCCTACGTGTACCTGTGCCTGTCCTTCTGCTTGGACCGCCAGGACCTGGCACTTCGCTCCCTCCTTCCTGCGGCAGTCCAGGGAGGCCAGGGAGCATGCGGAGAAGCTGATGGGGCTGCAGAATCTGCGCGGGGCGGGGGGGTGTGGGGGGGGCACATCCGCCTGCGTGATCTCAAGAGGCCAGACCGCAACCGCTGGGAGAATGGCCTGAAGGCCTTGAAAAGCACCTTGCACCTGGACAGAACCCTGAACCAGAGCCTGCTCAATCTGCACCAGCTGGCCACTGAGATGAAGGACGCCCATCTGTGCGACTTCCTGGAGCATCATTACCTGCACGAGCACGTGAAGTCCATCAAAGGGTGGGGGGGGGGTGGAATCCGGCCTAGCAGACTGCCTCTGACAAGCTCACCTTGGGTGACAGCGACAAAAAGAACCGAGTCTGGACTGCCTGCCCTATAGCCACTGGGTGACCTCCCCTGGTCACCATGCCGAGCATGCACATTGCATTATTGCCCTTGCAAAACGTTCACTTAAGTTGTTTTCTTCCAGTTTCACCATTTTTTTTCCCAATAAAGTTGTCAGTTGCTAAATACATAAAGGTCTTTCCTTCATTCATGTGTGTGTGTGTGTGTGTGTGTGTATGTGTGTTGTGTGTGTTTGTGTGTGTGTGCGCGCGCACAAAACCCTCACCTTTTAAGTTTTAAAACAGGTCTCCAGTAGCCTCTACACTGATCCATGTCCCATCCACATGCAGCTCCCGATCTCCGTGGGTGGAGGGAGAAGGCACTCCGTGGGACCCTGGAAAACACAAAAGAAATCTTCCCCTTATAAACACTGTGGTATGTGGGTGCTGGGTGATGTGGGGCCCTGGTGAAGGTGGGTGCAGGTGAATCAGTAAAAATATTGAAACATGGCCTGAAAATCAGGATTCCAGTTGCCTCTGGGGAAAAAGGATGGGTAGGGGTTGAAATAAAGGAGGTCTTCTGATTTACCTGAAATGTTTATGTCCATGAAATTATGCAGATACTAATGTTAAGTCTGGGTAACAATATGGGGTTTTGGAAGTCTGAATGGTAGAGTATCTCTTTAGCAAGCTAACACTGGGCAATACTGATAATGGGAAATGAACCTCAGGGTGGATTTCTCGTAAACAGTGACTGACTTACCATAATCACCAATGCCTGGCATACACGTTGCCGGCATAATACATTCACTTATGTATGTTTTCTTTCATCTGTATTGTGTGTGTGTGGGGGGGGGGGGCGAGGGGTGAGGTGTAGGCAGAGTTCAGTTTGAATCTCCAGACTAGATTCTGAATGTTTGCTTAGGAAGACAACCTTTGTTGAAAACCAGTTCAATGACTACATTATTGAAAATGACATGGCTGCTTTCTAGACCTTTCCTGAGCCTGGTTTTATTTCTGCCTTTGCGTTTCATGTATCCAACTTTGATTTAGTTTTTGTTATTTGCTACTGAGAGAACCTAAGTTAATATGTGTTCTTAGTATCACCACACCTTTATCAGGCTCCACTGCAATTATTTACAGTGGAGTAAATGGCTCTTGCAGGGTAATAAATGACACTTTTCTCTTTATCTTTAGTACAGATTTTACTGAAAAGGAAAAAAACAAAAGGATGAAAGGGATAAGATAAAAGCAAGTCCCTGGATGGAAACAGACTAGTGAAGGCTGCTACTGCAGGCATCTCTTCTCACCTGAAAATGTTTTTCTCTTAATTTGCAGGCTTTTCATTCCTTAAACCAACCTTTCTACCGTGTGTCCCCAAAAATAAGGCCTAGCCCGGCAATCAGCTCTAATGTGTCTTTTGGAGAAAAAATTAATATAAGACCCAGTCTTATTTTGCTATGAGACCGGGTATAATATAATATAATATAATATAATATAATACCCGGTCTTATTTTACTATAAGACTGGGTCTTCATAATATAATACCGGGTTTTATATTAATTATTGCTCCAAAAGACGCATTAGAGCTGATTGTCCAGCTAGGTCTTATTTTTGGGGAAACAGGGTAAGACTGAGTTCATTATCAGCCAGTGCCACCAAATATTAGCAGGAAGTCAGTGAAAAATGGATCTCTCTCTCTCTCTCTCTCTCTCTCTCTGTCTCTCTCTCCACACACACACACACACACACACACACACACACACACACACGCGCGCGCGCGCGCGCGCGCGCACGTGAGGTCAGACAATTATGTTCTCGAACTCATCCTAAAAAAAGTGCTACACACCGCATTGCTGAATATCACTATGGTCACCTTCAAAGTACTCCCCTTAGAAAGCTATGTACCGATGCCAGCACCTAGTCCACCCTTCAAAGCAATTTTGGAACTCTTTCTGGAATGGCCATCAGAGTTGTTGTCCTATTACCCTTGATGTCTTGAATGTCATCAAAATGTCTTTCTTTCAATATTTCCTCTATCTTGGGGTAAAGAAAGAAGTCATTGGGGGCCAGATCAGGTGAGTAGGGAGGGTGTTCCAATACAGTTATTTGTTTACTGGCTAAAAACTCCCCCACAGACAGTGCCCTGTGAGCTGGTGCATTGTCGTGATGCAAGAGCCATGAATTGTTGGTGAAAAGTTCAGGTCCTCTAACTTTTTTACGCAGCCTTTTAAGCACTTCCAAATAGTAAACTTGGTTCACTGTGTGTCAAGTTGGTCCAAATTCATAATGAATAATCCCTCTGATACCAAAAAAGGTTAGCAGCATCATTGAAACAAGTTCGTGAACTTAATTGTCAGACCTCATTTATATACATATATGTGGTATTAATCTGATTAGCAGGATTTTTTATTTAATTTTTCAGTTTTTGTTTACACTAGGAATTCTATGTCTTTAATGTAAAAATATACATTGTAAATTAATAACATGGGGAGAAATATTCAGTATTTCCCAAACATACTAATAGGAGGGTTCCCCCCCCATTCCCAAGTCTCTCACAGAACCATATTGCCAAGAATAAAACTTTGGAAGCAACGTTAAGAGATCTCATGTGTGCTGTTATAGAAGCACATACCTGGTAGCTAAACCTCATTCATGTTCACTAAGAAGTCATTATGAGAAATGGGAAGCTTTGCTGTAAAGGTTGTAGCACAGTAAACTTTAGGACAATACATGTAATGCAGGGCCCTCACCATGAGAGTGGGTAGATTATCACACAAATCCTTTCGTTTCATAACGAATAGCTGCTAACACTATAATTTTACACCATATTCCAATTTCCATTTTTTAAATTAATGGCTTTCTTGGAATGATAACACTGCTATTTTTTCCAGTACTTAAAGTTTAGAGAAAGGCTGCTCAGTAACTTATATTCTTCACCTCCCTCTACCTATGTATTCATCTCACCAGCAGAAGAATTCTTCATTTTGATTTTCCAGACTAGATTCTTGAATTTTGATCAGTAATACACCTTTGGGTGAAAGGCAGGGGGTGCCTGCATATTTTTGTAAATAAGAGGCTGAAATTTCTCTCAATTCAGACATTTAACTATGAGAAAAAATATAAGACATATATGGTACAAAGTGCTTTATTAGTAAAGTCCTGGATTGTTCAATAAATAAATAATGAGTAATGTGCTTAATGTGCAGCATCTTACACTTTCACCTTTTTGCTCCAATGGGGATCATCAACATGATTACCTACACCATTATTTGATGTTGGATGAACACCTGATTTCAACACATTCCTCTCTGGGTTCCTCAGAGGACCTATCAAGTCCTCTTCTGCTGCCCTAAAGTACATGATGCAAATCTATAAATTGAAACACCAGTCTCAAATAGCAGCCCCTGTGAGACAATATCTAACCATGAATTCTTGCAGATTTTAAAATTTAAAATTTAAATGTGTTCCCACAACGATTCTCAGGTATCAACTCTTGTGACACCACCAATGAATTGGATAAGGTGCCTATTTTATTCCTGGGCAGATAGCAACAGAATATAAAACTATTATTGTCTCAACATGGAAAATGTGCTATGATTTTCATAAATGATTATACCACACTAGAAAATAACAAGGTGATTAAAGTAAGCTTCTCAACAAGAATAGCATTTGAGTCTGACCCCTCTTACTAACCACAACTTTCATTTGTCTAAGCTTTGTCTGCTTAATTTGATTCAAGAAGCATTTGTTCTTTTCTTTTGAACAACAGAAATTTATATTTTATATATTTTTTCAATTACACTTGATGTTCAATATTATATCAGTTTCAGGTGTACAACATAGTGGTTAGACATTTCCATAACTGATGAATAGAAATGTCACGTCTAGTTCCCTCCATGAGGCCATACAGAGTTATTACAACATTTTCCTATGCGGTACTTCACATCCCTGTGACTCTTTTGTAACTGCCAATTTGTACTTCTTAATCCCTTCATCTTTTCCACCCAGTCTTGCCAACCCCCTCTTATTTGGCAACCATCAGATTTCCCTCTGTATCTATGAGTGTGTTCCTGTTTTGTTTGTTTGTTTTGTTTTTTAGATTCCACATATAAGTGTAATCATGTGGCATTTGTCTTTCTCAGTCTGACTTCTTTTACTTGGCACAATAACCTCTAGGTCCATCCATGTTGTCACAAATGGTAGCATTTCATTCTTTTTTATGGCCAAGTACTATTCCATTGTATATACGTAGCACGTCTTCTTTATCCATTCATCTACCAATGGACACTTAGGTTGTTTCCATATCCTGGCTATTGTAAACAGTGGTGCCATGAATGTAGGGATGCATATATGTGTTTTAGAATTAATGTTTTAGATTTTTCAGATAAATACCCAGAAGTGGGATTGCTGGGTCATATGGTAGTTGTATTTTTAATTTTTTGAGGAACCTCCATACTGTTTTCCATAATGGCTGCACCAATCTGCAATTCCACCAACAGTGCACAAGAATTCCCTTTTCGCCACATCCTCGCCAATACCTGTTGTTGATTTATTGATGATAGCTATTCTGATGGGTGTGAGATCAGAGCTCACCGTGATTTTAATTTGCATTTCCGTGATGATTAGTGATGTTGAGTGTCTTTCCATATGTCTATTGGCCATCTATAGGTCCTCTTTGGAGAAATGTCTATTCAGGGCTTCTGCCCATTTTCTGATTGGATTTTTGTTTGTTCAGTGTTTAGTTGTATGAGTTCTTTATATATTTTTGATACTAACTCCCTAACAGATGTATCGTTGGCAAATATTTTCTCCCATTCAGTAGGTTGTTGGTTCATTTTGTTGTGGTTTCCTTTGCTGTGCAAAAACATTTTAGTTTGATGTAGTCCCAAACGTTTATTGTTTTCTTTGTTGCCCTTTCCCAATGAGGCATCTTCAAAAAAATATTACTAAGAGATGTCAAAGAGATTATTGCCTGTTTTCTTCAACGAGTTTTATGATTTGGGATCTTACGTTTAAGCCTTTAATCCATTTTGAGTTTATTCTTGTATATGTGTAAGAAGGTGGTTTAGGTTCATGTTTTTTTCACGTATCTGTCCAGTTTTCCCAACACCATTTACTGATGAGACTGTCTTTAACCCCATTGTATATTCTTGCCCCCTTTTTCATAGATTAACTAACTGTATATGCGTGGGTTTATTTCTGGGTTCTCTATTTTGTTTTATTGACCTATATGTCTGTTTTTATGATTGTACCATTTTTTCCATAAAGTTATTGGTTCCCAAATAAAGTTCTTTCATTGATTCATGTGTGCAAAACCGTCACCTGTTAAGTTTTAAATCACATATCTAGGAGTCTGTACACAGACCCATGTCCCATACACATGCAGCTCAGAATCTCTGTGGATGGAGGGAGAAGGTTCTCCGTGGGACTGTGGTATACACAAATTATTTTTTATTACTTTCAGGTATACAAATCAAATGTAATAGTTAGCCATGTACACCCCTCACAAATACCATATGATCTCACTTATATGTGGAATCTGAAGAACAGAATAAATGAACAAACAACCAGAAATAGTCTCAGAGATATAGAGAAAAAACTGATGGTTGCTAGTTAGGAGGGGGGATCAGGGAGAAGATGAGGGAATTAGAAAGCACAAATTGGTAACCAGAAGATTGCCATGGGGATATGCAAGACAGTCTAGTATACACAAAATCAATTGTTACCTTATAAACAGTGGCTTTCAGTGGGTAGTCTGTGGCCATGGTGAATGTATGTGCATGAGCATAGTAAAAGTGTTAAGCATGGCCTAAACATCACAATTGAGTTTGCCTCTGGAGAAACAATGATAGGAATGGAATTGGGCAGGGATAAAATAAAGAGTTCTTACATTTTACCTGATTTTTAAAAATTTACTAAAATATGTAAATGTTAACGTTGTGAACATTAATTTGGTAGCAAAATAGAGACCCCAGAAACCAACTTGACATAATATGCCTATGAGAAGCTCACGCTGGGCAACAGTGATCATGGTAGTTGGGCCTTAGGGTGACTTTTCCACAGACATGAATGTGACTTCCCGTAGTCACCATGTCACTCATGCGTACTGCTCTTATAAAACATCCAAATATAGTTTTTTTGCACCCTTTTTTTTGCATTAAGGTAACATGGTACCCCAAACCCAAATTACATCAAAAAAGGACTGAAAACTATAAGGTCAAAACTAAAGGTCAAATTTCTGACACTCAATATTAAGTAGAATAACTTTTTCTGAATACAAAGTCGATGACTTGCTGCTTTGAAGAATGTAGTGGGTGGGAGATAGTTGAAGCTGGGAGAGCAGTTAAGAGATGGTTTGGCTGGTCCAGATTAGAGGCAATGGTGGTTTGTACTGAGGAAATGGTGGTGACTGAGGAAATGAAAAGACGTGGCAAATTCCAGATGGATTAGACAAGCTTACGAGATCTGCTTATGAACCAGAGGTGAAGAATGAGAAATGAGGAAAATAATCTGAGTTCTGGTGTTTGGACTTGAACAGCTGGATAGCTGGTAATGCTATTTATTAATTTGGGGACATTTGGCTACAGGCCTATCTGGGGTAGTAGTGTAAGAAGGGTATATCATGTAAAATCTGAGATGCTTGTTAGATGTCTAAGTAGAACTGTCATGCAGATAATAGCTGGAAAAAATGTAGTTGAAGTTCAATTGGGATGTTAGGCTTGGGAATATACGAGGTGTGATCGAAATATACAATGAATATTTACATGAAAAAAATTTATTACAGTAAAAGACACATTGCCATTAATCCCCCTCAGGTACTCCCCCTCACTTCGAACACACGTATCCCGTGGTTCTTGCCACTGTCTGAGCAGTTCTGGAAGTCCTCTTTTGTGAGTGTCTTTACTTCATCCTCCATCATGACAATGCTCCACATCACACATCGCCTGCACAGATTCCACCTGACCAATGCGATCCTGAACTTGACCCTTTGTGGGAGTGCCCAACCTTGAAAAAATAGCACCCTCTTGTACACCACTCAAGTGTAAACTCCACACAGGAGGAACAATGGTCCCCAAACCTCCAGCTCCGGCACCACAGTGCGCAATTCAGTGTTTCCCCGCAGGCTTCTGGTCCCCCTCCCGCAGAGTCACTCCCTCCACAAGGGACCAGGTGAGTGCTCACCAGCGAGCCAGTCTGTGTGCCAGCTCCACAGGAGGGCAACTGGGTCCCTAGTCACCCTCTGCTCCACTGAGTTGAACAAAGAGGGTCCTCACTGATCTCCTCTGCCAGCTATCATGGAACTCTCCTTCCCAGCAAAGGGACCCTGCTCGGGGGAGCCCGGCGTGGGGCCAGAGGGTCCCTCCCCAACAGAGGAAGCCGCTGCCACTGAGGTGCCCATGCAGGTGTTAGCCCTCTCTACGTGGGCCTGGAGTCAACCTGCCTCACGTCTCCGCCCCACCTACCAATCTCAATGTGGTGGCCTCCTCTTTAAATTCTTAGTTTAGAGGTTCTGTTCAACTACTGTTCAGATGAATTCTGAGGTTGAATGTTGTATAAATTATTTGTAATTTTGGTGTGATCCTGGGAGGCAGTTGGCACAGAGCCCATCTATTCTGCCATCTTAGCTCCTCCTAAAATATTTTATCAGCCATTATTTTTAATAGAGTAGAATTTATCATTTTTTTCTCTATGGTTTGTGCTGTGTGGGCCTTGTTTTATAATTTCTTTTTTCCTACTCCACATTCATAAAGATAGCAGCCTATATTGTCTTCTAAATTTTAAGTTTTTCCTTCCACAGTTTAGTCTTTAATCCACACAGAATCTTTGTTTATGTATGGAGTGATGTAGAAAGACAATTCCTTTATTTGCATATGGATAACCAATTATCCCAGCATCATTTACTGTCCTAAAAAGTCATTCTATACCAACACCAATACCACACTGAACTAATTACTATAATCTTATCATAAATATTATTACCAGAAAACAAAAAAAAAAGGAACTGCAGGCTCTCAGACACTAGTCAAGGGCTAAGTTTGCAAGCAGGCCTTTCTAAAGATACCAGTCTCAGTCCTACTATGTTACTCTTTTCTGCAGAGGATAGTTGACTAAGACCTCAGATGATGCAATCAGAGGTATTAAAGAGCTTGATGGGATAGAATGACAAAGTGAAGCCAACAAGGTAAAGCCTATTAAGGGAAAACAAGAGCCCTGAATTAAAGTCTGAAAGATGGATCACTAGTACTGGATGGAGGAGACCCAGCTTGACAGCAGTTAATGGGAAAAATACCCGGGTAGGTGGGGGAATGGGTTGTTACTCAATATGTATTAACAGTATTAACTGAGTCATTGGAAAAGTTAATTGAATCTTACTCAAAATTAATGGGAGTGTCATGTCCAGATCAATGGATGTAGAACTGCCATTTGAGAAATGATCAAACATTTGGAAAATATATGTGTTTCTAAGGTCCTCATTCTAACACAGATGTGAATAAATAAGACAAGTGCAACAGGTAGTGTGAGTCACTAAAGTGACAGTGATGTGTGGGCAGCCTTATCATTTTTGTAATGAGGTTTTGAAAATTTTGACATGAGTCATGATTATTCTCTTTTGCTCCATTTGGCAGAATTGAAAACAATGGTGGCAGCTTTAGGGAGGCAGATGCAGAGACAATATAAAAAGGAATTAGAACAGCTCAAATACAGAATTAGCTGGCTTGGACAGGAATGTGTTCCCCATCAATGTGACCATTCACACAGCTAGATGAACATGTGTCTATAGACCAGAGGAGACATTGAACCTGAAGATCTACAGAGTCTCTTTGTACTAAAATTCTTGACCCTGTGGTTCTATTAACTTAGACATTTTCCATTGTGCCTATGGCTTAGAAACTGCTGAACTGAAAGCCAAAGTAAAAGCAAGAGTGATCTTTGCCCAATGTCTCTCAATTTTTTTCTGAGCATTGTAGCAGGAACCATGGGAGCACTCACAAGCACTGAGGGCTAATTTCATAATATTTTCTCACATAGGCGGTCCCTAAATTTGGAGACAAAATCTTTGCATTGGCAATATTCATGCTTGAAATTTCCAACCCAACAATTAATCTTTAAGGGTTATGTGACAAACATCAAGACACTACCTCCATGAGAGACCCTATTAAAGATTGGATGTGATTTCAGTGCACACCACAAAGGTCCTTTGTCCCAACTGACAAGAACTCTTGACATTATACTATTAAAAATTCATTTTCCATACGTCATCAAAATGGCGGTGTGAGGTGAGCCTCTGTAAATGCCCCCTGGAGTTTATAACAAATCGAACAACTATAACTCCACAAGGGGATCCCTGCACAGCAGACAGGCAACACGAAAAGGCCGACTACTGAATTCACCTAAATGTGGGCAAATCGTGGGAACGCGGGAGGAGGGAAAGGAGAAGTGCTGAGACGGAGCCGCGGGGGAGCAGGACTCAGACCTAGCTCAGTGCACTGAGCTCTCTGCATCCCGGATCTTCCGCAGCTGCGGGACAGGGAAGAACTCGGACTCCTAGGGCTCCGCTTACGGCCCACAGGGCTGAGGGGGCAGCATATACACGGCTGAACCCAACACTCAGGGCAGAGACCTTGGAGCAAAGACTGAGGGAAGAAGGCTGAAAACGGTGGTTTAAGCCCTCACTGCAGAGCAGAGAACGGAAGCCTTAGGCACTGAGACTAGCCGCCCCTCCCTACCCTCCCAGAGCTCTCCCCACCCCCACATGCCTGATGCTAGAAATGGAACAGTAACAGTGTCAGATCAAAAGAACAGAATATTTGCTATTCTGAGAACTGTGGACCGCAGACACAGATTTGCAGCCCAAATAGCTCCGACAAAGTGGGGGGGGGGAGCTGTGGAAGCAGGGCTGGCTGTGGTGGTGGTTGCCGCCATTGCTCTGGGCCACCTCTCACAACTCACCCCGCCCCTGGCCCCACCTATCAGGGCAAATCCCTGCAGGAGTAAACAGAGCTGCTGAAATATACCGGCTCTGAATCTGGTGCAAGAAGAGCTTTGGAACTTCAAAAGCTCTCTGCATCCCCACACGGACACTGCTCCCTGTGACCTGGGCAAACTGACAACAGAGAAGAAGCCCGTCTCCCAGGGAATTCTCCCATTGTGTGAGAAGCTGCAATAGTGCAGAGAAAACATAGCACTACAGTGTCAGAGAAAAAAAAGGCTGCAGTCAGAGAGAAAATAAAACATTCTACCAACAAGTACTGGGAAACAAAAGAAAGACCTCTTCCTATCAACCTGTTGCAGAAGCCACTCCTATAGATGTCTAGGAAGAGAAATAATAAATCAGTAACTGCCATGAATAACCAAGGCAACAAGACAGCTCAGAAAGAAAGTGAAAAGTTTCCAGAAAAGAAACTTAAAGATATGGAGATATGTGACTTAAATGACAGAGAATTAAAGATTGCAGTTCTGAAAAAACTCAATGAGATGCAACACAGAAAGGCAGTTTAATGAACTCAGAAAAGCAATCAAAGAACAACATGAGCATTTTATGAAAGAGATTGAAAATTTAAAAAAGAACCAAATGGAATTTCTGGAGATTAAGAACTCAATAGAAGAAATTAAGAATGAAATAACCATCTTAGGTAGTAGAGTTGACCAGATGGAGGAAAGAATCAGTGACATCAAAGATAGAAACCTGGAAATTACACAGATGGAAGAAGAAAGAGACTTGAGACTTAAAAGAAATGAAAGAACTCTACAAGAACTTTCTGACTCTATCAGAAAGAGCAACATAAGAATAATGGGCATACCGGAAGGAGAAGACAGAGAGAAGGGAACAGAGAATATATTCAAACAAATTGTTGATGAGAACTTCCCAAACTTGTGGAAAGAACTGGATCCTCAAATCCAAAAAGCAAATAGAACACCTAATTACCTCAATCCCAACAGGCCTTCTCCAAGGCACATTGTATTGAAGCTGTCTAAAATCAACGACAAAGAAAGAATCCTCAAGGCAGCCAGGGAAAAGAAGACGGTAACCTACAAAGGAAAGCCCATTAGATTATCATCAGATTTTTCAGCAGACACTCTAGAAGCCAGGAGGGAGTGGAACCAAATATTCAAACTATTGAAAGAGAGAAATTATGAGCCAAGAATAATATATCCAGCAAAGATATCCTTCACATATGAAGGAGGAATAAAGACCTTTCCAGACATACAGAAGTTGAGGGAATTTTCTAATACACGACCTGCACTACAAGAAATACTCAAGGAGCCTATTCGACCATCATCAACAGGGACAATTTGTGGCAACATAAAAAGGGGGAGAGTAAAGGCCTGAACCGGAATATGGGAATGGAGAAAGTAAGCGTGCTGAAGAAAATGGAATACTCTAAATTTCAAACTTTCTTTTACATAAACTGAAGGGTAACCACTCAAAAAAATCCAGAACTGAAATACATACGGTAATAAAAGAAGAAACAGAGGGAAACATTATAGAATACCACCACACAGAAATAATAGACAACAACCAAAAGGCAAAGAAACAATGGAGACACAGCCTTACCAGAAAACTAAAGATAGAATGACAGGAAATCCTCACATATCAATAATCACCCTAAATGTAAATGGACTGAGCTCACCAATAAAAAGGCACAGAGTAGCAGATTGGATCAAAAAACTAAACCAAACCATATGCTATCTCCAAGAGACACATCTCAGCTACAAGGACAAGCATAGACTCAAAGTGAAAGGGTGGAAATTGACACTCCAAGCAAATGGTACCCAGAGAAAATCAGGCGTAGCCATAATGATATCAGATGAAACAGACTTTAGGGTAAAAAAGATAACAAGAGACAAAGATGGACATTTCATAATGGTAAAGGGAACAAGAAGACATAACAGTCATCAATATTTATGCCCCCAATCAAGGAGCACCAAAATATACCAAGCAACTACTAGCAGAACTAAAGGGAGAAATTGACCAAAACACAATTATACTAGGGGACTTAAATACATCACTGACAGCTATGGATAGATCATCCAAACAGAAAATAAATAACGAAATAGCAGCTCTAAATGACACATTAGATGAATTGGACATAATTGACATATGTAGAGCACTTCATCCTAAAACATCAGACTATACATTCTTTTCGAGTGTACATGAAACATTCTCAAGGATAGACCACACATTGGGACATAAAATCAGCCTCAGCAAATTTAAGAAGATTGAAATCATACCAAGCATATTCTCTGATCACAAGGCTTTGAAATTGGATATCAACTGCAAAAAGAAAGCAGGAAAAAACACAAATACATTGAGATTAAACAACATACTTTTAAAGAAAGACTAGGTCAAAGAAGAAATTAGAGGAGAGATCAAAAGATACATAGAAACAAATGACAATGAAAATACATCCTACCAAAGTTTTTGGGATGCAGCGAAAGCAGTTTTTAGAGGGAAATTTATATCATTACAGGACTATCTCAAGAAACACGAAAAATCCCAAATAAATAACCTCATGTTACACCTTAAAGAACTAGAAAAAGAAAAACAAGTGAAACCCAAGGTCAGCAGAAGAAAGGAAATAACAAAAATCAGAGCAGAACTAAATGAAATAGAGAACAAAAAGACAATAGAAAAAAATAATGTGACAAAAAGCTTGGTTCTTTGAAAAGATTAACACAGTTGACAAACCCTTGGCTAGACTCACTAAGGTAAAAAGAGAGAAGACACTAATTGACAAAATCAGAAATGAAAAAGGGAAAATTATCACGGAAACCACAGAAATAAAAAGGATCATCCAAGAATACTATGAAGGACTACATGTGACCAAATTCAATAACCTAGAAGAAATGGACAAGTTTTTAGCAACATATAACCTTCTAAAGCTGAACCATGAAGAACTGGAAAATCTAAACAGACCAATCACCAGTAAAGAAATTGAATCAGTCATCCGAAACCTTCCCAAAAGCAAAAGTCCAGGACCAGATGGCTTCACTAGTGAATTCTACCAAACCTTCAAACAGGATCTAATACCAAGCGTGCTCAAACTCTTCCAAAAAATTGAAGAAGAGACAGTACTCCCTAACTCATTTTACGAGACCAACATTACCCTGATACCAAAACCTGGAAAGGACAATACAAAAAAAGAAAACTACAGACCAATATCTCTGATGAATGCAGATGCAAAAATCCTAAACAAAATTCTAGCAAATCGAATACAACAATGCATTAAAAAGATTATTCATCATGACCAAGTGGAGTTCATCCCTGGGGCACAAGGATGGTTCAACATCCGCAAATCCATCAATGTGATACATCACATAAACAAAATAAAGGACAAAAATCATATGATTATGTCTATTGATGCAGAAAAAGCATTTGACAAGACACAACATCCATTTACGATTAAAACACTTAATAAAATAGGTATAGATGGAAAATACATTAACATAATAAAGGCCATATATGACAAGCCCTCAGCTAATCTTGTAATTAATGGTGGAAAACCGAAGCCCTTTGCTCTATGTTCAGGAACACGACAGGGCTGTCCCCTATCACCTCTGCTTTTCAAGATAGTGTTGGAAGTCCTTGCCAGAGCAATCAGGCAAGAGAAAGAAATAAAAGGCATCCAAATTGGGAATGAAGAAGTTAAATTATCACTCTTTGCAGATGACATGATGCTATATATATAAAACCCTAAAGAGTCCACCAAAAAGCTGTTAGAAGCAATCAACGAATACAGTAAAGTTGCCGCCTACAAAATCAACGTACAAAAGTCCATTGCATTCCTATATACTAACAATGAAATCTCAGAAAAAAAAATACAAAAAACAATTCCTTTTGCAATTGAAGCAAAAAGAATAAAATACCTAGGAATAAACTTAACCAAGGATGTGAAGGACCTATATGCTGAAAACTATAAGACATTTTTGAAAGAAATTGAAGAAGACACAAAGAAATGGAAAGACATTCCATGCTCATGGATTGGAAGAATCAACATAGTTAAAATGGCCATATTACTCAAGCAATATACAGATTTAAGGCAATCCCCATCAAAATCCCAATGGCATTTTTTAAAGAAATAGAACCAAAAATCATCAGATTTGTTTGGAACCAGAAAAGAACCCAAATAGCCAAAGCAATCTTAAGAAAAAAGAACATTACTGGAGGTATGACACTCCCTGACTTTAGCTTGTACTACAGAGCTACACTAATCAAAACAGCATGGTATTGGCAGAAAAACAGACACATAGACCAATGGAATAGAATTGAGAACTTAGAAATAAAATCACATAAATATGGACAGATGATTTTTGACAAAGAAGCTAAAAACATACAATGGAGGAAAGACAGCCTCTTCAATAAATGGAGCTGGGAGAATTGGTTAGCCACATGCAAAAGAATGAAACTGGACTGCTATCTGTCACCATGTACCAAAATTAATTCAAATGGATCAAAGACTTAAGCATAAGACCTGACACAATAAACTGCATAGAAGAAAACATAGGTACTAAACTTATGGCCTTGGGTTCAAAGAGCATTTTATGAATTTGACTCCAAAGGCAATGGAAGTAAAAGCTAAAATAAACATATGGGACTATATGAAACTTAAAAGCTTCTGCACAGCAAAAGAAACCATCGACAAAATAAAGAGGCAACCAACTGAATGGGAGAAGATTTTTGCAAACAGTGCCTCTGATAAGGGTCTAATATCCAAAATATACAAGGAACTCATGAAACTCAACAACAACAACAAAAACAACCCAACTGAAAAATGGGCAGAGGACCTGAAGAGACATTTCTCCAAAGGGGACATACAAATGGCAAATAGACATATGAAAAAATGCTCAACATCACTAATCATCAGAGAAATGCAAATAAAAACCACAATGAGATATCACCTCACCCCAGTCAGAATGGCTATCATCAACAAGACAAATAGTAACAAGTGTTGGAGAGGCTGTGGAGAAAAAGGAACCCTCATACACTGTTGGTGGGAATGCAGACTGGTGCAGCTGCTATGGAAGGCAGTGTGGAGGTTCCTCAAAAAATTACGAATAGACTTACCATCTGACCCAGTAATCCCTCTCCTGCATATTTACCCAAAAAGTCTGAAAACATTTATCCATAAAGACACATGTGCTCCAATGTTCATTGCAACTTTGTTTACTACGGTGGCCAAGACATGGAAACAACTAAAATGTCCTTCGATAGATGAATGGATAAAGAAGTTGTGGTATATATACACAATGGAATACTATTTGGCGGTAAGAAAAGATGATATAGGAATATTTGTGACAACATGGATGGATCTTGAGAGTATAATGCTAAGCGAAATAAGACGGAAAAAGCAGAGAACCATATGATATCACTGATATGTGGTATATAAACCAAAAACAACACAAGAAGAAGACAAACAAATGAGAAACAAAAACTCATAGACACAGACAATAGCTTAGTGGTTACCAGAGGGTAAGGGGGTGGGGGGTGGGTGATGAGGGTAAGGGGGATCAAATATATGGTTATGGAAGGAGAACTGACTCTGGGTGGTGAACACACAATGGGATTTATAGATGATGTAATACAGAATTGTACACCTGAAATCTATGTAAATTTACTAACAATTGTCACTCGAATAAATTTAATTAAAAAAAAACACTCATATGCGGAATCTAAAGAAAAGAATATGTGAATGAACTAATCAGAGACAGTTTTGAAGGCACAAAGAAAATACGGAGAGTTGTTTGATGGGCGGGGGTGGGGGGGGGCGGATAAGGGGAAAGGTGAAGGGATTAGGAAGCAGCTGGTAACCACAAGATGGCCTCAGGGTTTTCTGAAAATTAATTTGGGGAAGGTATTCAATAATGTTGTAAAGATTTTGTTGGGTATCCAATGGACATGCATCCTATTTGGGAGACCACCTCAGAGATAATGTGGATACCTGATCATGGCATTGTACACCAGAAGCTAAACATTAATGAATGCCAACTATAATTTTATATATATAATGTGATGGCTGTGTGTGAGGTCGGAGCGATAATGGATGGGGGGAGGGGGGTTCACAGTGTGAGGGATATAAATGATGAACGTCTAAGTATTACCTTGTCTTGTACACCTGAAACTAATAAAAAAAAAACAAAGAAAAACCTCATAGACACAGACAATAGTTTGGTGGTTACCAGAGGGTAAAGTGGGGAGGGGGGCGGGAGATGACGGTAAGGGGGATCAAATATGTGGTGATGGTAGGAGAACTGACTCTGTGTGGTGAACACACAATGGCATTTATTGATGATGCAATACAGAATTGTACACCTGAAATCTATGTAATTTTACTAACAATTGTCACCGCAATAAACTTAATAAAAATTCATTTTCCTGCATCTTGAAAATATGTTGACTTACCAAATCCCCACTGAAAAGAAATATCTCTGGAGGAAGTAATGCTTTAGTTAATAGCATATAAGTCAGGATTCTCTAAACTTTTTGTATCTTGGAAAAAGTTATTAAGTTGTAGTAGTAAAGTGTTGAATTTGTATCAGTGACATATTAGTTGTATCTCCATTATACACACACACACATGCATTTACATATGAGGTCTGATAATTAAGTCCGTGAATTTGTTGGAATGATTTTGCTAAGCTTTTTTTGATATCAGAGGGATTATCATTATGAATGTGAACCAACTGGATAAATAATTAACCTAGTTTACTATTTGGAAGTGCTGAAAAGGCTGCGTCAAAACGTTAGATGACCTGAACTTTTCACCAACCATTCATAGCTATTGCAGCACTACAATGCACCAGCTCACATGGCACAATCTGTGAGGGAGTTTTTAGTCAGTAAACAAATAACTGTATTGGAACACCCTTCCTACTTACCTGATCTGGCCCCCAATGATTTCTTTCTATACCTGAAGATAAAGGAAATATTGAAAGGAAGACGTTTTGATGACAATCAGGACATCAAAGGTAATACAATGACAGCTCTGGTGGCCATTCCACAAAAAAGAGTTCCAAAATTACTTTGAAGGGTGGACTAGGCGCTGGCGTGGGTGCATAGCTTCCGAAGGGAGTACTTCGAATGTGACCCTAGTGATATTCAGCAATGAGGCATGTAGCACTTTTTCTAGGATTCGTGAACTTAATTGTTGGACCTCATATATCCTTGACTCCCTTGACTCATTCTCATTCAAACTTACTTCCTTGTAACAACTAAAACCTTAGTCACAATTAGCTCTCCGCTTTCTTTGGCAGCTGTGCCCTGCTAGTGCATTTGGCTGGAGTAAAACCCACAGTCATGCAGATGGGTCTCTGTTTTTAAATCTAAATCATGCCTGAAACCTCATGTGGGCTCTTAATGCATCTGGGCTGTCAGACTGTTCTTTCCTAATCTAGTCACTATCCCTGAAGTGTATCTCAAACTTCAGTCTGCTATAAATTACCTTACCATCTTGATACACTTTCTGATCTTGCCAGGGAGTATGAGACCCTGTGTTTCTAACAAATTTCCCAGTAAAGTACGACACTAGTGACCCGTGAGGAGCAAGGTCCTAGACGACCATTTTATACCTTATTATCTCTCTTCAAAATTCTAACACTTCCTCTCCCACTCCCACCCCCAGCTAGTGACCTACTTCCTACTGGACTGAGACAGTTGTAACACTATGAGGATTTCACAGACTGCACCGCCTCACCTACTCACCTGGCCGCTTCTGCATCCATATATTTTGCCTTCCCACCTGTTAATAGACATCTCAAACATAACTTGCCTAAAAGCAAACTTCCTCATGTTACCTTACTGCCATATAAACACTTCACATGAGAACTACTCTCTTAACAGATTTTAAGTGTATAACACAATATTGCTATCTATTGATACAATGTCATTTAGCAGACCTCTAGAAATTATTCATCTTGCATAACTTACATTTTATAGCCCTTGATTAGCAACTCCCCACTTGCCCCTCCTCCTAGCCTCTGAGAAGTGCCATTGTATTCTTTGAGTCTATGAGTTTGACTATTTGAGATACCTTATACAAGTGAAATAATACAGTAGCTGTCCTGTGCCTGGCTTATTTCACTTAGCATAATGTTCTCAAGGTTTATCTACTTTCCCCATAATGCTGGATTTCCTTCTTTCTAAGGCTGAATAGTAATTCGTTGTATGTATATAATACATTTAAAATATATTTACCCATAGATGGACATTTATGTTGTTTCTACATCTTAACTATTGTCAACAGTGCTGTGATGAACATAGGAGTGCTAATATCTCCTCTAGATCCTGATTTCAATTATTTTGGATAAGTACCCAGAATTAGGATTGCTAGATCATATTGTAGTTCTATTTTTAATGTTTTGAGAAAACTTCATATTATTTTTCACAGTGGCTGCACCATTTTCCATTCCCACTAACAGTATGCAAGGGTTACAATATGTCCACACCTGTCTTTTTATTATTATTATTATTATTATTATTGCCACCTAATGGATATGAGGCGATATCTCTTTGTGGTTTTGATTTGCATTTCCCTGATGATTAGTCACAGTGGGCATCTTTTCATATGCTTGTTGGCTATTTGTATATATTCTTCAGAGAAATGTTTACCCAAGTCCTTTGCCCATTTCAAAATCTGTTTGTTAGATTTTTTGTGGGTTTTTTTTTGCTATGAATTATAGGAGTTCTGTACATATTTTAGAAATTAATCCCTTATCTGATATATAGTGTGCACATATTTTCTCCCATTCTGCAGGTTGCCTATTCATTCTATTGATTGTTTCCTTTGCAGAGCAGAAGCGTTTTAGTTTGATGTAGTCCCACTTGTTATTTTTGCTTTTGTTGCCTTTGCTTTTGTTGTTACATCCATGAATTCATTGCCAAGAGCAATGTCATGAAGCTTTTCCCCTACCTTTTTTTCTAGGAGTTTTACAGTTTGGGAAATAGAAAATTTGAACAGACCCATAACTGGTAGGGAAATTGAAATAGTAACCAAAAATATCCAAAAAAAAGAAAAGCCCAGGACTAGTGGGCTTTCCTGGTGAATGCTACCAAACATTCAAAGGCTATAACACCAATTCTAAGACCTCAATTGCTTCCAATGAATTAGAGATGACAGAATACTTCCAAACTGATTTCATGAGGCCAACACTACCCTGATACCAAATCCAGAAAAAAGACACCAGAAAAAAAGAAACTAGAGACTGATAATCCTGATGAATTTGGATGTAAAAATCATGAACAAAATACTAGCAAACTAAATTCAATGGCACATGAAAAGGATCATGCGCCAAGACCAAGTGGGATTTTTTCCTGAAATACAAGGATGGTTCAACATACACAAACCATTTCAATTCAAGAGGTGATTAAGTTTAAATGAGGATGTTATAGTGGGATCTAATCCAATCTGACTGGTGTCCTTATAAGAAGAGGACATTTGGACACACAGAGACACCAGGGATAGGCATGCACAGAGGAAGCACCATGTGAGGACACAGCAAGAAGGCAGCCATCTAAAGAAAGAAACCTCTCAAAAAACCCATCCCTGCCAACACCTTCATCTTACACTTCCAGCCTCCAGAACTGTGAGAAGGTAATTTTCTATTGTTTGAGCCACCCAGCCTGTGATATTTTCTTATGGTAGCCCTAACAAATTAACATACTTCTAAACAGTTTTGCTTATCCACAATACTTTTTATCTTCCTCATAATTATGGACAACATCTGGAGATGTTCTGTATAGAAAAATGCAGGAGATGGGGCCATCTTCTGCTGATTCATGGTCAATGCTGTCCACTGTGATTTAGGCTTAGCAGTCAGTTTGAGTTCAAAGATCTTGCAGAAGTTAGAAAGGTTGCATGGGAGATTTGCTTCAAAAAGAGGAGTAGATTCCAGAACAGTTAGAAAAAACAGAGATCATTAATGCCTTCCTGGACCTCTGTATCTCTCCAGCTGTCAGGGTTTTGTTTTTCTCCATTATTATAAATTCAATATGTCCCATTCAACAATTATAACTTTACATTTTTTAAGCCATCCTCTAATCTTACCCAGCCCTTTTGACTGGATTGTTGTGCGCAAAGGGAACAAAAGCATTTTCATTAAAAATAAGTTTTATATAATTTAACCAGAAAGATACATTGTGTTCAGGCATTGGTCAGGATGAAATTCTGATTTTCTTTTTCCAAAATGAAATTAAGTAACCTTCTACCTCTTTTGTCCTGATCATTTATCCGTGAGTAGCCTAGAGAAGAGTAATCCTTTTCTGAGGACAGTTATATTGAATTTAATAATCAGATTGCTTTTCCAAGGTGTGTGTACCAAGAGAAAGGTGAGGGACATAGACTTAAGCTGTCCATTCATTATTACAAACTGTAACTAATCAGAAATGCCAAACACAAAAAATCAATAGCCAACAGCCATGAGACATCCTCGAGTGGGGTCATGTGTTCATTTTGTCAAAAGTGACCAGAGGTGTCACAGAACCTGGAATATGTCCTCTCTCAACTTGCATCTTTCAGCAGGAATCACAAGTTAGGAATGCAACAGTCTCTGTATCAGGAATATAGAGCTGGTCAGCATCTTAATATTAGATGGTCACATCAGAGAACATGTCCTCTCCTGAAGGCGTTTGTATGTGACCCAGACAGTTCAGCAGCATCTGTGAGGTTTTTCTAGTTTAGGGCCCCACAGAGGAGTGTCCTAAATCTGAAATAAACTCCCAGATTGTGACTTCTACTCATTGAGTAGAGCAACTTTGTCAGATTTTATTTCCACACAGGTAGTGCTGAGGCTGGAATAGTTCATGGTAGACAGTATTTGCTTTCAGTTTACAGCCAGGTCCATGTAATTAGGATCTATGAATTCAAGATTCTAAAAAGGCTTAGAAATTGCAGGGATAGACTGTCAGCCTTGCTTCATTTCCTAAGCCCATTTTGTATTGTCAGTCTTAGAGTTGAAACTGACCCACTAAAAATATGCACATCAGGCTAGGAAATCATTAGCTTCTAAGTGTCAGACATCTGATTTCATAAAATGTCATTAATAATTAAAACTGCTTTTTTAAACCCCCTAAAGTGTATTTCCAACTGGAGATTGTTTCACTTTCATTTGTCTCCCTTTTCCCAGAGACCCTGATAGGCAAAAATCATCACTTATGAAGATTTATTATTTTCACTATTCAAAGACTTCAAATTCTGTTAGTCTACCAATGGCAAAAAGCAAGAAAGTTGTGTTCCACTAATGTCTTCCCGCCCCCTCGCCCCAGTTTTCCCTGATTGGGGATGATTCCAGTATCATTTATATAATCAATGTTATGATACACCCAGATGCAATAGCCACAAGTTACAAATTCATTTTTTTAAGTTCCCTTTCTCATCACAAATTCAATCAAACCCCTAACAAGAAATTCAGATTTACAGGTTTAACATGACAGGTCCCTGAGATACAGACTGGAATGAGGTGGGGGGTGGGGGAGGCAGTACTGTTGAAGTAGCTGCTAAGGCCAAGAAATGGCTAGAGTGTTCCCCTCCCTCCTTGTTTACCTGTCTGGTTTATCTATTGAAAGATTTGTCCCAGTCCTGGGAATTTAACCATTTTCCTCCCACTTGGAGGAAAGAATAATGCTGACTTTTCACATTTTGGGCTTGCCTCCAGGCTTACCTCTGGAAATTTGGGGGCCCTTTCTCCTGCAGTCTGCAGGAAATACAAACACCAAAGGCTACTTACACAGTTTTTCTCAGTTAGCTTGCACAGCCAACAACAGTCGGGATTTAGCAAGCCAACTCTCTTGGATATATTACTTTCAAATTCCACAGTTAACTTTTACCACCCATCACAGAGAGCAGCTCAACTACTATTTCATACTGTGGATGAGTCCATGGCCACCCAGGCACCAAAGGGTCCCCTTATTTCACCCCTTCATCCTCCATCTCCCAAACTATGCTTTCACTGGATTTCAGTGAATCAGAGTCAGCAGATCTTACTGCTGCCACCACCATGTTGGGGGTCTCCAGGACCATGCCCGGGATTGATGCCTCACAAGGAGGACTCTCAGGACACAGCACATGGTTGTATTTAAGATTATGATTTACTACAGGAAAAGGTTACAAAGCAAAATCCACAAGAGGAAAAGATACCTGGGACAAAACTAAGAGGAAACCAGAAATCAGGTGGAAACCTACAAAAGTCTTCTCCCAGTGGATTCACACAGATCACACGTAAGTCCTTCAGCAATATGTTGAGACAACACATGTGAAATGTGTCCCAGAGAAGCTATTTATAGACTCAGTGCTCAAAGTCTGTACTGGGGGCTGGGCATGTAGGCACTGTCTACTTAGCAAGTCCCAACACTCCATATACACAGAAAGAAAACATGTGTTCAGCACAAACCATATTGTTTGTACATGCCAGGCACAATGAAACAGTTTTATCAGTTAGGGAAAGGTGGGAACACTCCCAAACTCAAAGTTCCCAGATACGAGGCCTAAGGTCCAACCTCGCAAAGAGGCCTTTCTAAAGATAGTGGTCTCAGTCCTGCTATGTTAACCCCTTTATACACAGTAGGTGTAATTTACCCAAAAGGGGCATTTATCATCTACCCACCAGTAGAATGAGCCTGACACAGTCATATCTGTATGTGAAGTATATAAGTAGCAAGTAACAAACAGGCTTTTGTAGGTTAAAAGACTGAAAAAACAGTTGTAATTAAATATAAACATCCTATTTCTTAATGGTAAAGAAAGATTAACTATATAAAAGAATTGAGTTAAACAGACATGTATTTCAAATGCTTCTTTGAGCTAAAACTACAGATTGTCAGCAAAGAATGTGCAGCAGATTCAACTCCCCTAATAAAAATCATACCTCCAAACATGCCAAACAACTAGAAGTAGGCAAAGTGTCCTATTAGGAATTTATTTTTCAATAACATTAGAAAGAAATTACATTTTTTATTTTTAAAATCCTCATTGAGATACAATTCAAATAACATAATATTTATTTATATAATAACATAATACCTGTTTAAAGTGAAATAACATAATACCTATTTAAAGTGAAAAAAATCAGTGGTTTTAGTGCATTGACAGAATTATGAAACCATCACCAAAATCTAATTGTAGAATATTTTCATCAGTCCAAAAGGTAACCTTGTACTCATTAGCAGTCACTCCCCATTCCCTCTGACCACAGCGGTAGGCAAAGACTAATTTACATTCTATCTCTATAGATTTCCCTATGGTGGACATTTCATACAATTGGAATCTACAAAATGTGGTTTCTTTAGATTGGCTGCCTAGATCTTTACTTTTCAAGATTCATTTATGTTTCAGGATGTATCAGAAATTCATTCCTTTTTATTGCCACGTCACTTTCTATTGTATGGATAATCCACATTTTGTTCGTGTATTTATCAGTCGATGTGAACTTGGTTTCTTTCAAAAATTTTTATTATGAACAATGCTCCTATACATGTTCATGTGTGGTTTTTGTGTGGCCATATGTTTTAATTTCTCCTGAGTAGATAGTACCTAGTAGTGGAATTGCTGGGTAATATGTTAACCACATGTTTAACATTTTAAGAAACTGCCAAAATGTGTTTCAAAGTGGCTACTCTATTTTATATTCCCACCAGCAATGTGCAGGGTTCCAATTATTCAATATTTACACTCACACATTTTATTGTCTGTCTTTTTTTATTATAGTCATCTTAGTGTGTATAAAGTTGTATTTAGCTCGTTGTAGTTTTGATTTTCATTTCCCTAATGACTGATGATGCTGAGCATCTTTTTATGTAGTTACTGGCCATTGTTATATCTTCTTTGTGCAGATGTCTATTCAAATCCTTTGCCCATTTAAAAAATTGAGATATTTACCTTTTTATTATTGAATTCTGTGGTGCTTTTTTATTTCTTTCATATTTTGGTTATTTCCTTGACAGATACACGTTTTAAAAATAATTTCTCCCATTGGGTGGATCATCTTTGACTTTCTTAATGGTATTGCTTGCAGCACAAAAGTTTCTAGTTTTGAGGAACTTATATTGTGCTTTGTTGCTTGCGCTTTTGGTGTTGTATCTAAGAATTCATTCCCTAACCCAAGGTCATGATGATTTATTCCTGCACTTTCTTCTAAGAGTTTAATAGTTTTAGTTCTTATCTTTAGGTCTATCATCCATCTTGAGCTAATTTTGTATAACATGTGAGGTAGGGATCCAACTTCATTCTTTCATAGGTGGATATCCAGCAGCTTCAGCACTGTTTGTTGAAAAGACTCTTCTTTCACCATTGAATTGTTGGTATTATTGTTGAAAATCCATTGACCACAAAAGTAAAGGTTTCTTTCTGGATTCTCAATTCTATTAATTTGATCTGTATGAGAACCTTTATGCCAAAATCACACTGCCTGGACTACTAAATCTTTTTAGTAAGTACTGAAATTGATAAGTGTGAATCTGCCAAATTTTTTCTTCTTTTTCAAGATAGTCTTGTATATTCTGGGTGCATTTCCTTGCATTTCCTTCTGAGTTTTAGGATCAGGATGCATCCTGAGTTCTGCAAAAAGGTAGCTGGGATGTTGATAGGGATTACACTGAATCTGTAGATTAATTTGGGGAGTATTGCCAACTTAATATTAATTCTTTATACCCATGGACATGGGATATCTCCACATTTATTTAGGTATTCTTTAATGACTTTTGACAGTGTTTTGTAGTTTTTGGTGTACAAGTTTTGCACTTACTTTGTTAAATTTATTTCTAAGTATTTTATTACTTTTGATGGTATTATAATTAAAATTTTAACATATCTTTTTCAGAGTATTCAGTGATAGGGTAAAGAAATACAATCAATTTTGATGAATACTGCAGCCTTGCTGAAATCAAGATTTAATAGATTATTAGATTTAATAGGTTTTTAGTAGATTCCTTGGGATTTTCTATATACAAGATTATGCCGTCCACAAATAGAGATTTACTTCTTCCTTTGTAAACTGGACGTATTTTATTTCCTTTTATTGCCTAATTGCCTTGGCTAGACCCTCTTGTAACATGTTGAATTGAAGTGGTAAAAGCAGGGATCCTTCTCTTGTTTCTGATCTGAGGCAAAAAGCATCCAGTCTTCCCCCATTAAGTATGTTATCTGGGGGGTTTTCACGGATGAGCTCTTTATCAAGTTGAGGGAATTCCTCTGTATTTTCAGTTTGTTGAGTGTTTTGTCTTGTTTTATCACAAAGGTTGTTGCATTTTGCTCTTCCCATATATTGAGGAAAATAATGAGTATTTTGTACTTCATTCTACTAATATGATGTATCACACTGATTGGTTTTCTGATATCATTCCAATCTTGCATTCCTGGGATTAATCCAAAATGATCGTGAAATATAGTTCCTTTTCTATTTGCTGGATTCAGTTTGCTAGGATTTTGTTGAAGAGTTTTAATCTATATTCATAAGCAATAATGATTTACAGTTTCTTATGATGTCTTTGTCTGAATTTGGCACTGTACCATTTAGAGTTTTCCACTTTACCTAAGTTGCTCTGTTGTTAAGTAATTATGAATTTCCATCTTTCTCTATATCACTCTACTTCCTGGATCTCTAGGTACTGAAACTTAAGGAAAGAGAGAGAGATAAAGTACTTCCTGGATCTCTAGGTACTGAAACTTAAGGAAAGAGAGAGAGATAAAGTAAAACTGATCATGATGGAAAGGGAGAATGAAAATGAAATACAGAGCATATACGACCTATGTCTAAGTCATTTTTACTAGTTAGCTTAAATTTTGTTTCTTTATTAACAGGTCTTATAACAGTGACTTGAGTTCTCTAGAGTCCTTTGGATTCCGTTTCATTAGAAAAATAACAGGTTGACTATTTCTCTCTCTCTCTCTCTCTCTCTCTCTCTCTCTCCCCCATCTGTGCATGCCCTCAAAACACGACAGTGATCACCATCATCACCACCATTCCTCCCTCAAATTCAGCCTTTGCAGAATTTGGCCTGAAGAGAAAACAATGTAGCATCTGTACAGAATAGTAGGATACATCTTTTTCCAATTTGTAGTGCAAATATGTAAACCCTTTCTAGTGAAAGGGCAAGAGAGTAGGACCTAGTAAAATCATAATGTTCTTTTCATTGTGCACATTTTGGATACATCAAATTAAAATAAAAGAAACATTAAGACCAGCTAGAAAAGAGAAATTATGTTGTTCAAGGGTAAGCTTACCCTAAATGATGGATTTCTATCTTTTTCCCTAGGGTCAAGGTGTTGAACATTTAATTTTATTTTGACTGTAATTGTCTAACCACCTGGTTCTAGCCATGCAGGGAATGACCTTTGAAAGGCCTAAGTCTTGGCTAGTTGGTTCAATTCATTTTGGCCTAGAGCCTACCAAGAAAACTCGTTCTGTACCATGTCTTTGATCTGGTGTCCTTTAGCATAATGGAATGGGAAAAGAATCCCACATAGACCTCTATTCCAAATGACCAGTCCAGCCATAGTGCTTAAAGATGACCTACTGGCCTCTCCCTGAGGTCACTCTCCAGTAAAAGTAGACTTCCTACACCCCTGCTTTATTCAGAGTCCTCAACTTCTTGACCTTGTCATAAAGTAGATCATAAATCACTTTCTGATTTTCTACAGACCTCAATAGCTTGATATTTTTCCATTTCTCTCTTTGTAGTCCCTTAGAATTGATACAAGCTACTTTGCCAACGCTCACCTCAGCCTGTCTCTTCCAAACCACTTCCAACGTGCTCCCTGTGCCATGTCTGCCTCTACAAGTACTCTGTCCAATACTAGCCAAATGACACAATCGAGGCTTTTAAAAGTTACTGGTTCAAAAATTTATAACAAACTCATACAACTCAACATGAAAAAAACAAACAATCCAATTAAAAAATTGGAAGAGGACCTGAATAGACATTTCTCCAAATAGGACGTACAGATGGCCCATAGACATGTGAAAAGATGCTCAATATCACTAATCATCAGAAAAATGCAAATAAAAACCACAATGAGATATCACCTCACACCAGTTAGAATGGCTTTCATCAATAAATCAACAAACAAGTGTGGTGAGGATGTGGAGAAAAAGGAACCCTTGTGCATTGTGGTGGGGTTGCAAATTGGTGCAGCCACTATGGAAAAAAGTATGGAGGTTCCTCAAAAACTTAAAAATACAATTACCATATGACCCAACAATTCCACATTTGTGTATTTACCTGAAAATCCCAAAGTACTAATTCAAAAAGCTATATATGCATCCCTATGTGCATGGCAGCATTATTTACAATAGCCAAGATAGGGAAGCAAACTAAGTGTCCCCTGGTAGATGAATGGATAAAGAAGAGGTGCTATATATGAGGTCTGACAATTAAGTTTGCAAACTCATCCTAGAAAAAGTGCTCCATACCTCACTGCTGAATATCACTAGGATCACCTTCGAAGTACTCCCCTTGAGAAGTTATGCACCAACACCAGCACCTAGTCCACCCTTCAAAGCAATTTTGGAACTCTTTTTCTGGAAATGGCCATCAGAGCTGTCATCTTATTACCCTTGACGTCCTGAATGTCATCCAAATGCCTTCCTTTCAATATTTCCTTTATCTTGTGGTAAAGAAAAAAGTCATTGGGGCCCATATCAGGTGAGCAGGGAGGGTGTTCCAATACAGTTATTCGTTTACTAGATAAAAACTCCCTCACAGACAGTGCCGTGTGAGCTGGTGCATTGTCCTGATGCAAGAACCATGAATTGTTGGTGAAAAGTTCAGGTCGTCTAACTTTTTCACGCAGCCTCTTCAGCACTTCCCAATAGTAAACTTGGTTCACTGTTTGTCCAGTTGGTACAAATTCATAATGAATAATCCCTCTGATATCAAAAAAGGTGAGCAACATCATTGCAACAAGTTTGCGAACTTAATTGTCAGACCTCAGTATATACAATGGAATATTACTCGGCCATAAAAAAGAATGAAATCTTACCACTTGTAACAATATGGATGGACCTAGAGGATATTATGCTAAGTGAAATAAGTCAGAGAGAGAAAGACGAATGTCATATGATTACACTTATATGTGGAACCTAAATTAAATGAAGAAACAAAACAGAAACAGATTCACAGATACAGAGAACAAACTGATGGTTGCCACAAGGGAGGGGGTTGGGGGATGGGTGAGGAAGGTGAAGGGATTAAGAAGCACAAATTAGTAGTTGCAAAATAGTCACAGGGATGTGAAATACAGTATGGGGAATATAGTCGATAATAGCATAAAAACTATGTATTGTGTCAGATAGGTACTAGACTTATTGGGGGATCACTTCATAAATTATATAAATGCTTAACCACTATTTTGTACACCTAAAATTACTATGAAATAACATTAAATGTCAACTATAAAAAATATATAGTCATGGAATGTACAGTAAAGGGAATATAGTCAATGGTATTATAATAGCTATATACAGATGGATATAGTAGATGGATATAGTCAGATGGATAGTAGACTTGTTGGGATTATCACTTTGTGAGGTATGTAAATGCCTAATCACTATGTTGTTTGGTGCACTTGAAACTAATAATGAAAAAAAGGAGAGAAGGAAACTAGACCTTGAACTCTCTTGGCAACGTGAAGATACAGTGAGAAGGCAGCTATCTACAATCCAGGAAGCAAGTTCTCACCAAAACCAGACCATGCTGGCACCCTGATTTCAGACTTCCAGCCTCCAGAACTGAGAAATAAATGTCTATGGTTTAAACACACAGAAAAAGTGACTTGTCCAAACTACAATGTGCCATAAACGTAAAATATATATTGGATTTCAAAGACTTAGTTGAAAAAATGGAGCATGTAAAATATCATGTTAATTTTTATATTAATTATATGTTGAAATTTTAATATTTTGATATATTGGGTTAAACAAAATATATTATGAAAATTAATTTCACCTGTTTCTCTTTAGCTTTTGTAATGTGACTACCAGAAAATTAAAAATTACATATGTGGCTTTTGCACTCATGGCTAATATTATATTTCTAGTGGACACTGCTATGCTAGACCCTCTAGTTCTAATAACTAGACTCTCTCTTCAGAAAATGTATCTTTAAGTGACAAAGTTATTTAGCATTATGTAGACTGGGATTTACTTCTAGTTCTGCCACTAGCCACATGGCTTTAGGCAATTTAGTTATTTTGTTGGATCTTACTTTCCTTATTTGTAAAATGGGACCACTAATACTTACCAATTTTACTTGTATATATGGTCCCATTTTATAGATTTGCTATCCTGAAATTCAAAAGAGATAAACTTTATTTATAGCTCAGTGCCTGCCAAATGATAGGTAGGTCCTCATTAGCTCTTCTCATCTTAAGTCTGTACAGTTATCAAATGGAGTTTTCAAATCTAAGAGTCTTTAGGGCTTGACTTGTCCATAAATCTTGTGTATCTCCTTGTCTCTAATCCGGTGTTCTTTGCACAAGGCTGTTCTCTAAAATGCTCTACAGTGCCTCCATGAAAACAATTTCCTATAAAGAGTACTATATATTCAGGAGTTTCATGCAAATGAAAATAATTTGCATGATAGAGGGTTTCCTTTAGGTTAATTTGTGTTTAGTCCATATGCCATCTCAGAATTTTACAAAATGCTGCAGGCAGCACTGATTTAATTGTCTACAGGTTTTATTTTATGCTACAGATTTTTCCCTTATCCAGAGATATATTAATTCATTTTCTCTACACAAGCAGAGCAAAATATAGACATGCAAACATTATAATCTCTTTCCCAAGAGGAAAAAGAATCATCAAATTCCCCTATTAATTCCCACCCACAATGAGGATAAGGCCAAAAGAACTACACAAAAGTCATCAAATTAATAAATATGCATTAGTCACTGTTTCCTTTTTCTAAAACTGAAGTTAATACTTTTTATATACATCACTAAATTCCAAGGGGTCAACATGCATTCTTTTAAAAAGTACACATATATTTTGAAAGTATTCTTTATCCATATTTTGATGTGGAATATGTTAAGCTTTTCCATCTGTATCACATGACATTTTTATCTAGACACTGAAGAACAATTAAACCAGACTACCAATAGTTTTCAGCACAGTTACGATTTTTAAAAATATTTTATTGGGGAATATTGGGAACAGTGTGTTTCTCCAGGGCTGATCAGCTCCAAGTACTTGTCCTTCAATCTAGTTGTGGAGGGCACAGTTCAGCTTCAAGTCCAGTTGCTGTTTTCAATCTTTAGTTGCAGGAGATGCAGCCCACCATCCCATGCGGGAATTGAACCGGCAACCCTGCTGTTCAGAGCTCGCGCTCTAACCAACTAAGCTATCTGGTCACCCAGCAGTTATGATTTTTGTTATAAATACTTATCATTGGTTTAATGTCTTTCTAGAGCATCTATGGATGCCATTTATATCACTGTACATGAATGTATATTTATTTGAATATTTCTTTGTAAATACTTTTAGGTTCTATATGTGTGTGCATGTGTACGTATATGTGTTGTGTTTCCCTGGCTAAAATCCTGGTTTCTTCTCTTCTGTCCCTATGATTTAGTTCATTTTAAAAATTAAGTTATAGTTTACATTCAATGAAATTCACATTTTTTTTAAATGGTCAGTTCTGAGATTTTTGACAAAAGCACACATTTGTGTAACTACCACAACATCAAGATATAGAACAGATCCATCCCTCCCCAAAATCCCCCATCTTGTGTCCTTTGGTAGTGAACCTCTCCTCCCACATACAGAAAACTTGTCTGGTTTCTGTGTCTATAGTTTTTCCTTTTCCAGAATGTCATATAAATGAAATCACACAGTATGTAGCCTTTTGAGTCTGCCTTCTTTCACTTAACACAATATAGATTCATCCATGCTGTTGCATGGGTTAGTAATTCATTCCTTTCTATTGTGGAGTAGAATTCCCTTATATGGATATAACACAATTTATTTACCCATCCATCAGTTGAATGATATTTGCTTTTTACAGATTTTGGCAATTACAGAAAAGCAGGTATAAACAGCCACATAGAGGTTTTAGTGTGAATATGTGTTTTCATTTCACTTGAATAAATACCATATTTCCCCAAAAATAAGACCTAGCCAGACAACCAGCTCTAATGCATCTTTTGGAGCAAAAATTAACATAAGACCCGGTCTTATTTTACTATAATAAATTTTACTTATATTTACTATATTATAGTAAAATAAGACCGGGTCTTATGTAACATAATATAATATAATATAAGATTGGGTCTTATATTAATTTTTGCTCCAAAAGACACATTAGAGCTGATTGTCCGGCTAGGTCTTGTTTTCGGAGAAACATGGTACCTAGGACTAGGATTGGTGAGTCATATGGTAAATGTGTGTTGAACTCTGTAAGAAACTGCCAAACCATATTCCAATGTAGCTGTCCCATTTTTCACTCCCATCAGCAATATATAAAAGTTCCAGCTTCTCTGCATCCTCATTGTGTTTCAATTATAGACATGCTAATAATTGTGTAGTGATATCTCATTGTGGTTTTAATTTGAAATTCTCTAGTGACTACTAATTTTGAGCTTCTTTTCATATGCTTATTTGTCATATATATATAAATGTGTGTTCAAGTCTTCCACTTGGTTTTCTTTTTTTCTTATTGAGAATTCTTTACATATTCTGTGTATTGTGTGTATTGTTTTTGGATATCCCTGGTCATTCACAGAATGTGAAAAAACTCACGAGATTCAGAAAAGTAAGAAAGCAGGAAAAGTTTTATTGAAAGTCAGGCAGCGAGGGTGCACACGGCAGTGTCCAAAGAAGATGGCTGCCCCAAACTTCAGGTTAGCTTTTCTTATATAGGAAAGTGTAAGTAATTTTCTTACAGCAGAGGATGTGACATACAAACTCAGGACACTTGGCATATAGACCGAGGTCATTTGATTGACATGCACAGATTATATAACCGGTTTCTTTCTTCACAGGCCCTTACCTAGAATGCATACAGAAAAATCCATGGGGGGTGAAGGGCGAGCCATAATGTTTATTTTACTATAATTTTATTGTAATGAGGCTGGAGGTCAGTCTACTGGCAGGTTCCAGCAGTCTGCACAGGCACCAAAACCTGGACAAATTCTGGGGTCTTATATCTTTTTTTCTAGGGGTGTTTCAACAGAAAAATTTATCTCTAGGGGCTGGGCCAAGGCTGTCCCTGGGGAATTAATGCAGGCAGTGCAAAATACTGATCAAATCACCGTCTGCTAGCCACCTCGGGCTCACTTTTTGTTAACTCTTTCTCTGCCTTATTATTCTGGATACAAGTTCTTTATCAGATATGTGATTTGTAAATAATTTCTCCAAAACTGTGCATTGTCTTCTCATCTTCAGAATGGTGCTTTTATAAGAACAAAAGTTCTTAATGTTAATAAAGTCAAATTTATCATTTTCTTTTTTTATGTATCATACTTTGTTTGGTTCAGTGTCTAATAAATTTTTGTTTTACCCAAGGTCTCAAAGATTACCTTCTATGCTTTCTCAAGAAATCTTACAGTTTCATGTTTTACATTTAGGTATATGACCCACACTGAGTTAATTTTTATGTGTTGAGTAAAATGAATTAAGTTTTTGTTTTTATTTTTTGCATAGCGATGTTGAGTTGTTTCATCACCATTTGCTGAAAATAACGTCTTTATTTAATGGCTTTTTCACCTTTGTCAAAAATTAATTGACCATACAGATGTGGGTTTATTTCTGTCCCATTCATCTCTATATAATTTTTTGTTGGTACTATACTGTTCTGATGATGGTAGTTGTATAGTAAGGCTTGAAATCATACAGTGTTTGTCTTCAAACTTTGTTTTTTTTAAACGTGTTTCAGCTATTCTACTTTTTTTGCCATTCCATATTAATTTAACAGTCTGCTTGTTTATTTCTATAAAAAGTCCTTTTCTCCTCCTGATTATAACAAATAATACCAAATGGTTGCCTGCAGAGAGAACTCTGTGGTTTTTGAACTGTGTAAATGTATTACCTATTTAGAAAGTAGGTATGTTCATTTTGAAAGAGTTAAAAAAAAAAAGATAATTGAATCATGTTGGTAAACTAAAGACAAAAATTATCTGCATACACACACATACACACACACACACACACACACACACACACACGAAAAGGTGCCATTAGGAGACAAAAAATTGTGAGGAATTCTTGGAAGACAGGAAAAGCAAAGGCTACCAGACAGGTTAATTTAGAGAACCTGAAAAATTTGCAATAGAAAACCTGATCGCATTCAAAGAAATTTAAGAACAGAGTAAATGAAATTGCAACACTGTGGAGGGTCCTTGGTCAACTGTGAGATTAAAGAGGTATTCTGTGAACAGATCTGTATTACCCTACCCTGCTCTGACCATACCCCACCCATACTTACATAGGGCAATAAGCACCTGTGACATTTGACTCCTTCAATCTCCTCAAACTACACTCTAAAGACAGTGAATGAGCTTCAGATAACTGCAGACCTGAAGAAAAGGGAAACAATAGGATACATGTGCCTAGAAGGGAAAACACTAGTCAGAAAAATACTATTTGTTTTGGAACAGGGAGTGTCCCTAACCTACCTGTAAACTCCATGCCATATACACCCCAAAGGAGAAAGCCACAGAATAATTGACATATTTTGCCCTCCCATTTCCAGCAGAACCTCACAACTCTCGATCAGATCCATGCTAAGTATCTGGTTGATCAAATAAGTCCTTTATCTCTAAATATAAACGAACAAAGTTTTGCCAGATATATGAGGAAAGTACAAGAGAAGCTCATGATTACCAAACAGAACTCTTTCTGGGGCAGGGGAACCCCAAATGCAATACAGGAAACAGAAGAGAACTGTACCAAAAATTCGCATTCATTTTCTCAGAAACTGAAGGGGAGAAAATGGATATACAAAATAAAAGACGTCTTGTACAGAAGGAAAAGATTGGAGGCCAGATAAAAAGTCCTTGCAAAAAAGAAATATAATTGCAAAATTAAAAACTCAGACACCAGGCACTCAGGGCAGATTCTCCCTGCCCCACCCAGACTCTGACAGAACCAGGAGCAGGTCGATGACAGGCGGACCCCTCCGACCCCAGCCCCGCCCGCCGGCACCAACGGATTCCCCCCCGCCCCCACCCCCACACACCACTTATGGGGTAAAAGTTACGTCTGAGGTCGGGTTTCAGAGACAACCGCCAACGGCCAGCCGCCTGTGCCCTAACACCAGAGCACGCCCTTGTCTGGCAGCCCTGGTGGCCTAACTCAGGGACACTCTGAGTCCCCACTGCTGCTGCTTTCACACTGCCTTAGCCTTGGTGTTTGCTGTGCCAGTACCGCCAGTCATGACGACCCCACTGCCCCAGTCTGGGCACCAGAACTACCACCCTGACTGCGTGGACGCTATTAACAACCACATCAACCTAGAGCTCCATGCCTCCTACGCGTACCTGTTCATGGCCTTCTGCTTTGACCGCGACTATGTGGCCTTGAAGCACTTTGCCCAGTTCTTCCTACAACGGTCGAGAGAGGAGACGGAGAACGCGGAGAGGCTGATGCAGCTACAGAACCAGCACGGGGGTCAACTCTGCCTGCGCAACATCAGGAAGCCAGAGCAAGATGAATGGGAGAACGGCCTGAAGGCCATGGAGTGCGCCTTGAACCTGGAGAAGCAAATGAACCAGAGCCTGCTCGACCTGCACCAGCTGGCCACCGAGAAGAAGGACGCCCACCTGTGCGCCTTCCTGAGCAGTTACTGCCTGCAGGGGCAGGTGGAGCTCATCAAAGAGCTGGGGGACCACATCACCAACCTGCGCCAGATGGGAGCCCCGGGATCCGGCCTGGCAGACTACCTCTTTGACCAGCTCATCCTGGGCGACAGCGACAAAAAGAACTGAGTTTGGACTGCCTGCCCCATAGCCACTGGGTGACTTCCCCTGGTCACCATGCCAAGCATGCACATTGCAGTGTTGCCAATGTAAAACATTCACTTAAGTTTTTTCCTTCCAATTTTACCATTTTTCCCAATAAAGTTATTTGGTTCCAAAATAAAGGTCTCTGGTTGATTGGTATGCGCAAAACCCTCATCTTTTAACTTTTAAAACAGTTATTCAGTAGTCTCTACACAGACCCATGCCCCATACACATGCAGCTCGAGATCTGCAAGGATGGAGGGAGAAAGTACTCCGTGGGACCCTGGAAATCACAAAATTAATCTTCCCCTTATAAACAATGCTGCGAGGTGGGTGGTTTGGGGCCCTGGAGAATGTGGGGGGGGCATGTGAATATTAACAGTATAGAACTATGGTCTGAAAATCACGAATCGGATTGATCTGGGGAAAGAGTGAAGGGAATGGGATTTGGAAAGGATTAAAATAAAGAGGGTCTTCAACTTGACCTGAAAACTTAGTTTATTGTAATATGCAAATATTAACATTTCTTGATTCAAGATAGCAAGAAGGGAACATGGGAAGCCATCCTGACAGAGTACCTTTTTAAAAACATCATTGTGGGCAACAGTAATAATGGGAAATGAGCCTTAGGTTGGCTTTCCCTTTGTAAGCCTATTGCCCTTACAAAACATCCAAATACAGTTTTTTTCCCCTTCAGTTGTATCCTTTTTAAAACTAAGGTAATGTGGTACCAGAAAACACAAATTACCTCATTAGAAGGGCTGAAAAATATAAGATCAAGGCTGAAGGTCAAATTTCTGATATTAAATTTTAAGTAGAATAATCACCCTCCCCCTGATCCCCCGTGCCCTGAATGTTAAGTTAGTGACTCACTGCTTTGAACAATATAGGGGTGGGGAGAGTTGAAACTGATAAACCAGTTAGGAGATATTGTAGCTGCTCCAGATGACAGACAGTGGTGGCTTGAACCATGGTGGTAACTGAGGAAATGAAGAGACGTAGACAAATTCCAGATAAATTGGACAGTTGGCAAAATTTGCTTATGGACTAGAGATGAGGATTGGAAATGGGGAAAACAATGTCAGTTCTAGAGTTTGGATTTGAACACCTGGTTTGACGGTAGTGCTGTTTATTAATCTGGGGACATATGCAGGGGGACACAAAGGGTGGGGAAGGCATATCATATAAAATCTGAGATGGCTATTAGTGGTCCAAGTGGAAATGTCATGCAGGTAGCCAGAAAAATGAATCTGGAGCTCATGTGGGATGTCAGGTTTGGAAATATATCTATGGGAGACATGAGCTTTAGATAGCATTTAGGTCATGGGACTAAACAAACTCACCAGAAAGAAAGTGTAGAGAGTATGGTCCAGCCAACTCCAAGCCCAGGACAGCTAACATTAGATGATGGGTCGAGGTGTTGGAACAGCCAGGGGGATGCTGGCCCCACCAGGACCATGACCTCATTTTAGAACATGTCCAGCTGTGTGTGCTTAGAGTTTATCTCCAAATCAGCTTATTTCTAACCTCAATGTGTCCTCTTGTTTCTCCTTGCATGATGTGCAGAGGAGTTAACATATTACCTTGTCTTCATGGCTATGGGTTGAAAGAAATAATTTCCCAATAAAAAGATTTCACAGAGAAATGATAGACTTTTTCTCTGTTTTTTTTCTGCGCCCCCCCCCTAAAATCTCTTCCCCTCTCAGTCCACTTTCTATTTGACCAGATGAAATCTGTACCCATGTAAACCCTAAAATTGTCCATGTCTAGGAAAAAAAAATACTTAAAACACTTTTTTTCTTCATGGCATGTGTAGTTTACAAAGATCAAAGTTAAAAATGTATAGACTGTATCCTATAGTCAAAGACACATTGGGTAGCTTGAGACTCTTTAAAGCTAGCAGATTACTTTGAAGTATTTAGTAAAATATTAACAAGTTTAGCTAAGCCATCATTTCCTTCTACCTTTCCCCATGACTGCATTTTAACACATTCTTAAAAATGAGGATTATGGACTTATTTATAAGGGAGATACAAGATGGCAGAGTAGATACACACTGTGCCTGCTTCCTTCTGTGAACAAATTAAAATTACAACTAAATTATGTAACAATCAACCTGGAGAACTATCTGAAGTATGGATGAACAAAAATTGTATAAGATATAAAGAAGCTATGTTGAGACTGGTAGGAGGGGCAAAGACAGAACTGGCTAACCCCAAACCAATGTGTGGCAGTTGAGAACCAGGAGGGATATCTTGGCTGTGAAAGATCCCCCCCTTGAGGAGCGAGGGACCCCAGCCTCACATTGGCCTCTCCAGCCTAGAATACTGGTGCCAGCAAGAGGAGCCCCACCCAGGCCCCAATATGTGGCTGTGAAAAACAGTGGGGATGCCGACCATCTGGGTGGGATGGAAGGCGGTGGGAAACCCAGGTGTCCTCTTAAAGGTCCCACACACAGACTCTCTTACTCCCAGGTGCTCACCTTAGGCTCCAGTGGAGGGACAGTGACTTGGGGGGTGTTGGAGACATATGGGGGCAGCCTGAGTTGTGTGGCTTCAGAATGAGGGCTAGAAGACAGTCAGCATTTTCCCTGTGAGGGGTCCTTGTCCCATGCAGCTACCAGGCTAGCACCATCTTTTTGGTGTGCAGCCCTCCCCCTACACTTCCAGCCAAATCTGAATCTGATTGGTCTGGTGAGCTCCACAGCTTCACCCTGCTGACTCATGAGGAACCCACCAAACCCAACTCAGGAGGCACTTTCTCCAAGAGCAGCCAGCCCTGTCCAAATTGCACACTCTTTCTTGGAAAACTATCAGAGTCTGACAGAGCCCACAATTAGGTGGCAACTGGCCTTGGTGTTCTCTGAGCCTTTTGCTGAGTAGTTGAGGCTCAGCACTGGCACCAAATCAGAATTTACATTAATCTAGTGACCACAACTCTTCCCACTTTAGTGATTCTCTGAGACTCTGCCTCACCCAACTTGCATACCACATGAGGCTTTATCAGTGGCTGAAACTTAAGGGAGGTGGCAGATGGCAGCAGGCCTCAGGGTGTCCTGGCATTTGGAGAGCTACCCCAGGCCCAGTACTGGTGGCCGATGTTTTGGTTCTCAGTGTGGCCTCTCCCATGCACCTCCAGGGCTAGCACAGGCAGAGAACAACAACTGCAGATCACTTTGTAGCTCTTACCAGGTAGTCCGTGGCTGGTCACAGGCAGTAGGTGACCTGGGTCTGCACCCAAGCCCCTCCTAAAAGGCCCCAGAACCAACATACTTGGAGGTTGTCTTCAGACCACAGTAAAGGACTGCCCAATTAGCCTGACAAGCGGCACACTCAAAGGGTGGTCTCAACAGGCACCAAAGCTTGCTGGGCCAAATCATACACAGTAGGTTAAGCCCCCTGCACAGCAGCCTATAAGTTGTGGATGTGGCAAAACCACACAGCCAACCAGCCTAAGGGTTAATCCCACTCATTAACATGACTATAGCAACCAAGGCTCAACTATAACAGGAGGGCACATATAACTTACACAAGAGACACTCCTGGAGTAACCAGCTCAGGTGACCAGGGAGATTGTGCCACTGGGCCCCACAGGGCACCTGCTACATAAGTCCACCTGGCCAAGATTGGGGGATGTAGCAGATCTACCTAATACACAGAAACAAACAGAGAGGCAGCCAAAATAAGGAAACAAAGAAATACATCCCAAATAAAAGAAGAGAAGAAAATTTCAGAAAAAGAACTAAATTAAATGGAGGCAAGCAATCTACCAGATACAGAGTTCAAAATAATGGTTATAAGGATGCTCAAGGAACTTAGTGAGAACTTCAACAAAGAGATAGCAAGCATAAAAAGGGACATAGAAACCATAAAAAGAATCCGTCAAAAGTGAAGAATCCAATAACAAATGAAGACTGCACTAGAAGGAATCACCAGCAGACTAGATGAAGCAGAGGACTGAACCAGTGATTTGGAAGACAAGGTAGCAGAAAACACCCAATAGTAACAGCAAAAAGAAAAAAATAATCCAAAAAAGTGAGTGTAGTTTAAGAGACCTCTGGGACGACATCACATGTAATAACACTTGCATCATAGGGGTACCAGAAGGAAAAGAGAGAAAGCAAGGGATAGAGAAACTATTTGAAGAAATAATGACTGAAAACTTTCCTAAGCTGGTGAAGGAAATAGATTTACAAACCCAGGAAGTGCAGAGAGTCCCAAACCAGATGAACCCAAACAGGCCCACACCAAGACACCTATAATTAAAATGAGAAAGGTTAAAGACAAAGAGAGAATCCTAAAAGCAGCAAAAGAAAGGCAACTATTATAAGGGTGCTGCTATAAGATTGTCAGTTGATTTCTCAACAGAAATTTTATAGGCCAGAAGGGATTGGCAGGAAATATTCAAAGTAATGAAAAGCAAGGATCTAAAACCAAGATTACTTCTACCCAGCAAAGGTATGATTTAGAATCAAAGGACAGATAAAGAGCTTCCCAGACAAGAAAAAGCTAAAGGAGTTCAACATCACCAAAACAGTATTACAAGGAATGTTAGAAGGAAGTCTTCATGATGAACAAAATTATGAATAATAAAATGAAGATAGCTACATATCTATCAACAATTGCTTTCAATGTAAATGGATTAAATGCTCCACTCAAAAGACATAGGATGGCTGAATGGATAAGAAAACAAGACCCTTACATATGCTGCCTATCAGAGACACACTTCAGACTGAGACACACACTGACAAAGTGTAAAGGGATGGAAAAAGGTATTTCATGAAAATGGAAATTAAAAAGAAAACAAGAAAATCTGGAGTAGCAGTACTTATACCAGCCAAATAGACTTTAAAACAAAGGCTGTGTTACCAGAGGGTAAGGGGGGTGGGGGGAGGGAGATGAGGGTAAGGGGGATCAAATATATGGTGATAGAAGGAGAACTGACTCTGGGTGGTGAACACACAATGGGATTTATAGATGATGTAATACAGAATTGTACACCTGAAATTATGTAATTTCATTAACAATTGTCACCCCAATAAATAAATTAAACAACAAAAAAAAACAACAAGAAAAAAAAACGAAGAAAAAAAACCAAAGGCTGTAACAAGAGACAAAGAAGGACCCAGTAATCCCACTTCAGGGTATTTATCTGAAGAAACCCAAATGCTACTTCCAGGGGATGTGTGCCTCCATATGTTCATTGCAGCATTGTTTACAATGGCCAAGATGTGGAGGCAGCCTGGGTTTCTGTTGGTTGATGGATGGATAAAGAGGAGGTAGTACATATATGCAATGAAATATTGCTTGGCAGGGAAGGGAATGGGTTCTTGCCATCTGAAGTAGCATGGATGGACCTTAAGTGAATTGTGCTGAATGGAGTGTCAGACAGAGAAAGACAGATGAAATGAGATTTCACTTACATATGGGATCTAAAGAACAAAATAAACAAACAATACAGAAACAAACTCATAGATACAGAGAACATTTTGATGGTTGCCTGATGGGATGGGGGTTGGGGAGAAGTGAAAAGGGGGAAGGGAGAAAGAAGTACAAACTGGTTGTTACACAGTAGTCATAAGGATGTAGGGTATTGCATAAGGAATGTAGTCAATAATATTGTAATAACTATGTATGGTGTCAGATGGGTACTAGATTTATTGGGGTGATAGATGGGAAGGGACTGGGGACAGGGTGTAAAATATGAAGAGAGTAAGAAGTACAAACTGATAGTTAAAAAACAGTCATGGGGATGTAAAGTACAGGGAATATAATAAAAAATACGGTAATAACTAGTGCCAGATGAGTATTAGACTAGTTAGGGGATCATTTCTTAAATTATACAAATGTCTAACCACTATGCAAAGGTGAAGGAAAATAAGAGGTCCAAATTTCCAGATATAAAAAAAATAAGTCACGGGGAAGTAATGTATAGCATAGGGAACATAGTCAATAGTATTGTGATTGCTTGGTATGGTGTCAGATGGTTGCTGGACTTATCATGGTGACCACTTATTTAGGTACATAAATATTGAATAACTATGGTGTATACCTGAAACTAATATAATGTATGTTAGCTATATTTTAATAAAAATCTCTTTTTTTAAGATTTTATTGGGGAAGGGGAACAGGACTTTATTGGGGAACAGTGTGTACTTCCAGGACTTTTTTCCAAGTCAAGTTGTTGTCCTTTCAATATTAGTTGTGGAGGGTACCATTCAGCTTCAAGTTGTTGTCCTTTCATTCTTAGTTGTGGAGGGCACAGCTCAGCACCAGGTCCAGTTGCTGTTGCTAGTTGCAGGGGGCACAGCCCACCATCCCTTGCGGGAGTCGAACCGGCAACCCTGTGGTTGAGAGGATATGCTCCAACCAACTGAGCCATCCAGGAGCTCAGAGGCAGCTAAGCTCAAGGTGCTGTGTTCAATCTTAGTTGCAGGGGGTGCTGCCCACCATCCCTTGCGGGACTTGAGGAATTGAACTGGCAACCTTGTGGTTGAGAGCCCACTGGTCCATGTGGGAATTGAACCGGCAGCCTTCAGAGTTAGGAGCATGGAGCTCTAACTGCCTAAGCCACCGGGCTGGCCCAATAAAAATCTTTTAAAAATAAAATAAATTTAGGGAAAAATGAAGATTATGGTCTTTTGAGTTCCATTTCTAGAAAATCTGATCGTCCCTATACCCTTTGTTATCAAACCTGGTCTTCTCAATATATTTCTTTATATGACTGCTTTGAGGACTCCTCTAAGTTTATCTCAGATCTCACATACACAGAGGATGCCAAAGAAATGTATACACATTTTAAGAAAAGAAAAAAATATTAAAATTGTAATACTCAATGTATACCAGTAACAAAAGATGTATACAAGTCACGTTTGACTTCTGCAATTACAAGAGTTACTTGAAGTGGTTACCATCAGTGTCCAGACACTTCTGATTACGGCGAACTACTGCTTGAGGAATGTTGACCAAAGTGTCCACTTGTATACATTTTCTGGCACATTTGCTATGTATACATATATATGTGTGTGTATATATATATATATATATATATATATATATATATATACATATATATGTGTATATGTGTATATATATATACACATATATATGTATACATACACTTCAATACACAGCTCTCTCGTAGATATGAAGAAGCGCAGGCCAATTTGTGACTTGAAAACTGTTAGTTCACTGAAGATCCTTCTTACGTTCCTGTTTTGGAGAGGCAGTTTGCTGTAGTGGTTAACCTCAGATTGCCTGGGTTCACATACCAGCTTAGCCCCTATCTTGGGCGAACCTGGGTAAGTTATTTAATTTCTCTGTGCCTCAGTTTCTTCACATTTAAAATAAGAGTAGTAAATGTCAACTCCTTTGGGTTACTGTGAAATTTAAATGAGTTAATATATGTACAAGTAAATCTCTTAGAACAGTGTCTGGCACAGTGCAAGTACTTTATGTATTAGCCATATCATCTTCATTATATCATCATCACCATTATCATCACTCTCCAGTCACTCTTAAGTTCCTTTGTGTGGTTTATTCATCGGGGGAAAAGATTGCATGTCTGTACGTTGCTATTGGGCGTGTCTCTTGCACTTTAGCCAACCATGTCACCTTGCATATTGAGAAGATAAAAAAGATTTTGTGTAGCTTCTTTGGTTGTCAGGTGCATCCAGGACTCAAGGAAGGAAGGTTTTTGTTTACTTGCCCCAAGTTCTGGCCAGGAAGTGATTTCTACTGTAATAAGTTTCTATGCTAATCTTTCCATTTTGTCTCCATTAGCTTTCCTTTAAAATAGCCCCCTAGAACACGTTTTGCTTATTCTTCCCAAATCCAGGTTGCCTGATCCTTCTCTTTCCATCATGAACTACTTGTTAATTCTCAGAGATGGAAAAGAGCAAAAGGATAAAGTGCTCACTCTGATTCCCACCATATATATGGATGTTTTGACATAAAGAGGTGTCTAACAGGCGAAAGTGGGCAAAAGGGACCATATTAGGGCAACTGATAATATCAACATTAAAATTTATAAAATACCATGAGCTTTAGCACAGAGGTTCTTAAGCTTTTCTGACATTAGAGTCACCTGCGAAACTTTAAAACATCTTGATGTACAGGCCATATCCCAAACCAAATACATCAGAGTGTCTTGGGGCAGGACCTAACCTCCCAGACAATAAAAACCAGTGGGAGCACCTTGCTACTCAGAGTATGGTCTATGGACCAGAAGAATCAGCCTCACTTGAGCACTTGTTAGAAATGCAAATTCTGAAGCCCTACTCCAGACCTACTGAATCATAATCTACATTTTAACGAGTTCCCTGGAGATGAATATGCACACTGACATTTGAGAAATATTGCTTTTACATCCTGGTACTAAAACATGACTACACTGTGGAATCACCTGGGAAGCTGGAAAATAATACTGATGCCTTGATTTACACAGTTCAGTCAGTCACGCCATCATGGCAGTACTAGACGAATTACATTAAAATCATACTCTAACTTCAACAACAATTATTGAATTAATAATTATAGATCACACACACACACACACACACACACTTATCCATTCTGCTGTTTTATCACAAACTGGCTTCTTTTATAGCATGGGTTGTCAAACTATAGCTCACAAGCCAAATCTACATTTTTGCATCTATATTCATAAGGGATATTGGTCTTTAGTTTTCTTGTGATGCCCTTAACTGCTTTTGCAATCATAACACCAGACTCAGAATGTGTTAGAAAATGTTCCCTCTTCTATGTTTCAGAAGATTTTGCAAAGAATAGGTATTAATTCTTCTTTAAATTTTTGATAGACTTACCAGTGAAATCATTTGGGCCTGGGCTTTTGATTGTGGAAAGTTTTAAAATTACTAACGTAATAACTTTATTTATTATAGGTCTATTCAATATTATAGTTCTTCTTGAGTCAGTTTGTATAGTTTGTGTCTAACTAGGAGTTTGTCTATTTCATCTAGGTGGCCTATCTAGTTCTGCTTCATATTATCCCCTTACCATCCTTTTTACTTTCATAAACCAGGTAGTGATGTCCTTGTTACATTCCCAATTTTAATAATTTGAGTTTTCTGTCATTTTTTTCATTGTCAGTCTAGTTAGAAGTTGTCAATTCTGTTGAATTTTAAAAATACTCCCTTTGATTTTTTTCTCTGTTGTTTTTCTGTTGCATATTGCTTTTATTTCTGTTCTAATCTTTAACATCTCCTTACTTATGCTTACTTTGGATTTAGTTGGCTCTATCTTTCTATATTTTTAAAATTTTGGAATGTTAGGTTATTTGACATCTTTTTCTTTTTTAATATCAGCATTTACAGCAATACATTTTTCTTTAATCACTGCATTTGCTGTATCCCATAATTTTTGGTATGTGTCTTTTTCATTCATCTCAAAGAATTTTCTAATTTCCCTTGTGATTTCTTCTTTGACCCATTTAGAAGTGTGTTGCTTAATTTCCATATATTTGCCAACTTCCAAAATTATCCTGTGTTGTTATTGATTTCTAATTTTGCTTGACTTTGGTCAAAAAACATTCTTTGCATGGTTCAATCCTTTTAAATTTATTGAGGCTTGTCCTAGAATATACTGTATCCTGGAGAATATTTCATTAAGTCCTTGAGAAGAAGAGTATTCAGCTATTGTTGGGTAGATTGTTCTACAGATATTTGTTAGGTCTAGTTGGCTTATGGTTTTAGTAAAGTCTTCTACTTCTTTGTTGCTTTTTTCCCTAGTCTACCCATTACCAAAAGTGGGAATTGCGGTCTCCAACTATCATTTCTGACTTATCTATTTCATTCTTCAGTTCTGTTAGTTTTTGTTTCATGCATTTGAGGCTCTTTGGTTATGTGTATGTACATTTATAATGTTATCTCTTCCTGATGAGTTGAATATTTTATCATTATAAAATGTCTCTCTTTGCCTCTAGTAAGAGTTTTTGTCTTAAACTATATATATATATATTTTTTCTTTTTTTTTCTTCCTGAAATTAGTATAGCCACTCCCGCCCTCCTTTGGTCATTGTTTGCATAGTATATCTTCTTTCTTTCTTTTTACTTTCAAACTATTTGGCTCTTATAATATGTATCTTTTGTAGACAGTGTAGAGTTGGATCTTCTTTATTATCCATTGTGACAATATCTATCTTTGGATTGGAGTCCTTAATCTATTTACTTTTAATATTATTATTGATATTAATTTATGTCTGCCATATCGTTATATATTTTCTATTTATCTTGTTTTTTTTTATTTCCTTGTTCTTCCTCTATGCTCTTTGTATGAAATAGATATTCTCTATTGTACTGTTTTAATTCATTTGCTGGTTTTCTTTCTTATGCTTTAAAGTTATTTTTTAATGATTGCTCTAGGGATTACAATATGCACCTTGTCACAATCTACATTTTATGTTAATATTAATTTATTCTAGTAAAACATAGGAACTTCGTCCCATTATAGTTCTAGTTCTTGCATCATTCTTTGTGCTATTATTGTCACATACATCTACATATGTTATAAACTCAACAATACAATGTTTTTATTATGATGATTATGCAATTCTCTTTAAAAACAATTACTAAAAGGGGAAATATTCATACAGTGTTTTATGTTTAACAACTTTTATCTGTGGTCTTTATTTCTTTGTGTATATTATAGTTACTGCCTGGTGTTGTTGCCTTTCAAATAGAATAACTCTTTTAGACTTTCTTAATAAGGCAAGGTTCTTAGCAATGATTTCTGTCAGTCTTCATTCATCTGAGAATGCCTTTATGTTGCCTTCATTTTTAAATAATAGTTTTGCTTAATATAGCATTCTTGGTTGACAAGGTTTTCTTTATCCTTTCAATAATTTGAATCCCACTGCCTTTTGGCCTCCATTGTTTCTGATGAAAAGTCAACTTAGGGTCTTATTGTGGGTTCTCTGCCAGGTTTTGAATCATTTTTTCCTTGCTGTTTTCAATATTTTCTCATTGTCTCTGTCTTTCAGAAATTTAATGTATCTAGGGGTCGATTTCTGTGTTTTTTAAAAGAGGATTTGGTTGATCAGTTTGGATGAGTAATATTTATCATCAAATTTGGGAAATTTTCATCCACTACTTCAAATACTTTTTCTGCCTCTCTCTCTCTCCTCTCATTCTCCGACTCCAATTATGCATATGTTGATGTGCTTGATGGCGTTCTACTGGTCTCTGAGTCTGTGTTCATTTTTCATTCCTCTTTCCTTTTTGTTCTTAAGATTACATAATTTCTAGTGATTTACCTTTGACTTCTTGGATTCTCTCTTTGCCAGCTCAAATCTGCTGTTATGACTCTGGGGAATTTTTTCATTTCAATTATTGTGCTTTTGTACTCCAGAATTTCAAGTTTTTAAAATATTTTCTTTATCGTTATTTTAACTCTCTTTTTGACAAATTAGTATATTCATACTTTCCTTTTAATCTTTAAATCTGATTTCCTTTTCTAAATGTATTTATAAAAGCTGCTTTGACATCTTTATCATCTATGTCTGCTATGTAAACCCCTTCAGGGAGCTTCTATTTACTGCTTTATTTCCTGTGTCAAAAATTATTGTCTCTTTGCATGTTTTAAAATTGTTTCGAAAAGTGAACATTTTAGGTACTGTATTATAGTATCTATAGATTCTGTCTGGATTTCTCCTGTAGAGTCTGTCTCCCTTATGGTGTGTGGGGGCTGATGTCTCTGCTCATTTCTTTATTTTTATTGTTAATTTTAAACCTGGAGGTAATCCATATGTCAGCACAGCTTAGTGGTCAGCCTTTGATCAGATTTTGTGCTTAAACACCATGTCTTAGTCATTTTAGGCTGCCATAACAAAATACCATTGGCTGCGTGGCTTAAAGAAAGCCACCATTCTGGTATTCTAACAGTTCTGGAGGCTGGAAAGTCCAAGATCAATGTGCTGGCAAAGTAGGTTTCAGTCTGAGGTCCCTTCTCTTGGCTTGTAGATGGCAGACTTCTTGTTGTGTCCTTACATGGTGGAGAGGGAGAGAGCAAATCCTCTGGTGTCTCTTCTTATAAGGAACTAATCCTGTAGGATCAGGACCCCACACTTATGATATCATTTAACTTTAATTACCTCCATAAAGGTTTTATCTCCAAATACAGTTACATTGGGTGTTGAGGCTTCGATGTATGAATTTCAGGGGGGAGGGACACATACATTTACTCCATAACACAACCTGATCCAGTAAGGCTTTTGTTGATGGATCTGTGTATATGAATTGGGAAATGCACTCAAAGTTAAGGAAGTTTACAAGTCTGGCTTGGCTGTTACTTCCTGGGTATGTAAGGCCTCACAATCAGCCAGGGACAAGTAGCTAGTTAGGACCTTCTCTGGTGTTTTCTGAGAGTGCCCACGGCCTTGCAGCCTTATACATGGACAAAACCTTCCAGAACAGCTGAAATATGTGGGAACTTACTAAAGTCTATGATTGCTGCCTTGTTGCCAGATCTGTTACATTTATTGCTGATATTCCTGTCTGTATTTTATACCAACCCATACTTCAACCCCAGGTTAGCTGTGATGTTGTTCTTCCTAAATGTTTGCCAAGGAGATAGCTATTATTTTCAATAACAACCTCAGCATAGATTTTTTTCACATTGTAAATAAAATCAACCCTCTCCTGGGGTTTCCAAGCAGGAATTCCTGCCCATTCTCAGGAATTTTTTTTTTGCTTTTCCGTTTCTGAATCCCAAGAAAAGTTGGTCAGAAAATTGGGAAAATCGGATCCTTGAACCCAGGTGGTTGGTAGCATCAGCCGTCACTTTATGGAAACAATTCATCGTGGAGAACAGAAAATAGTTTATATCTCATGATTTGGGAACGGGAAAGCGAAAAAAATTCCTGAGAACGAGTAGGAATTTCTGCCTGGAAACCCTACCCTCTCCAGGGCACTGGACTGCTACACCACAAAGCTGTGGGTGGCAAGGCAGAATAGGAGCAGCTCAGTCTTTAAATGGCACAACTTCCCACTGTTTTCTTTGAATAAATATTCTCAATTTGTTGTATGCTTTTTGTCAATTTCCAGAGTACTGAAATGGTTGTTTTCAACAACTTTTTCCAGTTTATTGGTGCTTCTGGGGATGAGAATTCACGGACTCCCTCACTCAACCATGCTCAAAGTCTGTTTTCCAGATGGCTACACTAATGAGGTGTGGGAAGAGGGAAACATTCATTGTGGGCCTACTGTCGTTACTATGTGCAAGTGTCATCTAGCTGATTCCAATTTCAATACTTAAAAAAAATTAGGGGAGAAATCTATATTTTCTATTACATGAAATACACATTTCTATAATTAAATAAAATTTAAATTCCTTGCTATCCTAGTCATTTTTTTTTTAAAGCACTCACTTCTTTCATTTACTTCAAAATGTTCTTTGGAAAATCAATACTTTAAAAAAATTATTTGGAAAATACAGACTAAAAAAAATCTTGAAATGTCTGTAATATGCCCTTTTCCAGTCTTATAAGTACATAAGATTAAAAATATTTTCTTAGTCCTTTACATTAACAGGGATTAAATTCTGGTGGCAGTATGTTTATGCCTCCAAAGTAGGAAGATTGTTTTACAAATGTGTAGTTGAATTGTAGATTAAATTTACTTATATAAAAAATAAAAATAATTCTCCATAAGAGTGTATATATAGCTATTGGTTTTTTATTGTACAGGATACCTTAAGTGTGCATTTTGATTGTGTATCTCTATATACCAGGCAGAATTTTCTTTTTCTGAAGGAGAGTGTGATGGGGTGAGATATGTTCAAGTGTCACGTTATCTATTATTTAAGTACATTTAGAACAAAATTATTAGTTCTTCCTAGGAATGGATTACCGCAATAGTTAACTTCTCAATGCTGTTCTGTCACCTCTTCTTTTCATACAAGTAAAGGTCCTCTGGGTTTATATTGTTAGGTTCATTGGAGTTTTATTTGCATTTAGCCTGAGGGACAAAGACCCATACTGCAGAGACCGGATTTCTATGTGCTTGCTGTTCTCTAACTGCAGAGTGCCTGAGGGTATCCACTTATATTAATGGCTATAAGTAGTGGTATCAGTGTTACTATACTTAAACACCCATGGGTGGCTGAATATAACAGTTAATTATGTCACTGTCCCTGCCCAGGACAACTGCTGCTAAAAGGACACACTCACATGATGAGGAAGATGGCAGATGTGGTGGTTTGGAGCTAAATGTCACTTATTGGAGAGGTTTAGGATGTTGGCTTTGTTTTCTAAAGAGCATCTAGCAGTTTTCATCTTGTATGTTAATTTCCCACATGTTTTTTTATTACAATTGTATGCATATTGTTGTATCTCTTTTAGTTTTCCTCATCAGAGAAAAAGCCAATTCAGTATTAGAATGCTACCCAAGAACTAAAGGACTTTTTGAAGAAATAAGACAGGGCAACGCTGAGTGTGAATGCAAAGAAGTCTGCACATTTGAAGAAGCAAGAGAAGCTTTTGAAAATAATGAAAAACTGTAAGTATATTGGCAATTTAAAAGATTTTTCAGATTTGCCTATCTTTCGGATGTATGTTTGTAATCTGCATTCCCAAATAGTGTGCATTGTTAGCAATTAAAAATTACCCATGTGAAGAACTCTGAAAGTGGCATCTAACAAAAAATCCTCTGTGGGTAGGAGAACTAGGTTCGTGTCCCTAAATGTTTGTCTGTCTTTGTGGGTCCTATTTCCATAGGACTCTGTAGAGCTGAGCTTTATCATCTTAGCAAGGGGAAGCATTTGTTTTACAGGAGGCTTCGTTTGGGAAAGTTGTAGATGACATAATTCCTGTACTCTGCCTAATCAGACAAAAAATGTGGAGGAAGCTAATAGATGCTGACACTGTTTTAAAATGTTTTGCTTCTTATATAAAAGAAAAGAATACCTGAACTCCCCTCCCAACTCTGTCAGAACGGTCCCCTTCACCTCTCTTTACTGTGGTCTGCATGCTATTCAAAGAGAGCATGGATATAAATGCCTAACCACTGCACTATACACCTGAAACTAATATAAAATACTATTGATTGTCAACTATAATTATAAATACGAGATCTGACAATTAAGTTCATGAACTTGTTGCAATGATGTTGCTAACCTTTTTTTGACATCAGAGGGATTATTCATTACGAATTTATACCAACTGGATAAACAGTTAGCCAAGTTCACTATTTGGAAGTGCTGAAAAGACTGCATAACAAAGTTAGATGACCTGAACTTTTCACCAACAATTCACGGCTCTTGCGTCATGACAATGCACCAGCTCACATGGCACTGTCTGTGAAGGAGTTTTTAGCCTGTAAACAAATAACTGTATTGGAACACCCTCCCTACTCACCAGATCTGGCCCCCAATGACTTCTTTCTTTACCCAAAGATAAAGGAAATACTGAAAGGAAGACATTTTGATGACATTCAGGACATCAAGGGTAATACTACCGACAGCTCTGATGGCCATTCCAGAAAGAGTTCTAAAATTGCTTTGAAGGGTGGACTAGGCACTGGTGTTGGTGCATAGCTTCCCAAGGGAAGAATTTCGAAGGTGACCGTGGTGATATTCAGCAATGAGGTATGTAGAACTTTTTCTAGGATGAGTTCGTGAACTTAATTGTCCGACTTCATATATATATATATATTATATATATATAATATGCATATATTATATATATTATACATATGTCTAGAAGTGGACACTTTGGTCAACATTTCTCAAGCAGTAGTTCGCCATAATCAGAAGTGTCTGGATGCTGATGGTAACCACTTTGAGCACCTCTTGAATTGCAGAAGTTAAACGTGACTTGTATTCACCTTTTGTTATTGGTATATATTGAGTGTTACACTTTTAATAGATTTTTCCTTTCTTAAAATGTGTATACATTATTTTGGCACCCTCTGTATATTAAATATATATTATATATATATTACGTTTATATTATATGTATTATAATACAACACATATTATATTTTTTTGTGTGTGTATATACACACACACACATATATAGTCATGGGATATAAAGTACAGCATGGAGAATATAGTCAATGGTATAGTAACAGCTATACACAATGTCAGATGAGTGGTAGATTTGGGGGTATCACTTTGTAAGGGATGTAAATGTCTAATCATTATGTTGTTTTGTACATCTGAAACTAATTTAAAAAATGAAAAAGAGAGCAGGGATGGGAAAGCACAAGGCAGTGATGTAAATTTGTGGAACTGCTCTGCAGTTGTAAATTATATTACCAGAGGTAGCCATTATATACAGGTCCAAAGACCCTCAGGACACACAATGCACACTTCCAGCTGGGAATCCACCCTGGTATCCCACTATGAAAATAACATTAGACGCTAAACAAGGGATGTCAGATGTGTTAGAGGCACATCAAATACATCTTGTGGCTCATTCTCATATTGCTTCACATGATTTTTTTGTGAGTGTGTGGGTGAATGTGTGTGTATGTGTGTGTTTTAACATAACTAGACTTGTCTTTTTTTGGACAAGTCTTTTTTTTCCATTTTAATTAATTATTCAGAAAAAAATTTGATTAAATAGGTTTGCAATTAACAGTTAAATATTTAGAAACTTCTAATGTACTAAATTAATAAGTTTTACTCTATTAGTTGTACAAAGTGTAAATATTTTAGAGTGTTGGTTGATGGTGAGAGAATGTCTATTGTCTAATAAATGTAAAAGATGAATGGACAGGACCTTAAACAGAGTGCACTTTATTATGGATACTCCTCGCCAAACACAAAATATCCCTGGACATTAATGAGTCCATCCACTGATTGGCAGGTGGGTTACCATTCCTGACACCCTGGTCAACAACCCTAAACGGGTTAGCTTTCCGCCACACCAGAAAAGACCCTCAGGACACACTCCTATCTGGGAATCCATTATGGGGAACAAGATAAACAGACACTGACGCAGCAGCATTGGCTTGGCCCTAGTCCCTCCAGCGGTGTCCACACTGTGCATTGCAGCACTTGTAAAAGGTGGTCATTGGTTTGTCTGCAGAGTGGGTCTGAAGCTGCATGAAATAGACATGATGATGTGCCCATTTGGGACAGGGCTCTGCAGTAGAGTCAACATTGCCAGGCAGCTCCACCAAGCAAATCATCTACTTCTTTCAGCTTTGGATACTTCCGATCTGTTACCCTGAGGGCGATGTTGTGCATGTAGGGGCAGGTATTACAGGCCAAACGGTGGCAGCAGTGTCCCTCCTCCATGATAAGCCAGTGCCCGCAGCCAGGGCAGAAGAACAGCATGACTATGGACTAGCCTCCCAGGCTCCTGGCAGGCCCCATGACAGCTGGGGCCACAGCTGGCTTTGTCTTAAAGCAGTCATATTCCTAGACCAATCATGACTATTTTATACTCTAAACAGAATAAAGTGCCATTTGTCAATGTAACCTAAATGCTATTTAGAACCTTCACTACCTATACCAAATATCACAGAACGTTTGGAGTACAATACAGCTCATCTTTTTAAAAATATAAATCTGAAACCTAGGTAACTTTACTAACAATTGTCACTCCAAGAAACTTTAATTAAAAAAAAAATGGATGTAGTGAACCACGGGGTGGGGGGAGGGAAAAAAAAACAAATTTGGTTCTTCATATTGTGTTTTTCCAAGGAATATAAATTTTAGATATTCTACAATTTCCACAAAGCTAATATGCCTTTTCATCATACTTTATCATTCTCCACTAAAGGCAAGTACTGCTTTGACATGCATTGTGCTGAAAGTGCTTTCTATCAATGAAAAAAACTATTTTTAATTAAAAAATGTAAATAATTTAAAACTTACAAAAGTTGCAAGAATGGCCTTTTCCCATATTTGCCAATTGCATTTTGCTGCATTTGCTTTGTTCTCTCTTCCCCATACACACACACACACACACACAACCACACACACACACTCACTCACTCATTCACTCTTTTTCTATCATTTGAAAGTACTCGTAAATTGAATTATTGTGCCTCTCTACTACTGAATACTTCATTGTGTTTCCTGGAAAAGATATTTTACTTAATCACTATCAATGACCAAAATCAGGAAATTTAACATTGATACAGTATTATCCAATATCCCTATCTGAACTCGACAATCATTCTAATAATGTCCTTCATAGCATTTTTGTTTCCACTCCAACATCCACGTCAGGCATCAACTCTGTCTTGGGCACTGTCACAGTGGAGATCCATTTGCAGCTTCCAGTGCTGGCTGAATATACTATGAAGTTTCAGGTTCCTGAGAGTAGTTCCTGAAGAGAAAGAAAGGTCTGGAAGAGAGAGGAGGTACTCGGAGTGGGAGATTAGGAAGGGCAACTCACAACCAAGGACGGTGTCACCAAAAAAGGAAAGGAAATCAAGCCTGTCCCTCTCCCAACGCCCCATATCCCTCAAAAATGTAAGGAAAAGAAGTCCAAACCGAAACTCACTGGGGACAACCCAGCCGAAGGGGAGGAGAAAAGACAGGAACGGGGGCACTAAGGTGAACTACTCCAGCAGACGCCTCCCTGAGAGGAGGGAGGAGAGAGCGCGGAAGCCCGAGAGAACCCAGGGCATCCCGGCGAAGTTGAGGCGTTTTTTGCCCCCTTTTTCAGCGGGGCTGAGGAAGGCATTGCATTTTTAACACAGCCACACGGTTCTCGCCCTAAGTGACAACCATCACCCCAAATAGCATGCGTGTCACTCCAAAGCCCGAGGAATGGTCACGGGAGGAGGAAGAGGGAGCGGGACGTGGCACTGGGTTTGGCGACCAGGACCGGGGAGAGGGAAGGGGTGGACATCGGGGAGGCGGCTGGAGCCCGAGGATCCCCGAAGGGCCAGGACGGCGCGGACAAGGGTAGGGGCCACGGAGGGTGCGGGGAGAGGCGGAGGCGGTGCCGGCGCGGGGCGCGGGGCGCGGGGCGCGGGGCGCGGGGCGCGGGGCGCGGGGCGCGGGGCGCGGGGCGCGGGGCGCGGGGCGCGGGGCGCGGGGCGCGGGGCGGGAGGCAGGGGTCGCGGCGCGCCGGGCCCTCACCGCTGCTGAGCGTGGACTCGCAGTGCCAGACGTCCAAGCTGGCGGGCTTCCGGCAGGACTCCCACAGGGACAGGTAGTACTGGTGGTCGGCCGTGACCCAGGCCGGGCTCAGCACGGCCCCCAGGTCCAGACACAGCGCCAGGAAGATGCACACCAGCCCGACGAGCTTCAGCGGGGTCAGCACCGACACGCGCACCTCCTCCATGCCGCTGCCCGCCGAAGCCATGTCCCGGGCGCCGCAGCCGGACGGCCAGTGGGAGGCGAGGACGCCAGGCGGGTCGGGAGAGCCGGGAGGCCGACCTCCCTTGGAGGGAAGCAGCCCCGCCGCGCGTGCCTCCCCCCCGCCAGCCCCGCCGTGGGTAGATGGGTCTTAAGGGGCCGCCTGGGGTGGGGGGGTCATTGACAGCCGCAGTGGCGTCATCCTGCTGAGGACTTTTGCCACCGGTTTGCACCCGCTGTGCTCTGCCCCGCCCCTCCCTGAGCCGCTGGAAGCAGCACAGCGGAGGGCAGGGCATCGGTCCGCACCCGGCGGGTATCAGGCTCCTGCTTCCTATGCAAGAGGCTGAAGCCAGCGCGAGCTGCCTGGTCTCTGCCCAGGGGCTCAGAGCCCATCTTCGCTGTCTGCCTTGAGACTTAATTTTTCAGATTTAGGAATCTTTGCAAAAAACACACACCAATCTGATATTTCGTAAAGTGGGATCTCAATAATAAAACCAACAAAAAGTGTAGACCAATACATTAACCCCCAGGGATGAGTGAAGATATCTGGCATGTAGGAATTTTAAAAAATGTACTTTTGTTATAATCAGTTTTAAAATGTCATTATTCTTGTCCGTCTGTTGTGTTGTAAAAATAATCTTGTTTTACAGAAGTAGCCTTTTACTTTGCATTGATTAAAATAAGTACCTCAGACTTGTGTAGTCTAAAGATAGCGTTGTATTACATAATCCATGCAAACTCTTTAAACACACTATAAATGTGTTATTCCTCTCCAGTTTCCTTATCACCCCACCACGGAATCCCAAGAGATTCCCAAGTCTCTAGAACAACCCTTCAGTGGGCAAGGCTGTTATCACCATTGTACAGGAAGATACCTGAAGTCCTGGAAGACTGAGAGATAATAAATGTGCTTTTATTATCTTTTATGGCCACCTGTGCTTTCTAGTTCAGATCTTCTTTGTACCACAATATGTTATATGTTATATATATATATATATATATATATATATATATATATATATATATATATCAGAGTTCATTTAACAAACCTATGTCTACTCAACTAATTCACCAAATTAACTTAACACTCTCCACAGTCTCTGTAAAGCAAGCCAACTGATGCCAGGGTAAACTCAAAACTCAGGGCTAGTAGGCTACTCTACTGTAAGCCCACTCCCACGGGAGATGAATGTTTACCAAAGATGATCAGTGTTTGTTATGATACCTGTTTACAGTACTTGTATATGTTTTGATAAATGCATAATTTAATTAATATTTAAAAGCAAGAAAACAATATAAGAGAGAGTAGCTTATATGAAAAATAAGTTGAATACTTTGCTATGATTCCATACAGATGAGACAATTTTTGAAAATTGTCAAATTAAATGTGGAAAAAGCAATGGTAAAACTTCAAATAATCTGAAAACAATCTAGATAGAGTATAAATATAGGTTGACTCCTCAGTGTCTGACTTGTTTTTCTACCTAACAATAATGGAATAGACAATATGAATAGGCCTATATCTATTAAAGATATTGAATCAATAATTAAAAACCTTCCAAGACAGAAAGCACTGACGGGGTCACTGATGAATTCTTCCAGAATATTTAAAGAATTACATCAATTCTCTACAAACTCTCCCAGAAGATAGAAGCTCAAGTAATACTTCCTAACTCATTCTGTGAGGCCAGCATTATCCTAATACCAAAATCAGACAAGGACATTATGAGAAAAATAAAAAATAAAAAAGACCAACATCTCTCATGAATATAGATGCAAAAATCCTCAACAAAATATTGGCAAATGAAATTCAACAGTGGATAACAAAATTAGACACCAAGACTAAAATGGCATAGGCAGGTACTTAGGGGGTATTATGTCCCAATCACTGTAAATATTGTAAATGATACCCTCCAGTCTAGAGAAGTAAGTCTACATCTGACAGAGTCTATCTCTGAGCAAACTGCCAACCCTAAAACCATTTTGCTTCACAATCATATCTTTTATTGTTTTTTAAAAAAGCATACTTACAAAAAGGGATGTATTAATTTAATCAATAGCAATTAAATAAGTGCCATGTACGAAACACCAAATCTAGAACAGAATATTATCAGGACCTCAGAGCTCTCTGTATGCTCCTCACTGATCTCCTATTCCTCTCTTCAATCTAGATGTACTCATGGTCGAAAAATTTATATTATTTTCTTGCTTTTATTTTATATTTTTAACATATAAACAATTTGTTATTTAGTTCTATCTCATTTAGTGCTGTATGAATATAACCTTAGCGCATGCCTTTTTCTGTGACTTTTTTGAACAGGCAGCTGCTGTTCATTCATTTTTTTCTGTTGTGTAATATTCCAGTGCATACTCATACAATGAATGAATATTAATCCATTCTCCAAGGGGAGCCCATTTGGACTGATTCCATTTTTGCCTTTAAGGACAATGCTGTTGAGAACATTCTCAAACAACCCAATTGAAAAATGGGCAGAGGACCTGAAGAGACATTTCTCCAAAGAGGACATACAAATGGCAAATAGACATATGAAAAAATGCTCAACATCACTAATCATCAGAGAAATGCAAATAATAACCACAATGAGATATCACCTCACCCCAGTCGGAATGGCTATCATCAAGACAAATAGTAACAAGTGTTGGAGAGGCTGTGGAGAAAGAGGAACCCTCATACACTGTTGGTGGAAATGTAGACTGGTACAGCTGTTATGGAAGGCAGTGTGGAGGTTCCTCAAAAAATTATGAATAGAATTACCATATGACCCAGCAATCCCTCTCCTGGGTATCTACCCAAAAAATCTGAAAACATTTATCCATAAAGACATGTGTGCTCCAATGTTCATTGCAGCTTTATTTACAGTGGTCAAGACATGGAAACAACCAAAATGTCCTTCGATAGATGAATGGATAAAGAAGTTGTGGTATATATACACAATGGAATACTATTCGGCTGTAAGAAAAGATGATATAGGAACATTTGTGACAACATGGATGGATCTTGAGAGTATAATGCTAAGCGAAATAAGTCAGACGGAAAAAGCAGAGAACCATATGATTTCACTGATATGTGGTATATAAACCAAAAACAACAAAAGAACAAGACAAACAAATGAAAAACAAAAACTCATAGACACAGACAATAGTTTAGTGGTTACCAGAGGGTAAGGTGGGAAGGGGGGTGGGAGATGAGGGTAAGGGGGATCAAATATATGGTGATGGAAGGAGAACTGACTCTGGGTGGTGAACACACAATGGGATTTATAGATGATGTAATACAGAATTGTACACCTGAAAAAAAAAAAGAACATTCTGTAAGCACTGCTTAAGGCAAATGTGTACATGTTAAGTACTAAAGCGTGGACTTGTGGATCATAAAGTATGCTTTTGTTTACTTTTATTGGACAATACCAAACTCTTTTCCAATTTATACTTCTACCAGCACTGTGTGAAAGAGAGTTCTGGTTGTTCCACCTAGTCATGAATAGTTGCTATTTTCCAAATGTTTCATTTTTACATTTTTTTTTGAGTGTGTAGAATCTGTTCTGGTATATGGGGACTAACAGACTGAAAGACTTTATGTTAATTTTGTAAAATCATCCTATTTCTATTTATTTAGGAGAGTCACTATATGGCCTTGTTCCAGTTTTACAGCATTCCATTCAACCTGAAAAACATCAGCTAGTGATTCTGCGTGGAAATACAAATTATTTGATGCTATCAGAGCTTGTTAATTTGAATATTTCTAGCTCAAGGGACCATTGCCAGAAGATGACATACATATATTAAATAGAAACATGAAAAAATATTTAGAGAAACTTTCCTGGTTAAGAATTATAGAGAATGCTTTAAAATTATAGTGCACAATCCAATTTTAATTTTTCCTACCTCACTTATATTCTCACAGAGCTCTTTGATACACCAGAGGCTGTATGCCTTATCAAATTCAAACATGTTCTTTTCACCTACATTAACACCTATAAATAGAATTTTTAAAAGGTAAAATTCTGTTTCAGTCCAGAGTTGAGAATCTAGAAAAAAATGAAATTCTTATTTCAGTTGACTTTTTTCAATATGAAATACCTATTTATATGCCACTTTGATGTAAAGAAACACTGATCAATCAGTTAACAGTTAAGGAATAATTAGTAGCATTGCCTTTTATACAATAATTTATTATAAAATGCATGTTGATCACATTCAAGAGACATGTAAAGAATTCTATGCAATGCCATTTATAATGCTTTATAACAGGTCGATAGAACATTATTTAGGACCTGCTTCAAGCATGAAAAAAGTAAAAACAAGCCTCTTAATGACTGAATCTTAAAAGTCTGTGTTCCCATTATTCAAGCTTAAATCATTTCTAAATGGTACCTCAATTTGAAATGCAACTGCCATTGCTTACTCAGCTTTGCCCACGAGCAGGAATAGAACGAATCTACAGCGCTCAACCCAGGGTGAGCGGTACAGCCTAGAACTGCTAAGTGCAGTGGCAGCAAAAGTTCCAGAGCATTGCCTGTCATCAAAGCTTAGAACATTCTGTTATTCCTTTTAGACAGATTCTAAGCAGGGGATATAGAAGGAAGGAGTTTATGACAGATTTTTTCAGATAAACATTTCAAACTAATTTACTGATACTAAACCTAACTTGGAAGGGAGTGCCACCAACCATTGGAAAATGGGACATTTCCAACTGCATGTGGTATTTTTTCTCCTTTCTGGCGTCTTTATGGAAATGTCATCTTAATTCGGCCATGGCAGATCCATGGATGTAATAACCATTTCCAGACACTGTGATGAGGAGAATTCTCACTGGCCTCTCCTGGAGGTAAGGAGTCAAGCACACCTAGCTCACTTTGGGTGGATGGGGTGGAATGGAGGAGTGAGGTGGGGTAGGGGATCCCGTAGAGGTGGATACTTCCTTAGCCACTGGTCAGAAAGTAAGTTTGAGGAATTTAAGAATACATTTTCTATGTAGAGCCTCTTTTCCTTCATGCCCCTCGTCTGCTTTTTTTTTTTTTTAAGGGACTAAACCATCAGCTAAATTCTTGAGCATGTACAATCATAAATACTACATTTAAATAAAATAGGATAATATGTTTTGCATACATTCAGGGAAAACAAAGAAAGATAAAGAAAAGCTCCTACAGTGCTACAGTGAACACCAATCCAAAATTTGACAAAAGAAATGTCACATCTAAAAAGATCTATTTAATACTATAATTTCTTTGTACATTGGAGATAGTTGTCTAGCCAATGTCTCCACACCTTGTGAGTTCTTACTTGTGTGTGGAGAAAGCAACAGAAACAAGCATCAGGCCTGGATCTTAGCCGTCATCCCTTTCCCTGCCTCCTCCCCAATCTACAGATGTATAAATGAGTGGCGCCATTGATGGAAGTTGAGATATGGTTCTACGGCTCACTGATGTCTGTGTGTATATGTTTTTTCCATATACACAAACTTTTAATAATCACTAATGCACCATAACATGTCCTACCTGATTCTTCCAAGAAGCAGAAGAATCAGTCACAATCTGTCAGAAAACAACTGTTTGCCAAGGAACTCTTCCAGAAGTACTAACCTTTGTTTAATGTTATTCAAATTTGTTATTGATACGTTATTCAAAGGATAAATGGGATAGCATTGATGCATTCATACTAAGAAATATTGGCACTGTGCTAGGCTCTAAGGATACTATGTTGAATGAAACAGAAAAAGCCCCTGTACATCCATAGTTTATTGTCTAGGAGAGACAGATAAATGAATTATAACATATTTAGGTTCAGTTAAGAGTCCTGATGAGTGCTGTATAAAGCATAAGTTTGTTTTATTATCTAAGGAACCTAATTGCCATTGAAAACTCAAGGAAGGCCTCTCTGAGAAGTCATCATGTACAATATGTCTTGAAGGATGAGAAGAAGCCAGACATGGAAAGGGCAAAGACAAAGATGTACAAAAGCCCTAAAGTAAGCACTTGGGTGTTTTACGGAATTACAGGAGGTTAGAAGCCCATAGCATAGGGAAGGCAGAGCAGGCTACTGGAGTGGACTTTGTAGAGGAAGGCACAGGTCAGTTCCCAAAGGACTCGAGATACTATTTTTTAGGCACAATGGGAAATCCTTGTCAAGATGCGGGGAGGAGATGGCATGATCCAGGTGACACTTCTAGGAGATTACTCTGCAGTTTACACAGAACAGATGTGTTGGGGAGCGAATCTACTCCCCTTTCCCTCTTGGTTCTCATGGCTGGTCACATAATTAAAATGACATACAGCAGATTAACAGGAGAAAATCAAATTTAATACATGCACACAGAGAATTCTATTCTGATTCTGCATCTACTCATGCTCAATGAATACCAACTGGCAGAATTTCTTCAGAGCAAATTGGGGATAATGAGTTGACTGCCTCTGCAGTATTTCTTCTTGAGTCAAGTGATTCCTCTGAAAAATATGATTTAGTAAATCCTCATTTTTTTGTGTGTGGGAGCTGTTTAATTGGAGGGTTGTGAAAAATCTCCTGGAAATGATGTAATCTATCCAACAAAGGTTCTAGTTATGTTCTGGGAATTCAACAGTCAGGAAAATTGTGTCCCTGCCCATGAGACAGACTCTCTCAGAATCTATGGAGACCACCTCACCATTAGTTTGTTACCTAAAGAAAAACTGGCTGCTACAGACTGTGGTCCAGATGTATAATCCCAGACGAAAACAGACACTGAAGCCACAATTCTGATGACAATCTAAGCCAACTTAAGTTTATTTATTCATTCTTCATTGAGCCCTATGAAGAAAGTTGAAAAATATTAATTACAGGTTCAGATAGTATTTTTTACATGTTTCCTTTAATGTCAAAATAGACATCAAATCTAGAAGGCAAGGATTCTCATCTTTAATTAATGGTTTTCAGTAATACTACAAATCTATCACTTTCTGCAAATCATTCCAATATGCACTATCTCATTTAGTTATATGGGAATTTAACTTTGATTGTAGGGTTCAGTTCTAGTACCACTTCAAAAAGAAGGTGGAATTTGAGCTGACCCTTATGGGGGGAGGCGTGAAATCTGCATGAGTGCTTTTCTGTGAGAAGATTGCATCTCTCTACATCTAAAGTATGTAGCCCCCAACACAGTACTGTTGATGCCAATGCAGGTGCCCGGACCATTCCTCCCTCTTAATGCCCTTTTACCCTTTCCACTATGGATGTGCCATGGCCGTTCCTCTTACCACTACAACACCTGCCTGCTGGGCCTCTTTCAATATGGGAATATGGCAGAGGGTTTTGTGCGGCACTGCCTAGCCTGGGAGTCCAGAGACTTAAGTTCTAACCCTAATTTGCAATAGCTGTACAATATTTGACTAATTTCATCTATTAAAAACTAAGCAGGGTGGTTGGCAACATGATCCCTTAGGTGACTTCTTTGAGTGTAGGGCTGTTTACAGACATGTGGACAGGGTTAGGGAAGGATGTTGAGGCACCCAGGGACCTGCGCCAACAGAAGCCTGTACCACACCTGAGGGGACAGGCGTTCTGGCAGCTGGCAGCAGGGGTCCTTGGCAGGAGCTGTAGCTGTGGAGGGGCAGAGCCACTGCCATAAATGCCCTAGTCGGGAGGAGGTGAGAGGAAGCAATTCCATGACCTTGCGCCCTTCCTGCCCTCTAAGATCCTGCTGACACCTCCCATTGGCCAAACCCAACAGAAGCCTGAGTTCAGAGGGGCCCAGGTGATGTACATGGCAGCGCTCAGCCTCCCGGGAGACAGAGAAGAGCACAGCATGGCTGTCAGTGTGCCCAGGGGCAGATGGAACATATCCCCCAGAGACCCCAAACCATGATTTGGTTGATCTTTTTGCAAAGTGACGGATTCTAGCTGCCATTTATTTGTTTGATTGTTTATTTATTTAAATAGCCTTTATGTCTATCTCTTTGCAAATGGTCTCTAGTGATCTGCTGACAGAGTATCTCTTTTACAAATCAGCCAGTTGAAATGCACTGTGTCTTTAGCTTGTGTTTGTTAAATTTAACAAATAATATTAGGTGACTTTTCTGCAAGCCCTCCCAAGGGACCTGCATGGTATAATAGGACAAGTGGTTGTATCTGCAGCCGGAGATGAGGACACAATTGACATTTAGATTTTCACATGGTTTCCCCAGACAATGTCATGCTGTGAAGAGCAGCACAGTTGCCAAACTGAAAATCAGAGAATCAACAGAAGTGCACACTCCATAAACGTGAATTTGGGGAGGCTGTATACATAGCAAGGACCGTGTGAAGTGAGAAAAAAAAGGGACATGCCATGAAGTCCGGGCAGAGAACGGGAATGGAAGGATAAGCCTCGGCTCCCCTGTTCTATTCCTCGCTCCTCACAGAAGACCGTGTCTTCCTGGAGATGGTACAATTTCAGACCTTGTGTAAGAGGTATGTGGGGAGTCCAGGGTGTCCACATCCGTGAGTGACTAGTCAGTGAAAACAGGAGGGAAAAGTGGACACTTTCTACCCAAGTCCTTAGTGCTCACGATGCAGTGGCTGCTGAGGTCTGATTTAACCCCTCTAGTCCAGGGAGTGAGCAGTGGTTTATGAGGTATCTTCTCGGTGATTCTAGGACAGGTGTCCCTGTTCCCAGACACCTTCAACATAAGCTTTCCTCCATCTACTCCCACCTATTACCCCTCCCTTCTCCCTGTATAAAGTCCCATATTATTACCTCCCTAAGGAAGAGCACCTGAAGGTCCCTATTAACATGTAAAGATGCTAGCCCATGTGGGGGTCACGGATTAGTGACCATTCAGATCTGGAGCATAAATGATTTTGATTAATGAGACACTAACTAACTTGGTATGGAGAGAAGACACAGGCAGGGATACTGCAGAGACACCAAGTAACGTGGTATGGAAAGAAAAGGCCGCTGCAGAGACACTAACTCATTAACTAACTAACGTGGTATGGAGAGAAGAGGACGCTGCAGAGACACTAACTAACTAACTAACTAACTAACTAACTAACTAACTAATGTGGTATGGAGAGAAGAGGACACTGCAGAGACACTAACTAACTAACTAACGTGGTATGGAGAGAAGAGGACACTGCAGAGACACTAACTAACTAACTAACTAACATGGTATGGAGAGAAGAGGACACTGCAGAGACACTAACTAACTAACTAACGTGGTATGGAGAGAAGAGGACAATGCAGAGACACTAACTAACTAAGTAACTAACTAACTAACTAACTAACTAACGTGGTATGGAGAGAAGAGGACACTGCAGAGACACTAACTAACTAACTAACTAACTAACTAATGTGGTATGGAGAGAAGAGGACACTGCAGAGACACTAACTAACTAACTAACTAACTAATGCGGTATGAAGAGAAGAGGACACTGCAGAGACACTAACTAACTAACTAACTAACATGGTATGGAGAGAAGAGGACATAGGCAGGGAGGGATGCTGCCATCAGAAATGGGGGGGCAAGACACAGACAATAGTTTAGTGGTTACCAGAGGGTAAGGGGGCTGGGGGTGGGAGATGAGGGTAAGGGGGATCAAATATGTGGTGATGGAAGGAGAACTGACTCTGGGTGGTGAGCACACAATGGGATTTATAGATGATGTAATACAGAATTGTACACCTGAAATTATGTAATTTCACTAACAATTGTCACCCCAATAAATTAAAAAAGAAAAGAAAAAAAAAGAATTGGGGGGGGGGTCAGATGTTTCACCTCAGCCTCAGGGAAGCCAGCAAAATAATACACTTGACTCTCAAAGGAGGATGGGATGTGATGAGCAGGGACAGAGAGGAGATGTGACAGGATGAGCCTTGGAAACCCAACTGGGCCCAGCTCTTCCACAGTGATGTCACTCACAGGGGCACAGTCCAGCAGTGGGGTCTCTGAAACTGAGCCCGGAAAGGCAAACACGTCCTGTTCAACCTGATCTCTGAGTCAGTCACCTGTCAGGGTTTCTTAGCCCTGTGCTCACTATCCTTCCTTGATCCTGGTTCACTGCAGGTTGTTTGCTTTTGTTACACTCCTCACAAGGTGATAAGCCCCCCAATCTACTACCCCTCTGTGGACAGAGTCCCAGAGAGCAGTTACCAGGCTCTTAGCCTCGTGTGGGGAGGCGCTGGCTCGGGTGGTGAATCGCCATTAACTTTGATTGGTTGGCCACCAGTTAGCCAACTGGCTACTGATGTAACTGTGGGGCTGCATTGATTGGTTGGTTGGTTGGCAGGCAGAGAAGTGAATGACAGACTGCGGATTGTGTGGCTACTACTGCGTGTGTCTCGACAGGCTGCCAGAGAGTATAGACTCCCCCACCTATGGCTCCGTGGGTGTTCCTTTTTGGCCTCACCATATCCTGCGTTCTTATGTGGGGAGCGGGACCAGAGGCCCCGCAGGCCACCCCGCATGACACCCTCTGACATCGTATATATCTGTTACAATTCCATTGACTATATTTCCTATGCTGTACTCCACATCCTGTGAATATACATATATATAATATACATATATATGATATATATGTGTATATATATATATATATAATATACATAATATCAAAAAAGAACTCCAGTGAGTGTGAAGTTAAATAATAGTTGGCATTCCATATTACTGAACTTCACACTCACTGGAGTTCTTTTGTGATGAGTCTTCCCGCTTATTTCAGGAGACATCTGGGGTTAAGCAGACAGGAGGTCTGTGAGAGTCCCTCAAGCTCATGTGCTCCAGTGTCACAGCCTGTGGCTTGTGTAAAGTGACCACGTGGGGCTTGAGCAACCTGCCCCTCAAACGACATGAGCTTGTCTAGGATTCCACTGTGAGGTGAAGTTAGGAAGACAAGCAAAACATTGAGAGCACTGTTCTTACCTGGGATTGTTTGTGTGTGTGTGTGTGTGTGTGTGTGTGTGTGTGTTTTGTGTGTGTCTGAAGGGAAAAGAAAGATCTTTGAACCTCATGTATATAACTAGGTGGAGTCTTTCCAGATTATGATTTACCATATAACTGTGGGGGTTCAGAATAAGCCACCGTAAGATGGTGTGTGGATTATTGTGAGCTAAAGGCAGCTGTGGCCATACAGGCTCAAGAGAAAGTTGTGCTCCCCTTTTAACTATCTAGAAGAATTTAATTTAGGAACCAAGACCAACATGAGTTATCACCAGAAATGACTTTTTATCTACCTATATGTCAAGGTGAACTAATAATTACTGAACCTATGCCCTCTGTAAAATTGCCTTCTGAAGCCCCGAGGTGTATTATCTTATCCCTTATCTCTTAGAATGTCATAAATACCTCAAATTTCCCTTTCTGTCTCTGAACCTGTCAGGTACGCAGGGTCTCTGACTCTCTCATGTATGTGGGGTTCCTGTGTGCCGGAAATTAAATGAGATTTTCTCTTGTCAAAGTGTTTCTTGTTGATTTGATTATTTGACCCGCCAAAAGAACCAGAGTAGAGAAAGGTGAATTTTTCTCCTTCCCCACATAAACCATTTTTTATCCATTTTTGGCAGAGCAAAATTTTTTAAATGTAAATATTGTACTTAAAAAAAATTCTCTATGTGAATGAACAGAATAAGGAGCTAATTATTTCCCTGAAGCTGCTAAGTGTTGCCGTTCTGCTCTATGCCCCCCTGTTGTGGTCTTACGAAATGCAGAATTGTAGAACCGCTTGAGTTGGTATTGGTAATCTTTTTATTTACAACTGATTTATAAATGCTAACTTTCACCTGATTTTAAATGCAACTTATTTTCCTGCATATACATATATATATATATATATATATATATATATATATACACACATATATGTATATATATATGTATATATATATGTAATTTTTGAGGTTACTAATTTAAAAAACAAAAGTTACAAATTTCTAATTTAGTGTCTGGATTTACAGACCCCTGACTTCTCATTAACTTCTCGATTTATAAACAGTGAACCAAAACTCCCAGTTGATAGATGCAAAATCTTCTGCTGGATTTATGCGTGTAACCAAGAGCCCTGCTATAAATCACTGTCACATTTGCAAATGTCCCCATTAGTTAGTGCTTTGGCTGCCTGATTTGAAAATACCTCTATCTCCACTATTAAATTCTAATTTGTCTTTTTAATATACAGCTCATTCTGATCATTTGTTACTACAAGCACTGATTTATAAGGGCACTGAAATAAATTTTATAACATAAATTTTAAAGGCTTTGAGTTAGGTACACTATATTTTTGAAAGCTTTATGGCTGAAAAACAATTTTCAGAAGCAAGAAGTAAATTTTACATCCTACAAAACAAAACATGGACTGCTGGCCACAAGAACGTTTGTCTTTTCTCTCTATACTGTCTCCCCACCGCTTGCATTAAGACTTCCCTTTTTAAACAAGTGCCTGCAGTTGTTGGCAGACTTCCAAGGGCAGAAGTATTAGTATTTGACCTGAACACATTGTTATGCTTACCGTGCACTTCTAAGCCTCTTGTTGAATTTGGGGTAGGCTGCAGTTTTTATCTTGGTTTTCTCTTCTGTCTGGGCTTTTCATCTGCTTGGGACACATGGGTGCATATTTGGACTTAATTCCCCACTGGGGTAGCTTAGAACACTAGCTGGGCAGCCTGTTAACTGTGTATCTGTTGAAGTTACTGTTTCCCTGGCTAAGGGCTGAGGGGCTGATGTTTATCAGTTTTATGCCCTTGCCTACTGGTGACTAAACCACTGCCCACAGTCAGAGAGAACTGCTCCCCTAGAGGATCAGGGCAAGGTCTGAGGGCACCGAGTAAGCATGAGCATTTTAGAATGATAACATTCTCAGAGGTGTTATGCACGAGAAAGGGACGCCCTTTGTATTATATCAAATCTAGCAGATCTGTGTGGTTCACTTTGTTCCTTAGGTTCCTGTGATACACATTTATACTTTTCTTCCTCTCTGGGTAGTATATACTGTCACAGGGTCACATTTGCTACAAAGGATTTACCTTACTGAATTTCCAAGAGCTGAAAAAAGATGCCCTGGTCTAAAAATAATTCTTCCTTTTCTTTTGTCAATCGCTCCCTTGCCCCATCCTTTTTCCTACAACAACCTTCCATTTTGTACAACCCTTGTGGAGCACCCTTCTAGTTGCCAGATGGGATGCTGCCTGATTCATGTATCGCTTAATAAGGTCAATTAGATCTTCAAATTTACTCAGATTAATTGTTTTTTAGCAGTAGTAAATAAACAACACAATATCTTTACTGGGAGCTCCAGGGTTTCTGCTACGTTTCCTTCTAGAGTGGCTATGTGAGATGCTACAAGTTATATCAATTTTTCAGGCCCTTAGTTTCTCTACCTTAAAGAGAAGACTTGATTAACAAATATCTGTTGAGTACCTATTATATGCCAGGCACTGTCAAAGCTATTGGAGAATGACAGATTGTTTTCTTTTTTTTTAAGATTTTTTTTTTTATTATTATTGGGGAAGGGGAACAGGACTTTATTGGGGAACAGTGTGCATTTCCAGGACTTTTTTTTTTCCAAGTCAAATTGTCCTTTCAATCTTAGTTGTGGAGCTGTTCAGCTTCAAGTTGTTCTCTCAGTCTTAGTTGTGGATGGTGCAGCTCAGCTCCAGGTCCAGTTGTCGTTGCTAGTTGCAGGAGGCTCAGCCCACCATCCCTTGTGGGACTCGAGGAGTTGAACTGACAACCTTGTGGTTGAGAGCCCACTGGTCCGTGTGGGAATCGAACCGGCAGCCTTCGGAGTTAGGAGTACAGAGCTCCAACCTCCTGAGCCACCGGGCCGGCCAAAAATGACAGATTAGTGAAGTCACAATCCAACTTCATGGATTTAAAGTCCAGAAGAAAAGATAGAATTTTTATAACTACTAAGATCAGAAATATGTTAGAAAAGTTTGAACAAATACTGTAGAAGAGGAGGAAAATTTCTCAAGGTCCCTATCAGCTTTGCAGTGCTAGTAGTTCTGACTGCAGCTTGCAACTACCAGAGGGCTTAGTTCAATACAAACTTAGTTCTCAAAGAACTGGAGTTTTGTCTTGTCTGATATTATAGCTTTCTGAGTGATTAGTTCAGAGGCTTGCTTTTGTTTTGCCCACCATGGAACTTTCTCACGGCTGGATTGGGTTCCCAGTAGGCATTTATTAAAAGCATTTAATGGCAAATAAACTAGCCCAGGCCACCTGAGAAAAGGGATAAGAGATTAGAAATTACTTTGAAATTTAAAAAGAACCAACAAATCAATATACTAATATTTGTGGGATGCATTGAAAGCGAGACAGGTTAGTTAGTATGTTGCTAGGTAGACAGGGAGGTCCCTGGTGGAATAAACAAACAAACAAACAAAAAAACAGCCATATCCTGAAACTTCAGGTTCTGAAATGTCTCCTTCACTCCAGGACAAAGATATGAGAACATGCCTTGAAGTTAATAAATTACCTCAAATACCTTTTGGCTGGACAAAGGAGCTGATCTGATAGATAGGAATGGGTTATTTCGTTAATCTCTTCAGTATGGGCAAACAGGACAAACCTGATAGATGAATTCAATTAGAAGGCTCCAGCCCCCTTCCCCAAGCAGGCAAAGGAAGGTACAGAAGTAAGAACTTTTGCCTCAGTAATGGGGCACCCCATTCGAGATCCCCTTCTGCTCGCGAGCTCTGACTCTTTGCTTTCAATAAACTATCCTCTTTTTAAAACTCTTTGCCTCTCCCTGGTCCGTGCGTCCATTCTTAGGCTTCACGAGACAGGATCCCGGCCCACACCCGAAACTGCCGGCAGATCCAACATAATTTACATCAAAAGTAGGGCTCAGAGTGAAATTTATAGCTATAAATGCCTACATTAGAAAAAGAATAACTATCTCAAAGCAATAATGTAACTTGCCACCTTTAGAAACTAGAAAAAGAAGATCAAACCAAACTCAAAGCAAGCAGAAGGAGGGATGATAAAAATTAGGGTGAAGATAAATGAGACAGGGAATAGAAAACAATAGAGAAAATCAGCAAAACTAAAGGTTGATTCTTTGAACATATCAAAAACAAAAAATGGACAAGCCATTGGCTACACAGACTAAGACAAAAAAGAGAGAAGAGACATATTTCTAATATCAGAAATTTAAGTGGGGCACCACTTCTGACCTTACAGAAATTAAAAAAGATTATAAGAGAATATTATAAGCTACTGTATGTCAACAAATTATATAACCTAAACGGAAAGGATAAATTCCTATAAATACAAACTACCAAACCTGACTTATGAAGTAATAGGAAATCTGAACAGACCCATAATAAGTGAAGAGATAAACAAATGCAAAACCCAGACCAGATGGCTTTATTGAAGAATTCTACCAGTCATTTAAGTATTAACACCAATTTTTCTTAAACTCTTCCAAAAAATGAAAGGGAAGGGAACAGTTCCTAACTCATTCTATAAGGTCAGTATTACCACATACCAAAGTCAGACAAAGACATCATAAGAAAATTAGAGAAAAAGTTCCCATATGACGATAGATGTAAAAGCACTCAACAAAACGCTAGCCAACTAAATCCTGCAGCATATTAAAAGGATTAGACACCTTGATCAAATGGGATATATGCCTGGAGTGCAAAAATGGATCTACATATGAAAATCAATCAATATTATACACCATATAAATAGAAAGATGGAAAAAAAATCCCACATGATCATCTCAACGTATACAGAAAAAGCATTTGACAAAATCCGCTACATGATTTCGTGACAAAATCACTCCACAAACTAGGAATACAAGGGAAGTTCCTCAACCTGATAAAGGGCATCTATAAAAAATTCATAACTAACATAACACTGGCCAAAGACTGAATACTTTCCCCCTAAAATCAGGAATACAACAAAGATGTCTTTTGTTGCCAGTTCTATTTAACACTGTGTTAGAAGTTCTACCCATGGCAGTTAGGAATGAATAAGAAATAAAGTGCATTCAAATTTGAAAGGAAGAAGTAAAACTTTGTGTTTAATGATGACATGACCTTATATATAGAAGCTCTAAATAATCCACAAATCTATTAGAGTTAGCAAATGAGTTCAGCATAGTTGCAGGATTTGAGATCAATATACAAATACCTGTTGTATTTCAATGCATTTGGAATGAATAACCCAAAAATGAAATTAAGAATACAATTCCAATCATAATAGCATCAAATAGAATAAAATACTTAGTAAAGAATTTAAACAAGGAATTGAAGAACTTGTATACTGAAATTCACAAAGCATTGTTGAAAGAACTTAAAGAACACCTAAACAAATGGAAAGCCATCCTACACTTATATATTAGAAAATTTACTTTTGTTACAATGGCAGTACTCCCCAAATTTATCTACAGAGTCAATACAATCACTATCATAATTCCAAACGTGTTTTTTTTTTTTTTCAGAAATGGACAAAGTGATCTGAAAATTCGTGTGAAAATGCTAGAGGCACAGAATAGCCAAAACAGTTTTGAGGAATAAAAACAAAGTTGGAAGACTCACACATTCCAATTTTGAAGCTTACTGCAAAGCTACTGTAATCAAAACAGCATGGTACTAGCATAAGGATAGACATATAGATCAATGAAACAGAAGTAGGAATCTAGCAAAAACTCATACATCTATGGTTAATTGATTTTTGACAAAAGTGTCAAGATCATTCATTCAGGAAAGAATAGTGTTTTAAAAAATGGTTCTGGAACAAATGGATATCCACATGCAAATAATGAATTTGACCTCCTATCTCACATTGTGTACAGAAAATTATTCCATTTTTAAATGGTTAAAATGATGAATTTTATGTTATGTGAATTTTATCTCAAACATAATTGACAAAATGATAAAAATACAATTCAGCAGGAAGATGACCTCTTTGAAGAAAGGAACAATATTAGCCAATAAACCTGTCAAGTGAATATGAAAAATTCACTGCTTTCTGCAATTCTAACAAGAGAATGGGCATTTAAAATTATTCATTACACTGATGCTCAGGAAAAAATAAAGGTATCTCATTTTATAAGAATTTAATTCAATTTAAATGCAGTCCTGCTCTACTATCTTTCCCATTAGGCTATTTAAAATATAAATCTGAGCAACTTCATCCTTCCACTAACATTTCTTTCTGTCACAATCATTTTATATACTCCATGCGTTGGCCAGTGGCTAGTGACATTAGACTCATTTCAATTCAGGGTCATGGCTCTTCTAATGAAAGATAGACAGACATAAACAGAATTATGTCCACCTTCTGACAAAATGCTGGTGGCACAGACACGAGGTTGGGTTTGGATGTGTTCTGTTCAACATTTTAACAAGTGAGTTGAATGAATTCACAAAAAAAGATATATGTTTGTTTAAATGCATGGATGATACAGAAATGGAAGAGTCAGCTAATATGATAGATGACAGAATCAAATGTCAAGAAGACCTTGACAAGTGGATATATGAGCTGAGATTAGCAAGGTGATGATGCATTTATATCCTGTAAGAATACATATGAATTTCTTAACTCAGGATTCAAGAAAACATCAATTGCATATATAAACAGTTTGGAAAAACCTAGCTAAGTGGTCATTTATGTTTAAACTACAACGGTAACAGCAACAAATGAATAAACAAACAAAAAACTAGAGTTTTAATTGACTTCAAAGTCAATATGTGTCCCTGGTTGTAAATCCACTGCCATGAAACTCAAATATGGAAAATGCAATGAAGCTATACAGCAAAGTTGCCTTTGGAGGATGAAATACATTCTAGAAATGTTCTTGCATTGCTTCTGATGTATGACCTCATGGACTGAACATACTTTATTTGTGTCAGGGGATACCAGCAGCATTGAATAGAAAAACGTAAGAAATTAGCACCACAAGTTCTGATTACATCTCTCTTTTTCATAGCCTCCTCATTTACTGAAATGCCTCACTTTGTTTATCCACAATAGAACTAATAAGAGCCAGCTTACAGCATTTGTGTAGGGATAAATTTGATACAGAAGGGAAATTGCATTAAATTCAAAAGTACTATCCAATGTTAATTTTAAATCATATCTTTCCATAGGTTCATCCTTAGTGGGGGCTTACGTATATTAGCACTCTTAGGATTGTGAACTTTCAAACTGTTGGGGAAATATAAATTGACTCTGGCAACTTGTACATTACCTTCAGATTTTTTCAGTGTACATGTTTTGATCAAATATTCCATTTCTATTAATCTTTCCTACAGAAATACTCAAACATATTTACAAAGATATATGTAGAAAGGATGTTTATTCCAGCAATGTTTGTAAAAGCAAGATATTGGGGAAAACAACTAAAAGGGCATTAATTGGGAAATAGTTCAGAATTATTAATGAATTATGGTATGCCATTACTCTGCAATACTGTCTTAGTTACCTCAGGCTTAGTTACCTAATAAAATACCATATGCTGGGTAGCTTAAACAACAAGTATTTATTTCACACAGTTCTATAGCAGAGAAGTCCATGATCAAGATGCCAACAGATTCTGTTCTTGGTGATCGCCCTCTTCCTGGCTTGCAGAAGGATACCTTGTTGCTATATTATCACATGGGAGAAAGGACGCTCTAGTGTCTCTTTCTGTTCTTATAAAGACACTAATCCCATCATGGGGACTACCCTCATGACTTCATCTAAACTTAATTACCACTTTCTTTTGGGATCCTGGAGTCAATCGCAATGTGGGTGCGTGAGGGAGGGTGGTTTACCCCACAGCACCAAGCAATTATTGAACACCAGCAGGGTGAGTGAGAATTCAATTCAATTCTGACACTCTACCTGGATATAGTATCAGATTCCACAGTTTAAGGGTTCAGTCCTATAAGACTGCCGCACGTCCCCCACTTCAGATGCCAGCCACAAGCCCAGGTTGTTACCTGTGCGTCTGACTGACGACTGGCTATAGGTCAGAGGTCCTCAGGACCCCCAACTTAGGTTCAATTGATTTGCTAGAGTGGCTCATAGAACTCAGGAAACCCATTTAATCACTGGATTACTAGTTTATTATAAAAGAATAAAACTCAGAAATACATGGAGATTAAACAACATACTTTTAAAGAAAGACTGGGTCAAAGAAGAAATTAGAGGAGAGATCAAAAGACACATAGAAACAAATGACAATGAAAATACATCCTAGCAAAATTTTTGGGATGCAGTGAAAGCAGTTTTAAGAGGGAAATTTATATCATTACAGGCCCATCTCAAGAAACAAGAAAAATCCCAAATAAACAATTTCACGTTACACTTTAAAGAACTAGAAAAAGAAGAACAGGTGAAACCCATGTCAGCAGAAGAAAGGAAATAACAAAAATCAGAGCAGAACTAAATGAAATAGAGAACAAAAAGACAATAGAAAAAATTCATGTGACAAAGAGCTGGTTCTTTGAAATGATTAACAAAATTGATAAACCATTGGCTAGACTCACTAAGATAAAAAGAGAGAAGACACTAACAAAATCAGAAATGAAAAAGGGGAAGTTATCACGGATACCACAGAAATACAAACAATTATTCAAGAATACTATGAAGGATTATATGCCACCAAATTCAATAACCTAGAAGAAATGGACAAGTTCTTAGAAACATTTAGCCTTCCAAGGCTGAACCATGAAGAACTGGAAAATCTAAATAGACCGATCACCAGTAACGAAATTGAACTAGTCATCCAAAACCTTCCCAAAAGCAAAAGTCCGGGACCACAGGCTTTACCAGTGAATTCTTCCAAACCTTCAAAGAGGATCTAATACCAATCCTGCTCAAACTCTTCCAAAAAATTGAAGAAGAGACAGTACTCCCTAACTCATTTTATGAGGCCAACTTTACCCTGATACCAAAACCTGATAAGGACAACACAAAAAAAGAAAACTACACACCAATATCTCTGATGAATACAGATGCAAAAATCTTAAACAAAATTCTAGCAAATTGAATACAACAATGCATTAAGAAGATTATTCATCACGACCAAGTGGGGTTCATCCCCTGGGGCACAAAGATGGTTCAACATCCACAAATCCATCAATGTGATACATCACATAAACAAAATAAAGGACAAAAATCATATGATTATATCAATTGATGCTGAAAAAGCATTTGACAACATACAACATCCATTTATGATTAAAACACCTAATAAAATAGGTATACAAGGAAAATACCTTAACATAATAAAGGCCATATATGACAAGCCCTCAGCTAATCTCAAAATTAATGGTGAAAAACTGAAGCCCTTTGTTCTACGTTCAGGAACACGACAGGGCTGTCCCCCAACACCTTTACTTTTCAACATAGTGTTGGAAGTTCTTGCCAGAGCAATCAGGCAAGAGAAAGAAATAAAAGGCATCCAAATTGGGAATGAAGAAGTTAAATTGTCACTCTTTGCAGATGACATGATGTTATATATAGAAAACCCTAAAGACTCCACCAAAAAAGCTATTAGAAACAATCAACGAATACAGTAAAGTTGCTGGCTACAAAATCAACATACAAAAGTCCATTGCATTTTTATATACTAACAATGAAATCTCAGAAAAAGAAATGCAGAAAAGAATTCCTTTTGCAATTGCAGCAAAAAGAATAATATACCTAGGAATAAGCTTAACGAAGGATGTGAAGGACCTATATGCTGAAAACTGTAAGACATTTTTGAAAGAAATTGAAGAAGACACAAAGAAATGGAAAGACATTCTGTGCTCATGGATTGAAAGAATCAACATAGTTAAAATGGCCATATTACCCGAAGCAATATACAGATTTAATGCAATCGCCATCAAAATCCCAATGGCATTTTTAAAGAAATAGAACAAAAAATCATCAGATTTGTTTGTAACCACAAAAGACCCTGAATAGCCAAAGCAATCTTAAGAAAAAAGAACAATACTGGAGGTATCACACTCCCTGACTTTAGCTTGTACTACAGGGCTACAATAATCAAAACAGCATGGTATTGGCAGAAAAACAGACACATAGACCAATGGAATAGAATTGAGAACCCAGAAATAAAACCACATAAATATGGACAGATGATTTTTGACCAAGAAGCTGAAAACATACAATGGAGGAAAGACAGCCTCTTCAATAAATGGTACTGGCAGAATTGGATAGCTACGTGCAAAAGAATGAAACTGGACTGCTATCTGTCACCATGTACCAAAATTAATTCAAAATGGATCAAAGACTTAAGCATAAGACCTGACACAATAAACTGCATTGAAGAAAACATAGGTAGTAAACTTATGGACCTTGGGTTCAAAGAGCATTTTATGAATTTGACTCCAAAGGCAATGGAAGTAAAAACTAAAATAAACGAATGGGATTATATGAAACTGAAAAGCTTCTGCACAGCAAAAGAAACTATTGACAAAATAATGAGGCAACCAACTGAATGGGAGAAGTTTTTTGCAAACAGTGCCTCTGATAAGGGTCTAATATCCAAAATATACAAGGAACTCATGAAACTCAACAACAAAAAAACAAACAACCCAATTGAAAAATGGACAGAGGACCTGAAGAGACATTTCTCCAAAGAGGATATACAAATGGCAAATAGACATATGAAAAAATGCTCAACATCGCTAATCATCAGAGAAATGCAAATGAAAACCACAATGAGATATCACCTCACCCCAGTCAGAATGGCTATCATCAACAAGACAAATAGTAACAAGTGTTGGAGAGGCTGTGGAGAAAAAGGAACCCTCATACACTGTTGTTTGGGAATGCAGACTGGTGCAGCTGCTATGGAAGGCAGTGTGGAGGTTCCTCAAGAAATTACGAATAGAGTTACCATATGACCCAGCAATCGCTCTCCTGGGTATCTACCCAAAAAATCTGAAAACATTTCTCTATAAAGACACGTGTACTCCAGTGTTCATTGCAGCTTTGTTTACGGTGGCCAAGACATGGAAACAACTAAAATGTCCTTCGATAGATGAATGGATAAAGAAGTTGTGGTATATGTACACAATGGAATACTATCCGGCTGTAAGAAAAGATGATACAGGAACATTTGTGATAACATGGATGGATCTTGAGAGTATAATGCTAAGTGAAATAAGCCAGACAGAAAAAGCAGAGAACCCTATGATTTCACTGATATGTGGTATATAAACCGAAACCAACAAAAGAACAAGACAAACAAATGAGAAACAAAAACTCATAGACACAGACAATAGTTTAGTGGTTACCAGAGGGTAAGGGGGGTGGGGGGTGGGAGATGACGGTAAGGGGGATCAAATATATGGTGATGGAAGAACTGACTCTGGGTGATGAACACACAATGGGATTTATAGATTATGTAATGCAGCATTGTACACGTGAAATCTATGTAACTTTACTAACAATTGTCACCAGAATAAATTAAAAAAAAGAATAAAACTCAGGAAGAGATGCATAGGGCAAGATAAATGGGAAAGGGCAAGGAGCTTCCATGCTCTCTGAGGGAACTAGTCTCCCCAGATATCCATGTGCTCACCAACCAATCAGGAACCTTTCCCAAACCCCCTTTTTTATGGGTGTTTAAGTAGGCTTCATTACATAGTCATGATTGGTGCCCCTCTCCCCACCCTGAATGGAGTTGGTGGAGTGGGACTGAAAGTTCCCACCCTCTAATCACAGGGATGGCTCAACTGGCAACCAGCCCTCATCCTTAGGTGCTTCCAAAAGTCACCTCGTTAACATAACAAAAGACACCTTTTTCACTCTGAAGACTTAGGCAATTCCAAGGTTTTTGGGAACTGTGACCCAAGAACCATGGAGGAAGACCAAACACTACCTTCCAGAAATATATATTTGGTCATTCAGATGACCAAATATATTTTTTTCTTATAAATCACAATATTGTATCTCCCAAAGGACCCATCTCCAAATACGATCACAGTGGGAGTTGGGACTCCAACACAGGAATTTGGGGAAGGAGGACACACTCAAACATTCATAACAGATACTATGTAGCTGTTGAAAAGAAGGAGATTTACTTATAAGGGTAGATGTCCATTAAAAGAAGTACAGCATAGGGAATATAGGCAATGATATTGTAACAAATATGTATGGTGTCAGAAGGGTACCAGACTTATTAAGGGGATCACTTCATAAGTTATTATACACCCAAAACTAATGTAATGTTGTATGTCACCTGTAATTGAAAAATATAAAAAAACTTTAAAAAAAAGCATGTCACTGTTATATAAAATGGATCCAATTTATGCAAAAATTAACTTTTATGAGTGTGAAGCATGTGCATAATACATGCATATATGTAATTGGGAGATAATTATCCATAAGTCTTACATTTTGCATATCTTGTATCAGCTTTTGTTCTGAATTATCTTTTCAAGGATATTCAGATGTCAAACAGCTTGAAACACAGAAATAGTATCTCCCTCTGGGATAAAGGACAAAGGGCAGATTTGTTTGCTGTTCAGAATAATAAAGAATGTCTCTTTCTAGGATAAATGTTGGGCAGTTTGCCAGGAGCTCACTTTAAAAGATTGTGGTTTCCTAACGTCAGGGTTCTTCTTGTATTTGGATGTTACCTGAGAAAAGAAAGGGTGCTTCAGCTTCTCTGACTTAATCAGTAACCCAGAGAGAACAGGAGCCTATCTAAATTCCTCCTAAGACAAACCATGGGGGAGAGTCATGTATAAGACCTACAAAGTTTCGAAGCTAAAGGTCAGTGATTATAGAAAACAGTGCCTGTTCTTTCTCCATCCAGATAAAATACATCTCAAAGAGTTTCAAGGTGATTCCAGACCCAACCTTATTTTTTTTACAGAAATCCTTTAAGTTTCTTAATTTTCACACATTAAAAAATGAAACACACTATACAAATGGATTTTCATGGCAGATTACATGTGGGTCCATTCCGACTAGCTCTCAAAGTGCTGCCAACATTGTCAGTGCTGCCTAAGGCGACAGCTGTTAATCACAGAGCCAATGTATTGATTTAAATTCAGTACCAATGAAAACCAAACAGAAGCAGGAACAAGAAACCAGACACAAAAATGTTTAGGAAGACTGCAAACTACTGATTCAGGTGGCTATTGTGAGAATTATGAAGATGAGGAAGGTTTTGAAACACCAGCAGTTTCTTGGAGATGTTCTCATGCAGTTGTCCTCACAGTTTAAACTTCGGGTCCCAGGAATTAAAAAATGCATCACTGAAGGGCAGCCCGGTGGCTCAGGTGGTTGGAGCGCTGTGCTCCTAACTGAGGTCGCCAGTTCAATTCCCACATGGGCCAGTGAGCTACGCTCTATACAGCTAAGATTGTGAACAACAGCTCAACCTGGAGCTGGGAGGCTGTGGGCTGCCGAGTGTTGCTGTGATTGGCCAACTGACAGCAGGTGACCAACTGCCGCAGCCCAGTGGATCACAAGGCTCATAATACCAACATGGGCTAGGAGCTCCGTCCTACACAACTAGACTGAGAAACAAGGTCTTGAACAGGAGTTGCGGGGTGGGGAAAAGGGAAAAAAAAAGAAATGCATTGACATTCTGATGGAGAAAGAATATTTGGAGCGAGTTTATGGTGAAAAGGACACTTACAGTTACTTGGCTTAATTCTTCTATACATTCTTTCCATTTGATGTAAAACTGTTAATCACTGAATTGTATGTGCACTAATTGAAACTCCTGAGGCACCAGATGTGTTTTTCAGTTACTCCTCTGTTTATATAGGGAGCCCTCACTTTTCCGAAATTGGAGCACTGTTTCAAGATTTCTTGAGGCTATGCTCACAGGCTATAGTCCTCAGATAAGGGCAAATAAAATTATTTCTAAAATTTTCAGAGACTCAGTTTCTTTTAGTTGACGTATCTTTTGCTGCCTCTGTGTAAAGGAGGTCTGACAATTAAGTTCACGAACTTGTTGCAATGTTGCTGCTAACCTTTTTTTGGTATCAGAGGGATTATTCATTATGAATTTGTACCAACTGGACACACAGTTTACCAAGTTTACTATTTGGAAGTGCTGAAAAGGCTGCATGAAAAAGTTAGACGGCCTGAACTTTTCACCAACAATTCATGGCTCTTGCAGCACAACAATGCAACCAGCTCATACAGCACTGTCTGTGAGGGAGTTTTTAGCCTGTAAACACATACTGGAACACCCTCCCTACTCACCAGATCTGGCCCCCAATGACTTCTTTCTTTACCCGAAGTTTAAAGGAAATATTGAAAGGAAGACATTTTGATGACATTCAGGACATCAAGTGTAATAGGACGACAGCTCTGATGACCATTCCAGAAAAAGAGTTCTATAATTGCTTTGAAGGGTAGACTAGGTGCTGGCATCAGTGCATAGCTTCCCAAGGGGAGTACTTCCAAGGTGACCATAGTGATATTCAGCAATGAGATATGTAGCACTTTTTCTACGATGAGTTTGCGAACTTAATTGTCTGACCTCGTACCGTGTTTCCCCGAAAACAAGACCTAGCTAGACCATCAGCTCTAATGTGTCTTTTGGAGCAAAAATCAATATAAAACCCGGTATGATATGATATGATATGATATGATATGATATGATATTACATAGACCCAGGCTTATAGTAAAATAAGACCGGGTCTTATATTAATTGCTCCAAAAGGCTCATTACAGCTGATGGTCCAGCTAGGTCTTATTTTCGGGGAAACACGGTATATTATACTTACTAAATATAACATATGCATGTGTTCTTTCTTTCTTGGGGTGTTTTTTGAAATCCAACATATTTTAGAGGAGGGATGAGCAAACTTTTTCTGCAAAGGTCCAGATAGGAAATACATTAGAATTTGCGGGCCACATTTAGGTACAATTACTCAGCATTTTCACTGTAGCTTTAAAGCAACCACAGATAACATATAAATAAACGGGTATGGTTGTTGTGTAAACATTATTTATGGACACTAAAATTAGAATTCCATACATTTTTCATATGTCACAAAATATTATTCTTCCTTTTAATTTTCAACTATGTAAACATGTAAAAATCATGGTTAGCTCATACACTACAAAAACAGGTGGCAAGCAAAATCTGGCCTATAGATGATTGTTTGCTGACCTTTGTTTTGGAGGGACAAAATCCATAGGATGAAATAAAATTTTGATGCTATCTAAAAATTGAAAATATTTTAGATTTGTGGACCTTCTCCTAAACATAATTTATCCATCCTACTGTTTTGAAGTGCTAAATTCATCACTAGGTGGCTCTGTACTCTTTGTTTCCTCTGTATTTGTAACAGCATTTCATCCATCCTCTGCCATGTATTCAACACTAGATGGCACCAAAAACGGACAATGCTTTTTAAAAATCTTTTGAAGTTAATATTTCTAAATATAAAAATTGTTTCTTATTTTCCCTGTATCACAGGAAATATATGATCAATCTCTGTTCTTATTGCCAGAACGCTAAATAATTGCTTTAATGTCAGCTTACAAAGTGGAATTTACCTATATGCCCTATCAAAAGTAGCATTTTTGTATAATACTAGATTAAAATAACGCATTTGGCTAATAGAAGCTATACTGTTAGGAGCTAAAGAAAATTAAGCTGACACATTAAAGTAGTTCCCAAGCATGTAATTCTAAATAATATTTTGCAAAGTATATAGACATGAAATAATTTAGTAATTCAAAACTTAAGTTGACTTCATTGCTTTTGTTATTTATAGTGAAATAAATCTACTATTTCTCAAATCCAAAGAAATAACATAATACACCCTCAGTGAAGTAGAATTAATCTTACAGGTCATTTGTTGACTTTGTGGGTTAAAATTGCTTTCAAAATCTCATTATTAGCACTGTTGCACTGGAGGATTTTCAGTCTGTTATTATAGAGGCAGAACTGCATTTCTTATAACAGCTTGCTACCGTGTTTCCGCCAAAATAAAACCTAGCCAGACCATCAGATCTAATGCGTCTTTTGGAGCAAAAATTAATATATGACCAGGTATTATATTATATTATATTATATTATATTATATTATATTATACCCGGTCTTATATTAAAATAAGACCGGGTCTTATATTAATTTTATTTATTTTCGGGGAAACACGGTAGCTTTCAAAATGCAAAGTTGTAAGTATAGGCCAATTTGAGTAGACTTGATTTTCCTAAATTGAAAAAGATTGAACTCATTGTCAGTAACTTGCCACAAAAGCAAACCTTCATAATTTACAAATTAAAGTGCTGGTGCAATATGTAGATAAATAAATCACTGGCATATTTAAAATGAAATGTGTTTACAAAAGAAAGCCTTTTCAATAAATGATGTTGGGAAAGTTGGAAAGCCACATGCAAAGGAAAGAAACTAGACTGCTATTTGACACCATACACAAAAATTAACTCAGAGTGGTTTAAAGACTTAAGTATAATACCTGAAACAATATACACAGAAGAAAACATAGATGCTAAATGTATGAACCTTGGTCTCAGAGAGGCTTTTGGGAAATTGAGCTCAAAGGCAAGGGAAGTGAAAGCAAAAATAAATGAAAGAGGCTATATGAAACTAAAAAGCTTCTGCACAGCAAAAGAAACCATGAACAAAACAAAAAGGCAACCAACTGAATGGGAGAAGATATTTGGAAACAGCACCTCTGATAAAGGGCTAGTATCTAAAATATATAGAGAACTCATACAACTCAACAACAAAATCCAAGACTCCAATTAAAAAATGGTCATTGGACCTAAACAGACACTTCTTCCACTTCTTCCAAGAAGACATACAAACGGCCAACAGATATATGAAAAAATGCTCAACTTCACTAGCTATTCGGGAAATGCAAATCAAAACCACAATGAGATATCACCTCACCCCAGTCAGAATGGCTATCATCAACAAGACAAATAATAACAAGTTTGGAGAGGATGTAGAGAAAAAGGAACCCTCATACACTGTTGGTGGGAATACAGATTGGTGCAGCCGCTATGGACGGCAGTGTAGAAGTTCCTCAAAAAATTATGAATAGAATTAATGTGTGACCCAGCAATCCCTCTCCTGGGTACCTACCAAAAAAATCTGAAAACAGTTATCCATAAAGACATGTGTGCTCCAATGTTCACTGCAGCTTTATTTACAGTGATCAAGACATGGAAACAACCAAGGTGTCCTTCGATAGATGAATGGATAAAGAAGTTTTGGTATATATACACAATGGAATACTATACTGCCATAAGAAAAGATGAAATACCACCATTTGCGACTACATGGATGGATCTTGAGATTATTATGCTAAGCGAAATAAGTCAGACAGAAAAAGTTGAGACCCATACTATTTCACTCATATGTGGGATATAGAACAGAAAGCAACAAATGAACAAACAAAATAAACAATCTCATAGACACAGATAACAGAATAGTGGTTACCAGAGGGGAAGGGGGTTGGGGGACGAATGAACAGAGTAAAGGGGGTCAAATATATGGTAACGAAAGGAGACTAAACTGTCTTATTAGGGAGACCACTTCAGGGACGGTGTAGATGCCTGACCACTGCACTGTACACCTGAAGCTGAAGCTGAATAATATTGTATGTCAACTATAATTTAATATGTAGATAGTCATAGAATATGGAGTACAGCATAGGGAATAGAGTCAATGGAATTGTAATAGATATATACGATGTCAGAGGGGCAATAGGTTGGGGGAAGTGGTGTCACTTTGTGAGGGGTGAAATGTCTAACTATTACATTGTACACATGAAACTAATAAAAAAATGAATTGTACGTTTGAAACTTATATAATGTTATTAACCAATGCCACCCAAATAAATTTAATTAAAAATGAAACGTTTTTTAAATAGTTGGCTTTATTTATTATTGACTCATTTTACCTTTTTACCACCCTCTTAATTTAAATCTCCCTTAAGCTGCAGAAGAATAGATGAGGGAATCCAATTGTGTCATTTTATTTTACTGCCAAATCTGTACTCTGATTTCTTTTCCACATGCTGTTTTCCAAATGTCATGAGATTAGAAGGCTGTTTTTATTCAATTTTAAGTAGTTCTGTATATGAGATATGAATTGCATTATATGCATGCATACCTGGTGCATCCACAAGAGAAAGAAGATTAAAATAGCTCATCAATCAACAGGTTTACAATCTAATAAAAATATTTTCAGTGCAATACAATTCATTGCAGCAGGGTTGAGCAAAGCATATGTAGTTATCTCTGTTACTTCATTCCGTTTCATTTTCATATGAAAAAATGAGTTTTGCTTTGATCTCTTTGTATTCATATGTGCATTAAATCAAGAAACTACATGATACATACATTCTGGAATTGACAGAATGCTGTTATCAACTCAAAACAAAGTCTACTTATTGTCATAACTACATATCAACAGAGTAAAAAAGGTTACATATTATTCTTAAAGTAGCATCTTTAATGATGTTAGCTTTGTTTTGCACTGAACATAATTTCATCTCTCCTTGTTATTCTTTAACTAAACTATGTCCCTTTGAATAAGAGATCTGAACATGCTAATTTTATTAGTCAGGACATTTTGTTCCAGTAAGGAAACTAACTCTGCTCTTTCTCAGAGATTTTCAATTGATTTTTGGGGAGGAGTATATTAAAAAAAAAAAAAACAACAAAGGAAGAATATCTGTGTTTTAAGTTTTACTTTCTTAGTATATTTATATTCCTGTAATTGAAATTCACATTTTTTAAAGTTAAAATTTATTGGGGTGACAATGGTTAGTAAAATTACATAGGTTTCAAATGTACAATTCTGTAATACATCATCTATATGCCACATTGCCTGGGAATACAGATTGGTGCAGCTTCTATGGAAGACAGTGTTGAGGTTCCTCAAAAAATTAAGAATAGAATTACCATATGACCCAGAAATTCACATTTAAACTGCATCTACACAGCATAAAGTTGGAAACACAGTGGACAATTATCTAGTAGATTTAGATTTAAATGCTAAGTCTAAAGGTAAAATTCAGATCTCAGTGATTATCTAAAGTATTTTCAAATAAATTCCCTTAATATCATTGAACTGTTTAATGCAACTGACAAACCAACACTGTGAATAAATTCAATATACTTCCCTCTCCGTTCTTACATCTAGTGTACTAAGCACAGTTGTAGTAAAATAGCATAACCCTATGGATAGCTGTCAGTATAAATTTATGTTCCACTAATTAATTTTCTCTAGTTCTAATAGTTTCTCAGTTTATTACCTTGAATTATTTCATAAATGATCATATTACCTGCAAATTATATTGTTTTCATCTTCTCTAACTTTTATATCCGTACTCCATATATTTTTTCTCTTGTTTTATTGCAATGGTTAGGACTTTCAGTACAATGTTGTCATTATAAGAGGTGACAATTTTATTTCTGCCTTTAATGTAAATTATTCTAAAACTTTGCATCTTATATACTGTACTTATATTTGTCATAGGTGTCTGGCAGGTACACTTAGGAAAGTTAACTTTGCCAAAAATATTTACCATGAATTGTTGCTGTATTTTATTCATTGGTATATTGACATGTATTGTTAATGAAATATTTGTCTCATTTATTTTAGTAAATTAATTACTTCGATATATTTGTCTAATATGGTGCTATTCTTGCAATCTTGAGATTGGTCCTTGGTTGTGATGTAATTTTTATAATAAACTGTTGATTGTGGTTTGTTGCTAATCTATTTAGGATTTTTACTTCTATATTTATAGGTATGATTAACCTAAAATTTTATTTTCTTGTGATTTTTCTGTCTGAAGTGTCACTATCATCACTACCCTCATAAAATCAGTTAAGTAGTTTCCCATCTTCTTTTCTATGTTCTGGAACAGTTTTCATACAATTGGCATTAATTGGTTTTTAAGATTTATAGAACCCACCTATAAGTTCATATTCGTCTGACGTCTTTTTTGTTGAATAAATTTAATTACTCTCTCATTTATTATATAGTAGTTTTCTTTTTTTGTTGATTTGTTAATTTATATTTTCCATATCACCTCTCTTTGCATATTTATACCTATAAACTTGTTTATAGTATTCTTATTCTTAAATTTACTTTTAAAATCTTAAGTTATATTTCTATTTTTTACTACTGATGTTGTTGATTACCACATCCTCTCTTTGAAAAACAAAATAATATTTAACAGAATGTCCTGTTTCATTTTTCTTGCCAAAAAAGAGAAAAATTTAATTTATTGATCAGTTCTGTATTTTTTTGTTTTGAATTTGAATTATGTTAATTATTACTGTCTTTTATTTTGGGTACTTTATTTTTCTTGTTCTTTTTTATACCATCTTGCATTGAAATATTAATACTCTTTTTTCAGTCTTTCTAGTTTTCTAGTAAATGTAGTTACTCTGCATCTCCCCATCATTCCTGCTTTAGATGCAAAATAGGTTTGAAATACAGTCATTTTATTTTTGTTTTACAAAATTTTTGTGATTTCCACTTTTACCAATAAATTATTCAGACTGTGTACCTAATTTTTGAGATATTAGGATTAGTGTTTTGTGTTATTACCTTTTCGACATTGATTTTTCCAATTTCATTTTGCCATAATTTTTGTGTGTGTGTGTGTGACTCTTTGTATGATAGTTTTAGAAAATTTGAAATTTTATTTGTATTTTTATTTATGTCTTTGTAATATTGTATAAGGGCTTGAAAATAAATTTTATTTTCCTTACTCTTGGTTCATACACAATATATATATTAACTTAAGGCTAGTATTGGATTATTTATATCCATAACTCAATGCTTTGAACTTCTGGTTTCTGTGAGACATGTTACCTTTTCCTGCTTTCAGTTCCTTCCTGCAGTTCTACTAAATTTAACCTGATTTAAATAGAATGAAAGGTTTCACTTAGAGTTTCCTCAGTCAACTTCATGATGCGCACCAAATTCTATTCAATTGTAGCACAAATATAGTTACTATTTTATCTAGCCTTCTAGAAAGTGTTAAAGAAATTCACTGTTACTCCTTCCATGTCTCTGGTCGCCTATGAACTTGCTCAACTTAGATATTCTGCTACAGTCATCAATGCTTGTTTTCCCCAGAGGGTGCCAAGAACCTCAATTGCTTAGCCTCTCAGAAGTGTCATCAATGTAATGCATTTCTAAGACTCAGATAGTGACCACCCATCCATATCTTAATCCTCTGCCTTTGTCCTCCCTCTTAAAACTGCTTTTGCTGGATCCTATATGTTTTAGTAGTTGTGTTTCCATTTTCATTTATTTCAAGACAATTTTTTACCTTTCTTTTTTATCTCTTATTTTGACTCATTCATCTTTCAGGAGTATGCTGTTCATTTCCATGCATATTTGAAATGCCCAGCTTTCCTCCTATTTCCTAGAGCTGTTTCCCAGTCTACAGGCAGGAACCTGGTCAGCGAGTCAGCTAACTGGGTATGGGCCTGTCTTCTTAAAATGGCTCTCCTAATTCTTGGACCACAGCAGGGTTTCATAAACTTCTGTCTGGATCCCTCAGCTCCCACAAAGGCACTTTTGTTCATTGGATATATGCCAAATTATTCACACTTCCACTATCATTCATCTCCCAAAATCAGGGAATCTTTTTTCTGCTTATCATAACTTCTCATAAACATATTACCAGTGAATACAAATTATTTCTAGTCCTCTAATCCTTGATGTTTGAAATTCAAAAGCCAAAATTTGATTATTTTTATGTCCCCCTCTCTCCATTTCTACTGAGTTATGCACAATGGCTATTTGACTGAACAAGTTATAGTCAAGGGACATAAAGAAATATCTACAAGAGGGTGAATCTGTTTATTTCTTCCTAAATGTCATCCTGCCACAATCCTGGTGCTGAATGCACTTCCTTTTTTCCCCCCACTACACTACCTGCTCTCTCTTTCATTCCCTCCCTCTGTCACAAGCTGCAAAGTCAAGCACTTGCAAGAATGAAACACCTTTTGGTTGTTAGCAAGATAAAGATGTACTACTTTATTACTGAGCAGAAGAAGTTAAAAAATAGAACTTTGAATTTTAAAGCTATTTAGAATATAGTTTATATAAATGACTTTCTATGATTTTGTAGAGATCTATAGAGAAATGAGACCCCAGAAAATTTGAACTGACAGCCATGGGAGGAAGGCATGCGGGAGTAACTTCTAATTGTGTATTTAACTGACCTTGAAGGAAAATGAGTCTCATATTTGACACTGAGTACAATTACATAAAGATTCAAATATATTATAATTCAAACAAGTTACTGGGCTATTTTATGATATTATTAGAATCACATAATGTCTACTTTCTGAATTCTTTTGGTGGTGCTAAGAGACCACCATACTGCTTTAGAGCAAAAGGAGGGGAAAGTAGTTGGGAGGTAATAAAGTATACCCTCCATTAGTATTTTTAGTAATTTATTTTCACACATCACTTTGAATGATCGGATTTACAGTTAAGGGAGATAAAATGTATAATTTAAGTTGGCTTACTGAAATTGCACAATTTATTATAGTTTTTTTGTTGGAAAATATTATACTTAAGTCTATAAAAATATTAGTATTGTAGAAAGTGTTATATCGCTAAATATTTATTACCTTTCAAATAATCTCAGACTGAACAAATTCCAAAGTATACTACTATTTGTGAAGAGGAAAACAGCTATTTAATAACATATGCACACACGCAAAACACACACACACACAATGTGTTATGATTATTCTAACAAAAATACATTTTGAAATCTTATATATTAATGAAGCATTGAATTTTAGATTTTGAGTCTTTCCAGTCAAATATTTAAAAATCACTTTCAATTACTTATATATTATTTATATATTTATTATATTTGTATTAATATTATATATATCTCCTTAAATAACAATGTGTATTGATGATGATACAAATTGGAGACGATAACATATTTTAGGCCCATTCTGTTAATAGCAAAAAGTACTATTTTATCTATAATTTAGTTTAAATGAAAAACATGGCATTTATATTTGTGTTTTATTCTGCTTGAAAATACAACATTTTTTTTCATTTTTAACTGCTGCCATTATATTATTCATCCTTATGAAGTACTAAAGTTTTTATGTATTCATATATGTGTATTTAATTCCCATTTCATAATCAGATAACTTGGGAGTCAGAAAAAACAGAATCTGATGCTCTCATCCTAAATTTGAAGGCACTGAGGTATTCAGACAATGGAATTCTTCCACAGCATGTTGGTAGCAGACTGGAATTAAAATCATGTCTTCTGAATCCTTTCCATATGCTTAATAATTTATTAATCCTAGTCTACATATAAATAGTATTTCATCCCAGGCATGAAATAATAATGCTTCTGAAGCAAAATACTATGAGCACATAAACAGCTGTTCTTTGAAATTGGTATCAAAAATAGTATTCTCCAGGTCAACAAAGTAAAAAATAAGCAAACAATGGAGTTATATATCCTCTGAGGGACAAATAAACACTCAGTGGAAATAAACAGTTTGCTGCTGCCATCCCACTCCTCACCTGCTCCCATCATTTCCTCTAGTGAGTTTAAATGTAGGCTCCTTGGAAACAACATTGCAAGGCCCATGAGACCACTAGTTAACTGCAGATTGAGTATATTTCCAGGAAAAAAATGCCCCCCTCCCTGACTCATTTTCCTGGTATCGACATTTATGTTATTTACAACCTTGTGAAATCAGTAAGTTTTCTCCATGTGTTTTACTTTGGATGGAGCTAAGGGAATTATTGTGTTCAAGAAGGATTAAGTCTATTTTTTCTGAGGGCACATGTCCTAAAAGCCCCTTCAGACATCCTTGAGAGGACTAAAAAGAACAGATATAAATAGAAACACATTGGCTCATATAAAAATAGAATTCAACTGAGATCCTGTGTTTAAGGGGAAATGGAGAGAGATTTTAAAAGTTATAAGGAATGTAATAATCACTCTTTAATATAAGAGAAAGCAAAGGTATTTTCTCAGACCCAGAAAATAGACCAGGTAACTGTCACTTGTAATGCTTGGCAGTGATTTGGGGTGAAAATACAGCACTCTCTGGGCATGTGAGGACTGTGAATTATTAGGACTGCAGATCACCTATTTATAAATACATTTCCATTTAGAAATGTGTTCCTTGCAGTGATGACTCTCAGAATATAAGCCAAGAAACATCTGGCTTATGACACAGACTATCTGCCTCCATTTTAGGTTGCATTAAAAGAAATAGTGTCTGGTTCACAGGAAAGGAGAGCCCCACTGTACTGATCAGAAACAACCTCTCTGAATTCATCCTAGGTGTAGTCCAAGGGAAGTAACTCAGTGTAATGAAATGAAAAATGGTAACAGTAACAGTAACAGTGTTCTTTGATTTTTTTTTAGTAAAGAAAATTCCAGGGTACACCAGTAACATTCCTCTAAAGAATCTTCGAGCTCTTATGATGAAAATAATTTGATTTAGATTGTTTTGTTTTACTAGAAAGTAATAAAAATTTCAGCTTATTAGATATATGGCCCAATGTCACAATAGACTTCATATCTACATTATAAACTCTGGGGTGGCCTGGTAGATAATCAAGGCCCGATTTACCAATGGATTTTGAATCAAATTTATAGGCAATTTTTAAAGTCCCCAGGCACTAGAAATACCATGTGGTATAAAGGAGGGAGAAGGCATAAAGCCTATCTTCTGTATACTGTAAAGAAACAGGGCTCCCATTGATATAGGGGAAAGTAAAGACATAAGAACCTCTTTTCAACACAGGGTTAGAGCAAGGAGAGAAAAAGTAGCTGTGTATATGGACACAGTACCACCATTCTAAAGAACTTCTCCTGAGAACTCCTGAGAACTCTCCTGAGAACTTAATTCATTCATTTTGTTTTCAATTTTCTTCGCCAGCCAATCTCCTGAGAACTTAATTCATTCATTTTTTTTCAATTTTCTATTCAACTCATTTTAAAAAAAATTATTGGGGTGACCTTTGTTAGTAAGATTACATAGATTTCAGGTGTACAATTCTGTATTACATCATCTATAAATCCCATTGTGTGTTCACCACCCAGAATCAGTTCTCCTGCCATCACTATATATTTGATCCCTCTTACATTCTTTTTTTTTTTTTAGCATCAGTAAGGAGGAAGACACTGAATATGAAACATGAAGATAGTAGGCTAGAAACTATGAGTACAAAGAATATGAAATAATTGCTAGAGGTGGAACTTCTGGAATGATGGAGTAAGGAGCACGGCAAACCCCCTGACTTGCAAAACAATTGAACCAGTAAAAATTATAAAACAAAAAAATATTTTAAAATCTTTGGAAAATCTCCTAAACCATCTCCTAGCACAGAAAAAAACATTTATTAAAGGAAATCTACTGAATCGTGGTAAAAGCAGTGAGAGCCTGTGGCATCTGACCTGCAACCCAGTCCATTACCCACCCATTTCCAGTTGTGTGTTACAGAAGTTCTGCCCCAGGCATGTGCAACAAAGAATGCGGTGGATCTCTCTAACCCCTGCTCCCGGTCTGGGGCTATAGTTTCATCACAGGAGGGACAGGCTGCAGGTTTTTTGTACTCTTCTCATTCCCAAAGTGCAGAACCTCTATTCCGAGTGAGCAGAAAAGAGGACTGGTCTCCCGTCTCACATCCAGTCCCCGCTCACAGCGTGAAAACGCCACCTCAGGTGCTGTAGGCCAAGAATAATGGCTCCAGCTGTCTGAGCCCCCCTCACTGGTAGAGTGGAAGTTTCATGCCTGGAGGTGCAAGCTGAGAAGAGCAGGGCTGATACTTCAGTAATCCAGTACCCATTCTTAGACTGAAGTTGTTACTCTGGAAAGTGGGTCCTCACCATCAGCTCCAGTGCAGTGGCACAGGGGTGCTCCCCAGGAGTAAAGGCAAGCTTGATGGGCCAAGAAGTCCTCAGCTATGTGTGAGGGGTTGGATGGATGTTATTTGGAACAGGGAGTGGAAAACTCATGCCTAAATGTGCTGCTGAAACAGTGGAGACCTTGGTGGACTAGAGGTGGTGGTAGCTCTGATATAAGAAAACTGGCAGACCAGTAAGAAGTTAATAGTAAGGGAATGAGCCATGAAGAGCCCTCCTAGGATCCCAATCAGCTCCAGAGTTTGGGAAGGCTGTTCATATGAATTACAGTATACCCATTCAGAAGCAATCAGAGCGTGACCTGAGGCAGAACCATTTAATACGGAGCAGAAGTCTTACCGGCATAAGAAGATTAGACAAAAATCTCTGACAAAATATTGTTCAATGAGCTATTCTAACCCAGGCATGACTCCTAAGAAGAAATGCTTAAAAATAATATCACAGCCATCCCTGGCAGTCTGGAAGACTCTATACATGCCCAAGGCTATATTCTAGAGGGATCAGAGAGAGAACCTTTGAGCTACTTGTGACTGCCTGAATATGGGACCAAAAAAAATGTAAATTCCTTGAATTCAGGTAGCAGCTTCGAAGACATACAAACATCCCATGGTAAAGAGTAAAAATCTAACTGGCTAAGAAGCTCAAATACAACCTTTGACCAGTATGTGTCTTATAACAATACAAGGGAACTCTAGATAGCCAGACTGAAAGATGAAAACAAAGGGACAATAACTCAGAGTCTATACACTAAGGGGGTAATCGACTTTGCAGAAATAGTTGAGCTAAGTCAGTAAACAAAGAAACAAGCAAAAACACAACCACCTTAAGAGAAAGGTCAGTATCCAGAGTTGCTACAATAAATTATCTGAAATATCCAGTTTAAAAAAAAACATTATGAGACATGTAAAGACACAGGCAAGTGTCATGCATACATAGGGGGAAAAAGCTGGTAATAGAAACTGCCTATAAAGGGTCCATGATGGTGGATTTATTAGATAAAAATTTCAAAGCAACTATATAAGTATTTTCAAAAACTAAAAGAACTCATGCTTAAAGAATTAAAGGAAGGTGTGATGATGTTGTTTCATTCAAAACAGAGTATAACTAAAGATACAGAAGTTATTAAAATGAACAAATAGAAAACCTGGAGTTAAAAAGCATAGTAATTGATACTTAAATTTCAATAGAGGGGCTAACAGTAGTATGACCTGGCAAAAAATGAATCAGTGAACTAAAATATAGATTGATAGAGATTATCCAGAAAGCAGAAAAAAAGAATAAAGAAAAATAAAAAAGGAAAGGAGAAAAAGTGACAGAAAAATATTTGAAAAATAATAGCTGGGAAAAAACACCAATCTACAAATCCAAGAAGTTCAACGAATGCCAAGTACTGTATAATGCAAAGAGATTCACACTCAGAAACATCATATCTAAAATGTTGAAAGTCAGAGACTTTGGAATGTAGTAAGTGAAAAAAAAAATGAGTCATCACATTTGAGGGAACCCCATAAGATTAACAAATGACATTGTATCAGAAGTAATAGAAATCAATGATGACAGCAAGATGGCAGATTGGAGGGCCTAATGCTCATCTCTTCCACAAAAACAATGAAAACAATGAATAAACAAGTACATACTGATAAAACTAGTTGTGGGAGAGGGAGAGTTCTAGAGTGAAAGAAGGAGGCTTCAGAAGACCTGTAGGATGCAAAAAACCCAGGATCATGTCACAGAAAGGTATAAGAAGCATTTTTTTTCTGCACCAACCCATCCTCCGTTCTGACAGACCTCAACAATAACAGTAATACAAATTTGTGGGTAATGCCATTTTTATGTTTTTGATAGTATTTAAAAATGTATTAACTCAAAATACAGTTATCTAATTATGTCATGTGGATTACTTAATATGACAAAGCATATCAGTGTCCAATGTTGCTATGAAATGAATTATGTTCCCTCCAAATCCATATTTTGAAGCCCTAACCGCCATTATGACTACATTTGAAGGTAGGGCTTTTAGTAGGCAATTAGAGTTAAATGAAGTCATGAGTGTGAGGTCCTAATCTGATGTGATTGGTGGCCTTATAAGAAGAAAAAGAAAGAAATCTATTTCCATCTCTTCTACATGCACACACTAAGGAAAGGTCATGTGAGGACACAGAGAAGAGGGTGGTCACCGGCAATCCAATACTTTTACCAGAAACTAGCCCTTAATCTTAGATTTCTAGTATACAGAATTGTGAAAAATAAAATCCTATTGGTTAAGCCACCAGTCTATGGCATTTTATTATGGAAGCTTGAGCTGACTAATACAAGTTTGTAAGACTTTGAAACCCTGTGCAATTCTAGCTCTGCCTTCAGGCTTTGGCTTCATGTGACAGATACCATGTTGAGAAAGACCATGTGCTATCCAGGGTACTTGAGCAGTGTGGATACTTTCTGAATATGTCCAAATGATTTTGGTCTAGCATCCAAAAAATCAGAATACACTGGAAAATTAAACTTCTCAATGTAAATTAGCTTCAAATTCATTTCCCTTCTTTTGTGCCAGTTTGTATCTTTACAAGATTGAATTTCTATTTAATAAGAACATTAATCCTTCAAGAAAATTGGGAAAGACTTTGAACATCAAGGAGTACTGCATTCTATTTCCAACCCTGACACCGAGGAGCTAAAGTACTTCTGGAAAGTTATTCAAATACTCCGAGCCTCAGATTGGTTGTCTTATATTGAAGACTAAAGGGCAGTTATTACATACATGGAATAATGTAATTGCATGTGATTTGTATAAATTATATAATGTAGATATATACATGTAAAATATTATATATATTTATGTTCATGTTATATAATACAAATTATATACCATAGGATGTACCAGGGGTGCCAAAAAATGTATACACATGACTTGTATTCATCTTTTGATATCAGTATATATCGCGTATTAAAGAGAATTTTAATGCAGTTTTTTCCTTTCTTAAAATGTGTATACATTTTTTGGCACCATCTGTATATATGATATATATATGATATATGTGTAGATATATCATATATATCTACATATATGTGTGAATATATATGTGCACATATATGTGCATATATATGTATATATATGTGACTGAATAGTATATATAGTATGTTGAATAATGGCCCTCAAAGGTACCCAGTCTTAATCCCTGGAACCTGTAAATACTACATTATATGGCAAAAAGAACTTTGCAGATATCATTAAGTTAAGGATCTTGACATGGGGAGTTTATCCTGTGCCCTAAATGTAATCACAAGTGTTATATAAAAGGGAGACAGAGGGAGATTTGACTATAGAAGAGATAAGATATTGTGGTGATGGAAGCAGAGACTGGAGTGATGCACTTTGAAGATGGTAGCAGGGGCCACAAACCAAGAATTATAGATGGCCACTAAAAGCTGCAAAAGGCAGGGAAACAAATTATCCCCTAAATGCTTCCAGAAGGACCCAGCCCTGAAGACACCTCGACTTGACTTTGGTCCAGTGAAACTGATTTCAGACTTCTGACTTCTACAAGTGTAAGAGAGTAAATTTGTTTTGTTTAAGCCACTAAGTTTGTGGTAATCTGTTACAGAAGCAATAGAAAACTTTATATATAAATACATAATATATATATATATTAAAATTGTTAAATTACATAGATTTAAAGGTGTAGAACTGACACTTAAGAAATCATTTCTATGCCTTTAAATCTATGTACTTTAACAATGCCTGCCATATAATAGGTGTTTGTTAACTTTGGCTTTAAATCACACAAATGTATAACTTTGAACCTATAGTTATCATATGTTTTATGTTTGAAATATAGCACACTACTTACAAATTTATGAAGATTTTGGCAGAAGAATTGGTGAAAATGATCATGGTGGACAACATATGTATATTAGTATAGTATCATAGGACTTCAACATGCCCAATATTTTCAAAATGTCTTCTTTGTTTCAATGTTTATCTTTAACACAATACTTTTACCAAATTTGGGAGAAAAGTTTAAGTGATTTCCTTTTAGTTTAATATATTGCTCAATGTAGGCCATATTTATCTTTTCATATGAAAATTAGAGGTCAGATTTTTCACTTTCAAGTCTAAATGAAGCACTCAGAGAACCATATTCTGTACAGTTTATAAATCATGGTCCTTATGTTTGGTCCACATTAAACCATGACAAGATGCATTACTGTATGCACAATACAAAATGTAAATAATCTTGGAAGATTAAAATCTGAAGGATATGTGGCAAGTCATTTTATTAGATATGGTTTGGGCTTTGGATTTAGAACAAACTGGTTTTGAATCCTAATTCTTCTGCTTATCCTCTTTGTGGCAGGTTAAGCAAATTACTTAACCTTCCTGGACTTCAGTTACTCCATCCGAAAATGAGATAATGGCAACAGTTAGCCCTCAAGTTTGTTGTATTGAGTCATTATGTCCACAGTACATGGCAGTGAACCTGGCCCTTAATAACCCTTACCAACTGATACTGTTCTTAACTGTTTAGAAAAGTTCAGAAATTAAACTTTATAACCAAGTAGTTTACAATCAAGATGTTTATAATCATGTGATGGTTCAGTGTGAGGTCGGAGGGATAGTGGATGGGGGGAGGGTGGTTCACAGTGTGAGGGATATAAATGATGAACGTCTAAGTATTACCTTGTCTTGTACACCTGAAACTAATAAATAAATAAAATAAATAAAAAAAAGATGTTTATAATCAAGAAACTAATTACAGAATGCTTCCTTTCTCCTGGAAATCATATGGAGAAAAAAGAGAAATAAAAAACTTTAAACTATATTTTTAGTTAAACTAGGAGACAGAGAAAACTCACAGACTCCAGTTGCATATAGATTACACCAAAGGTGAAGCCATATAGGAAAGAGGTGATTGTGAGGGGACTGAGGTGAAGGACAGGGTAGGCAGAGGGGTTCAAAGGGCTGGCAGATGTCAGGCATCTCCAGCAAATAGTTGCTTCCCAAATGAAAGCATCCTATGTGAGCGGGGAGCCCTGCTGTGAGTATGAGATTGAGTATCTCATGAGCACTGGGGAAGAAAGAGAGAGACAAGGTTCAGAAAGCGTTCAGGAGCCCAGAGGTGGCAGTTAGCAGAACATGCCAGCAAGGAACAGTTTCTAAGAGTGAATCATGGTGAAAGAGAGGGCTGTGGAGGGAACTAGGAAATCCAGGGCTGGCAGAAGTTCACCTGAACCAGGCTGGGCTCTCAGAGTGAGAGCAGTGCTGGCTACAGAGGCGACCATATTGGTAACCATTCCATAGTGACAGAGGAGGGAGGTGTGAGCTCTGAAGCTTGGAATGATGTCCTAGCACATCCCTGTATTCCCCACACCATTTCCTACTGGAAATGTCCATCCCCTTTAAATGTAGTAACAGGATGGAGGAAGAGCTCTGCCTGAAAACATGTGTGCTACAGAATAAAACGTGAATGAGAGCAACACCAGTTCCTACAGATAACAGAAATACTCATCTGCAAATGCTTTCCAAAAGCTGGTGAAAACTGTAACTTAACATTACAACAGGACTTAAAAAAAATCGGAACACTAACAGAAACAAATCATTGAAAGAGCAATTATAGTTATGCAAGAACACTACAAAGCACAAATGGAAGAACTCAAAGAAAAGGTGGTCAGAAAACAGGAAGTGATGGCCTGAAAACAGGAGGATATGAAATGTGAATCAACAGAATTCAAGAAATAGAAAAAATATTTTAAATGAAGATGAAATTACATGGAACACATAAGAATAACCACTACAGAAAGCACAGTAAGTGACAGACAGGAAATAAATGAAAAGCAAAGTCTGTAGAAACATAAATAAAAAAAGAGATTTAAAACAGTAAAATCAAATCTCTTTGCAAAAATGGTTGATCACATACATGGGGATGAAAATGTAAAAAGTGAGCCCAGAACATCGGTTCATACTAGAAAACAGAAAGATTATTAAGTAATATTTGAATCATGTCAAGCCAACTAGAGAAGAATCATACCTTGCCCAAAATGGGGCATTGCAAGCATGATAATAACTGCAATGAACGGAAAACATAAATTTTAAAACATTTTTAAATCTATGAGTACTTCATAACACAGAGACACACACACACACACACACACACACACAAACACACACACTGTAACACAAACCATCCTTGAGGAATGCAAAGGAATGAATTCATTACTTACATAATAAAAGAATTAAGCATTTGTCTTGCCTTTCTAGAACTACCTGTAGCTTGAGGTACTTTTTAATAGAAGTAGTCTAGCTAATAAATGATAAAAAAATAATAGAATTAGAATACCATCATTTTACAGTCCTTAAAGAAATAGTGGAACAAGACAATGCCTATCAATGGCTATTATAACAGAGAAAGAGTGTCAGATATTCTGTGCCTTCTAATTAAAGTATACCATACCACTTATGAAGCAATTTTGCTAAAAATGCAAATCAGAATCTAATGAAATCTCTAGATCTAATCAAGGATTTACATAAAACACAGGAGACAGGAAAGCATGTTAAACTATAGGGATTCAATTAGCAAAATCCAGATTGTGCAAAACAATATAAGGAAAACCATTCAAGTTTGGGTTTGTTTGGGTTTTTCTTTTGAGAAAATACAGAGGTGTTCTAGCAACAAAAAGTGTCAAGGGACATAAGCTATTGCAATGTATAAGGCTTTATTTCGAATATAATTCAAACAAACTATAACAAAACATGCATGAATAAAAGGAAATTTAAATAGCAATAAGATATTGGATGGTGTTAAGAAATTATACTTACTATATAGGGGTGATAATGATATTCTTATTTTTAAAGAGTTTTTTTCAATTAGAGCTACATCCAGAAATATCTACAGATGGAATATGCTGACTGGGATCTACTTCAAAACAATCCCAAATGGTGAGGTGGGGGAAGGTTTGGCTGTTGTAAAGGAAGTGAGTAGGTGTATAGATGAAACAATATTGAGGTCCATTATACTGCTTCCTCTTTTATTTTAAAAATTCCTCATAATAAAATATTAAAATATTTCTGAACTCACTAACTTATAAAAAGAATGCTGCCGAATGATATTTCTTTTAGGAATTTTATAGAAATTTTCTTTAGGTTAAGGAAATACCCTCATATTCTTAATTTACTATGTTTTTATTACAAAACTGTGCTGTGCTTTGTAAAGCTTTTCTGCTTCTGTAGAGGTGTTAATATTTTCCTCTTTAAAGCCACTGATGTGAATTTTATAAATGTAAATGTCTTTTATATATTTTTCAAAGTTGAGCAATCCTAGATTTGTGAAAGTCTCTTCAAATCCAAGGCAAACCCCCCCACAGAACTAAAGAAATTAGGCAGAATACGGGTCCAATATGTACATGATGTGGTCCTCAAATAAGATTGAAACAATGCAACAAATATTTAAAACTATTATTTAAGGAAATACTCCTGAAATAAAAGATTTGAATATACATTTGAACAGCAACACCATGTACCTGATGAAAACGATCCAGGACAATAAATCTCAAGACACATCTTGGTAAAATCATTGAACTTTTAGTATGAAGAAATAATTCTTTGACCATCTAGGTAAAATGCCAAGGTAAAGAAAATTGGATTGGTATTATCTTTTTCAACAGCACCATTAAATAGTAGAAGACACTGAAGTAAGGCTACAAGCTATTTCTAAAGGAAAGTTTAAGCCAATGATTTTTGTATCCAGGCAAGCTTTTCTTCAAATAAAGATTATAGACAAAGAGTTTTAAACATTCAATAACCAAAGTGACATAATTTCTATGAGCCTTTCCTGAGGAATAACCTAGAAGATGAACTTTAGCCAACTAGCAATGATTAGGAAAACTTGGCAAGGAAAACACGTGTTGATAAACACGTGTAACTGTAGATCTAAGATTAAAACAATGGCTTTGGGCCGGCCCGTTGGCTCAGGTGGTTAGAGCTCCATGCTCCTAACTCCGAAGGCTGCCGGTTCAATTCCCACATGGGCCAGTGGGCTCTCAACCACAAGGTTGCCAGTTCGATTCCTCAAGTCCCGCAAGGGATGGTGGGCAGCGCCCCCTGCAACTAAGATTGAACACAACACCTTGAGCTGAGCTGAGCTCCTGGATGGCTCAGTTGGTTGGAGCGTGTCCTCTCAACCGCAAGGTTGCCAGTTTGACTCCCGTAAGGGATGGTGGGCTGTGCCCTCTACAACTAGAAAACGGCAACTGGACCTGGAGCTGAGCTGCGTCCTCCACAACTAAGACTGAAAGGACAACAACTTGAAGCTGAACGGCACCTTCCACAACTGAGATAGAAAGGACAACAACTTGACTTGGAAAAAAGGCCTGGAAGTACACACTGTTCCCCAATAAAGTCCTATTCCCCTTCCCCAATAAAATCTTAAAAATAAATAAATAAATAAATAAATAAATAAATAAATAAATGTTAAAATTCCTTTTAAATACAAAAAACAAGTACCTAAATGTAAACAAATAAAAATTTGAATTAAAAAATTAAAATGAAAGATTGAAAAAAAAACAATGGCTTTGAAAAAGCATGCCAGAATAAGATTTAAATGTTATAAAAATAACATAATATATAATAATATAATGTTCTGAAATTACATATACTACAATTAACAAAATATGAAATAGAAATGGGGACAGAAGGTAGGAAGTAGAATAAGCATACAAATGACCTCATGTGTATGAGCTACAAATCAAAGGACATAACATTATGTTGATGAATAAGGTATATGTAATCTCATGAGATTCACAGAATTCTATAGAACTTTTGGTACATACAAATATATTAAAGAAATTAATTGTTGCATTCACCAATGTGGTTTCTGAAAAATACAAATTTAAAGCAGTGATTCTTTTTTTTTTTAATTTTTCACGTTCAATTTTTTTTTTTTTTTTTTTACTTAGACGTTCATCATTTATATCCCTCACACTGTGGACCCTCCTCTGCCCATCCCCCCATCAACTATCCCTCCGACATCTCACCGAGCCATCACATTATGTATATAAAATTATAGTTAGCATTCATTTCATTATTGTTTAGCTTCCGGTGTACAGTGCTGTGATCAGGCATCTACAGCAACCCTGAGGTGGTCTCCCAAATGAGACAAGTGTCCATCAGATACCCTACAAAATCTTTACAACATTATTGATTACGTTCCCCAAATTAATTTTCAAAAACCCTGAGGCCATTTTGTGGTTACCCACTGCTTTCTAATCCCCTTACCTTCCCCCTTATCCCCTAACCCCCGCCCATCTAACAACCCTCAGTTTTTCCTCTTTGTCCCCAAAACTGTTTCTGATTAGTTCATTCACTTATTCTTTTCTTTAGATTCCGCATATAAGTGAGATCATATGGTACTTGTCTTTCTCTTTCTGACTTATTTCACTTAACATAATGTTCCCTAGATCCATCCATGTTGTTGCAAATGGTAAGATTTCTTTTTTCTTTATGGTTGCGTAATACTCCATTGTATAAATGTACCACAGTTTCTTAATCCAGTCATCTACCAACGGGCATTTCGGTTGTTTCCATGTCTTGGCTATTGTGTATAGTGCTGCAATAAACATAGGAGTGCATACAGATTTTTGAATTGGAGTTTTGGATTTCTCCGGATAGATGCCTAGGAGTGGAATTACTGCATCATAGGGTAGTTCCATTTTCAGATTTCTGAGATAACTCCATACTGTTTTCCATAGTGGCTGCACCAATGTGCAATCTCACCAACAGTGCACAAGCGTTCCCTTTTCTCCACATCCGCGCCAGCACTTGTTGTTTGTTGATTTATTGATGATAGCCATGTTGACTGGGGTGAGGTGGTATCTCATTGTGGTTTTTATTTGCATTTCTCTGATGGTTAGTGAGGTTGAGCATTTCTTCACATGTCTGTTTGCCATCTGTATGTCCTTTTTAGAAAAACGACTCCTCAATGATATGATACTGTATATAGAGAACCCTAGAGACTCCACCAAGAAACTATTAGAGATGATAGATGAATTTAGTAAAGTAGCAGGATACAAAATTAATATTCAGAAATCAGTTGTATTTGTATATACCAATGATAAAATATCAGAAGGAGAAATTAAATAAACAATTCCATTTACAATTGCTCCAAAGACTATAAAATACCTGGGAATAAATTTAACCAAAGAAGTAAAAGATCTGTACTCAGAAAATTGTAAAACACTGAAGAAAGAAATGAAAGAAGACATAAATAGATGGAAACACATTCCATGTTCATGGATAGGAAGGATTAATATAGTTAAAATTTCCATACTGCCTAAGGCAATATATATATTCAACGCAATTCCTATCAAACTACCTACGGCGTTTTTCACAGAAATAGAACGTATAATCCTAAAATTTATATGGGACCATAAAAGACCCTGGATAGCCTCAGCAATCTTGAGAAATAAGAACAAAGTGGGAGGTGTACGATACCTGACTTCAAATCATACTACAAGGCTACAGTAATCAAAATAGCATGGTACTGGCATAATAATAGACACATAGATCAATGGAACAGAATAGAGAGTCCAGAAATAAATTCATGCCTATATGCACATTTAATCTATGACAATGGAAGCAAGAATGTACGATGGGGTAAAGACAGTCTGCTCAATAAATGGTGCTGGGAAACCTGGACAGACACATACAAAAAAATGAAGATGGACCACTTCCTTACACCATATACAAAAATAAATTCAAAATGGCTTAAAGACTTAAATGTAAGATTTGAAACCATAAAATATCTAGAAGAAAATATAGGAAGAAACTTCACAGACATTACCCGGAGTAAGATTTTTACTGATATATCCCCTCACGTGAGGGAAGTAAGAGGGAAAAAAAGAAAACATGTGGGATTACATCAAACTAAAAAGTTTTTTCACAGCAAAGGAAACCATCAATAAAACAAAAAGGGATCCTATTGAATGGGAAAGGATATTTGCCAATGATATATCTGATAAGGGATTAATATCACAAATCTATAAAAAACTCACTCAACTCAACTCCAAAAAAACAAACAACCCAATTAAAAAATGGGCAGAGGACTTGAGCAGTGATTCTTAAGAAAAAAAAATCACAGGTAGAAATCTGAAAGACCATGTGCTGATATGGCTTTTCCAATAATTATGTGATTTTAAATAAATAACCTATCTTAAGCTTTCAAGAATTGATTCATTAGGCAAATGTAGGGTGGATTTTTTTGCTCTCCTAGTCTGGTTTGAAGGGAAAAGCAAATGTTTTCAACCAGTCAGCTCTGTCAAAATCTCATTTCTTTCACTTATTATCTATGATCTAGGAAAGTAGCTTAACATTTCCCAGCCTTATTTTTCATATGTATGATAGAATGATGGGTATTATCTGCTAGTTGCCCACTTAGGATCTATTCTTCATCCTTCTTTACTAACAGAACAATGATGCTGTCCGGGCAATATGTTCAGCTACAATATTTGTTTCTCCAGGATCCCTTGCCACACAGGTTTTTTTTTAAGTTTATTGGGGTGACAATTGTTAGTATAGTTACATAGGTTTCAGGTGTACAATTCTGTAATACATCTTTTATATATTACATTGTGTGTTCACCACCCAGATTCAGTTCTCTTTCTATCACCATACAGTTCTAATCAATGTGATGTAAGCTGTAGTGTACTGGGAAAGGCTTTGCTTTTTTGATAAAGGTGTCTCCTTGGCTTCATTCTTCCTTATTCCTGTCTATTAAATGGACAAGAGCCTGGCATGGGATAGCTATCTCATAACCATAAGGTTAGTAGTATGGGCAAAGAAAATAATAAAAAGAGTTGAGGTTTCTGTTACTTTCAGTTAATTGACAGAGCTTTTAACTGACAGAAATGTCCATGTACTGTTGTCAGAATTAAAGAATATAACTTGGGCGGGCCCGGTGGCTCAGGTGGTTAGAGCACCATGCTCCTAACTCCGAAAGCTGCCGGTTCGATTCCCACATGGGCTCTCAACCACAAGGTTGCCAGTTCAATTCCTCGAGTCCCGCAAGGGATGGTGGGCAGTGCCCCCTGCAACTAAGATTGAACATGGCACCTTGAGCTGAGCTGCTGCTGAGCTACCGAATGGCTCAGTTGGTTGGAGCGCGTCCTCTCAACCACAAGGTTGCCGTTTCTACTTCCACAAGGGATGGTGGGCTGCGCCCCCTGCAACTAGCAAAGGCAACTGGACCTGGAGCTGAGCTGTGCCCTCCACAACTAAGACTGAAAGGACAACAACTTGAAGCTGAAGGGCACCCTCTACAACTAAGATTGAAAGGACAACAGCTTGACTTGGAAAAAAAAAAGTCCTGGAAGTACACACTGTTCCCCAATAAAGTCCTGTTCCCCTTCCCCAATAAAAAAAAAAGAATGTAACTTAACATGACCAACACCTTGGGGAGTCTCTGGCACTTATAAATTATTCCATTAATGTTAGTTCCTCTTTAAGCCACTTTCCACCCTTAAATGCACAACTCAGCATGAGTAACTACTTTCTTTTTTGTGTGTTTTACTTTTTCAAAATGAGGGTATTTTTGGAAACAAAATATGGTCATAGTAGTACACCTTAGAGGAGTTATGAAATGAAGTAGTGTGGTGTAGTAAAAAAGTGCAGATTCTGCCTCAGAAAATCCTATGAACTGACTCTGCGTGGTGAACACACAATGTGACATATAGATGATGTAATACAAAATTGTACACCTGAAATCTATGAAACTTTACTAACCATTGTCACCACAAAAAACTTTAATTTAAAGAAAAGAAAAAGAAAATCCTATGCTTGGATCCCAGTTTAAATGTGTAAAGGTTATGTGTTCTTGGGGGAACTTATTTAATCCCCTTTTCAAAAAAATAAATTTATTTTTAAAATAAATGTAAATTTATAGAAAAATTGACAAGATTGTATAGAACTTCCATATACTCTACAGCCTGTTCCCCCATTATTAATATCTGACATTAATACAGTGCATTTGTCACAATTAGTGAATCAATATTGATACATTATTTATAACTAAAGTCTATATTTCATTCAGATTTGTTTAGTTTTACCTACTGTTCTTTTTCTGTTCCAGGATATGCTTTTACATTGAGTTATCATGTCTCCTTACACTCCTCTTGGCTGTGACAGTTTCTTACACTTTCTTTTGTTTTTGATGAACTTGCCAGTTTTGAGAAATACTGGTCAGGTATTTTAAAGAATGTCCCTCAGTTGGGATTTGTCTGATGTTTTTGTCATGATTAGACTAGGGATATGAGTTTTGGGGATGAAGACCGCAGAGGTGAAGTGCCATTCTCATCACATTACATCAAGGGTACACACTGTCACTATGATTGATCATGTTGATGTTGACCTTGATCACCTGGCTGATGTAGTGTTTGTCATGATTCTCCACTGTAAAGTTACTCTTTTCCTCCCCTTTCCATCACAGTACTCTCAGGAAGGAAGTCACTATGTGCAGCTGACACTTAATTAGAGGGAGGTATGTTCTACCTCCCTGAGGCTGGAGTATCTAATTATTTGGAATTCTCTAGGAGGGATTTGTCTCTTCTCCCCAGTTTATTTATTATTTTGTTGCTCAAATTGTCCCTCCTTTGGCCATTGTGAGCTCTTTCAGTTAGCTCCTGTACCCCTTTGACATAGCCTCATTATTGTGATGTGTTGTGTTATTTTTAAGCATTTCCTTATTTATTGGCACTACAAGATGCTCCAGATTCATCTTGTATATGCCCCACCCCAATTCTAGCAGGAGCCATTTCTCTCAAGAGCGTTGGTTGCTTTTATTAGAGCATGGTATTAGAAACCAAGATCTGGGCTCCAGATTTGCTTATTGCTACTGAGGTGAAGTTACTTCTGGGCTTTCTCAGCTGACCAAAGAATGGAAATACACGTGTTTATACTAACCCCTTACATACATATATCTGTAATATTTCTACATGCAATCATCTGTATCCTTATTAAGCTAAACATAAATTTACACTAATGTCTCCAACACAAAGTCCTTGCCACATGGATCATTCTAGCTTCCTCCCTTTCCTTTACCTGCAAACTCCCACTCCAACAGTGAGAAAACTGGTTTCCACCATCCACTGGTTTAACTGTTCAATTCTACTATATATATATAGCTGTATCAGAATTGTTAGCATGCGTATACCCATATATTTAATTCCTATTAGCATGAATTTCTTCAAGATGATTCATGTAAAGCCCTTTACATCATGGTCCAGCAAGAAGTGATAATTAATAATAGCGATGTTGACCAGTTTGACATATTCTACTAGTCTTGAGATTTGCTGCCTCAATAGCACAGGTAGTTTCGAGGAAAAGTACTAAAATTTTCTGTGCTTCAGATTCCTTATTTGTAAAAGGGGGGAGTTAATAATAGTACTTTATGAGCTGTACTGAAGATTAAAGAATATAGTGCACAAAATATAGAGCAAATGTCCAATGAATGCTAGCTCTTAGGATTATCATTATTATTTCTCCAAAGCACTGACCTAGTCTGGTTTATGGTTTCTTTGAGTCACTTAAGAGCTCATAGAATCTACACTCTGAAGGAGACTACACCATGAAAGCAGGCCCTATCTTCCTTGACAAATGTGTGTGTCAGTTAGAGTAGAGCCTCCCCACCTCTCAGCCCTGTTTTTGCTTCAGCTTCACTACTGAGAGCTGGAGGCCTCCTAATGGGTTCCTGTGGTCCTATTCACATTGGGCACACACTGCTCCACACAGAAATGCAATGAGTCTGCAATCTCCCTTTCCACCAACATGGTAGGGAAAAGAGGAGAATGAAACTGGTGGGGTAAATGAATATGCAGCACAGTGGCAGAAGACAAATAAGGTAGTGTATGCCTGCCTGAATTTGGCATGGAAATGTGTAGACTTTGGGGGAAAATGCAGCTGGGCGATGCCTCCTAGGATGCTTAAGGGAAAATAGAGTGTTCATCACTCTAACTGATAATCATCTCTTTCATTACCTTATTTTCATTCAAGAAAGAAATCGTTTGTAAGCAACATCTGTTGTCTTCTTTCTAGCTCTCTGGGCTCTGGCTGGAGCTTTATTGTTTGGGGCCAGTGTTTACTAAGGTGCTGTAGCACCTGAGATAGAATGGGCTATGCTTAAGTAAATATGTACCTCCAAAGTTATTGCTGTTCAAATTGAAACGTGGTTTTTCACTCCCTCAGGCTCAGCCATATCTGAACAAATCTCAAAAGAAAAGTCATCTGGCTTTCTAACCCATTTCCCAAAGAATCTCTCACCTCCCCTGCCATCAGCATTAAACTTTTCTAATAGGCATTGAAATTGCAAATTTCTGTAGAACAACATCTGTTAATCATGCCACTGTACTGTGTGCCCCAAGAGGCTGATCTCAATGGATTTTTTATCAATTGGGCCACTTTGAGTTCTGGCTTCTGGTTGGGGTTAGACAAAGTGAGACACCAACAGGAGATTAAAGTCTATGTCCTCTCATCTTCCTCTTTCTTTGGCCAGGAATTTTCAGTGGCTTCTTTCTTTTGGGTGGCCTTTACCTAGAGCTTTCTGTTATCTTGGGGTTCCAGTGGCTGACTCCCATTGCCTCTTCACAACTAGCTACTATTTATGCTTCAATGTTACTAGCACTGAGATCTTGCACCATCCTTCATCAGTTCCCCTTATCTCTGCCTTTCACTAAAGCTCAGTTACCCTTCTGAGTGTGGTATCTACTTCATGCCACAAAACTGATACAGCATCCTGTGTGACACAGTACTTAGCCCATAATCAGTGCTTAATACTTTTTGCTATCTTATGGACAATGTGGTTAATACATGTATGTCTACATTTGATTTTGTCCAATTTCAAGCTACAGGCATTTTCATCTCATGGTGTTTCCAGCACTGGAGAATTTCTAGTCATTGTCTGCCTTTACAAAACTTCAGCTTAAAGTGTATAATTGTACTGATTAGAGGGGCCAACATATATGGATGTATTTCCAAAAGTTCAAAGCTTGGAACTGAAAAATAGTGAAAAAAATATCTCATCCAAATCAACTCTAATTAAGTGTCAGTATTTTTTCATTGTAGGAGAATTTGTCAAAACTACTTTTGTTCAGAATATCCATCCAGTTGGCTGAGGTCTGGAATTCTTTGCATTCTCATTTTATTAGTTTTAGGAACATATTCACTAGTATTTGGCTTTGAATTTCTAAGATCCACATCCATATGCTTCTCTACTTAATCATCATGACACAGCACTCTTTTGCTCCTGTTATTTTGCCACGTACCTAATTTTTACTAATAAGTGATCTTCAGTCTTTACTAATTGTGATCTCCTCGAAAGTAGGGACTACAACTACATATTTTGCATTTTATATCATTTACAGTTCCTAGCATAGTATTTAACCCATGGCAGGAGAGTAATAGATATTTACTGAAATAATAAATAAGTGTAGAATATCATATTTAGGAAATAAGATTGTGTGTGTATTTATGAAATGTTCAGGTGATAATAAAAGATCAGGCAATTCAATAACAAAGTGCTAAACAGTATGGTATAGAGTTCACAGAGAGAATACTGCATGGGAGCTAGAATAGTCATATAGTCATTAAATCATCCAAGGATATAAAAAGTCAACCTTCAGCTTCACCTTGAAATTTGTAGGAGGCTAACAAAAGAGGTTCAGGCAGAGAAGGATGTGCAATTGGCTGAAGATAATGGATCCAGGTGAGTCATACATCATGAAAAAGTATGGAGACAAATAATGATGAATAAAAAGTTGAATACTATGTATGGTGTCAGATGGGTACTAGATTTAGTGGGGTGATAGCTGGGAGGGGAATTGGGGGCAGGGTGAAAAAGGTGAAGGGATTAAGAAGTACAAATTTGTAGTTATAAAATAGTCAGGAGATGTAAAGCATAGAGAATATAGTCAATAATATGGTGATAACTATGCACAGTGCCTGGTGGGTACTAGATTAATCACTTCTTAAATTATATAAATGTCTAAGTACTATGCTATATACCTGAAATATAAAATAATATTGAATGTCAAAATAAATAAATAAAGTGTAAAAATAAATAAGAAAGAAAGAAAAAAGTTG